>NC_064633.1:373873986-374185771 GCF_023864275.1 Schistocerca cancellata | reverse complement strand
TAGTGCAAAAGCTGTTGCCGCTTGTAGAGAATACGGTAGAAGTTTACCTTAACGGCATTGTGCCTGACTGAGAAGTATCTACTAGCGTTTCACTGAACTACACGAGGCTGCTGCAGAACCCAGCAATCAGAGTGATGACTGGGTGTTGTGTGCTGTCCTTAGGTTAGTTAGGTTTAAGTAGTTCTAAGTTCTAGGGGACTGATGACCATAGCTGTTAAGTCCCATTGTGCTCAGAGCCATTTGAACCATTTTGAACCAAACAGATCTCATGTAAACATGCAAATGAACATTGAGTGGAAGAAGCAGGGTGGAAACACATTGGTGTCCGACGTACAGGAATGTGGCAGACAATACGTATGTGCTGCCTCCATCCTTACCATTTACAGTGCATTTAACGTCAAGCAGGTGAAGGTAAAAGAGTGGAAGTTTATCGTTGTCTAACTGAAAATTGGCGAGTAATAGCATAAAAAATATTTACTGTTGGAATTCATCTAGGAAATCATCGAGGAAGTAGGTTGCAAGTGCTACTCTGAGATGGAAAGTATTGCAGGAGAGGAAATCATGGCAGACTGCTTCAAACCAGTCAAGAGATGGATGACTGAAACAAAAAGAGAACAAAAGCGGTGGTCCGACGAAAACCCCCATGCCTTCGTGGAAACACATTCTGAAGAACCCTTGTCTTGAAACGCATAATGTTATGTGACAGAGAAACAGTTTATTCAGCCTATTTTGTTATCCTCTCACTTTACTAGGCCCCTTTCTGTGTTACGTAGACTTTCTTGAAACTAGCTTGTAGCGTTATTGAGAGAGGGTTCTTTGGTACAAGAAAGGAGATGTTCTTGCAGAATAACGAGGCTCTTACACATTCTAATTGTCAGGTGACACACATAACCTCGGAAATTGGGTTGGAAAAAATGGTCACGTTTCTTGGCTACGAAGGTCTCCACACTTTACAGATGATTGCAAATGTCTCAAATGGCTCTGAGCACTATGGGACTTAACATCTGAGGTCATCAGTCCCCTAGACTTGGAACTACTTAAACCTAACTAACTTAAACCGAGGCAGAATTCGAACCTGCCACCGTAGCAGCAGCGCGGTTCCGAAATGAAGCGCCTACAACCGCTCTGCCACAGCGGCCGGCTACAGATTGTTGCCTGCGGGGTTATTTGAAAGGAGGGTTTACAGTGAAAAACTTAACACAAGAGAAAAATTGGTCATTCGAATTATTAATAGTGACACCATCGTAAAAGAATGTCAAGACAATCTCACAGGATTTGTATGTGTTGTTGTGAAGAGAAGTCGAAAGGGCACTAAAGTCGAAAGTGCAATTTACGAAAATTAACATTGAATTAAACGGTTTGCCTTTGCGTTAACATCACATCTGAGCGCTTGTTTGTGTTATATTCCATCAACTATATTCCTGTTTTGTCGAAAACGGACAAGCTGAGCACCTGTGACAGTAATACTATAAGGCTTACAACTGAAACAGCAACCAGCCACAAGTTGTGGCTGCTGTCGTGGTTGCTGTTTCAATTGGACAGCCATATCCCGGTAAATAATAAAAATTGGACACATTTCATTTGGAAAGTTTTCTTTTTTTTTTTTAACTGGTCTTTATCATATTTTGCTATAATACACTACTGGCCATTAACATTCCTACACCACGAAGAAATGAAGATGATAAACGGGTATCCATTGGACAAATATATTATACTAGAACTGACATGTGACTACATTTTCACGCAGTTTGGGTGCATAGATCCTGAGAAATCAGTACCCAGAACAACCACCTCTGGCGGTAATAACGGCCTTGATACGTCTGGGCATTGAGTCAAACAGAGCTTGGATGGCGTGTACAGATACAGCTGCCCTTGCAGCTTCAACACGATACCACAGTTCATCAAGAGTAGTGACTGGCATATTGTGACGAGCCAGTTGCTCGGGCACCATTGACCAGACGTTTTCTATTCGTGAGAGATGTGGAGAATGTGCTGGCCAGGGCAGCAGTGGAACATTTACTGTATCCAGAACGGCCCGTACAGGACTTGCAACATGCGGTCGTGAATTATCCTGCTGAAATGTAGGATTTCGCAGGGATCGGATGAAGGGTAGAGCCACGGATTGTAACACATATGAAATGTAACGTCCACAGTTCAAAGTTCCGTCAATGCGAACAAGAGGTGACCGAGACTTGTAACCAGTGTCAACCCATACCATCACGCCGGGTGATACGCCAGTATGGCGATGACGAATACACGCTTCCAATGTTCGTTCACCGCGATGTCGCCAAACACGGATGAGACTATCATGATGCTGTAAACATAATCTGGATTCATGCGAAAAGTGACGTTTTGCTATTGGTGCACCCAGGTTCGTCGTCGAGTACACCATCGCAGGCGCTCCTGTCTGTGATGCAGCGTCAAGGGTAACCGCAGACATGGTCTCCGAGCTGATAGTCCATGCTGCTGCAAACGTCGTCGAACTGTTTGTGCAGATGGTTGTTGTCTTGCAAACTTCCCCATCTGTTGACTCAGGGATCGAGACGTGGCTGCACGATTCGTTACAGCCATACGGATAAGATGCCTGTCATTTCGACTGCTAGTGACACGAGGCCGTTTGGATCCAGCACGGCGTTCCGTATTACCCTCCTGAACCCACCGATTCCATATTCTGCTAACATTCATTGGATCTCGACCAACGCGAGCAGCAATGTCGCGATACGATAACCGCAATCGCGGTAGGATACAAACCGATCATTATCAAAGTCGGAAACGTGATGGTACGCATTTCTCCTCCTTACGAGGCAACACAACAACGTTTCTCCAGGCAACGCCGGTCAACTGCTGTTTGTGTATGAGAAATCGGTTTGAAACTTTCCTCATGTCAGCACGTTGTAGGTGTCGCCACCGGCGCCGACCTTGTGTGAATGCTCTGAAAAGCTAATCATTTGCATATTACAGTATCTTCTTCCTGTCGATTAAATTTCGCGTCTGTAGAGCGTCATCTTCGTGGTTCAAATGATGGCTCTGAGCACTATGGGATTTAACATCTATGGTCATCAGTCCCCTAGAACTTAGAACTACTTAAACCTAACTAACCTAAGGACAACACACAACACCCAGTCATCACGAGGCAGACAAAATCCCTGATCATCTTCGTGGTGTAGAAATTTTAATGGCCAGTAGTGTATTTACTGTTCCTCTTGAAACACGCTGTATGTTGTATGCTAGTAATAACATTGTCCATTGGGGAGGAAAAACATTTCGGAGTATTTTGCTTGTTTTGATCGAGTCATTGTTTTGGTACTAGAGACTTGCGTCAAATTATTTGATGTTTTGACTATGACCATGTTATCCTTCATACTTGAAGAGTGTATATCATGTGATGTTACCATTGTTGTCATTGTGAGGGTAGCCAATGAGCAAAACCTGTCGTAAACGAATAATTTTGTAAGACGGGACTGTGTCATGCATTTTTCTAAGTATATAAAGGGCGGTCAGAGTCTGAAAAGCTTTTACACGTGTTGCAAGGTTAGATTGCAATGAGAAATAATTATTACGAAAAAAAATTCGATAGGCTGGGTCGTTACCCAGCATTGTAGTTAGCCACTCAGGTCCGGTGGCGCTCAAATTGAAGCGGTGCACCAGGGGTGGTGTCACCAAACGTGTTCTTTGTTTGATGTCTTGAAACCGAACAAGAGAGCGATACAAAAACTGGGTATGGTTCAATAGTAAGGACTGAACCCCAGCCAAAAGCTGAGCAGTTTTGTGCTCTAGCATGCACGCTGTGGGAGCAACTGACATTATTCGTATCTGACGGGACGCTTGAATATGCGTGCGCACAGGTCTTGTTGGCTAACCTGAACGCAAATAAACTCTGAGACGACAGGATGTAGTGAATGTCCTTATTTATAGTTATTTCTTAGCAGAATCTACCCTGAAACGCCCTTACAAGCTTTTCATACTGTTTCTGGCCATATAGGAGGGTCATTCAATAATTAGAGGCGAATTGGTCTGTAGAAAAAAGCGTTTATTTTTATATAACAAAACGTTTTCTAGTTTTCAACATAATCCTCTTGATCATTTATGCACTTGTTCCAGTGGGATACAAGGTTTTTTATTCCGGCAGTAAAGTACTCTTTATCTTAATGTTTGAACCAATTTCCCACACTTTTTCACGTCCTCGTTGTCCTGGAACCTCTTCACATGTAATGCCTCCTCCAGTGCACCAAACAAATGGAAATCGCTAGGTGCTAAATCACGACTATAAGGGAGATTAGGCAGTACTTCCCATCCCATTTGGCGATGGTTTCACCCGTTAGTTGAGCAATATGAGAACGTGCGTTGTCTTGCTGGAGAATCACGCCTCTCCTCTGAGATCCACGATGTCTCTCTCTCATCTTGTTTAAAAGCAAATCCAAGCAGTATTGGCTGTTCATTATACGTCGCCCTTCGAGATAATCACATAAAACTGGACCTCCAGCATTCCAAAACACCATCAACATGACTTTGCTGCTGATGTTTTGGTTCTGAATTTTTTCTTGACAGGTGAGTTGGTGTTCTTCCACTCCGCGCTTTGTCATTTTGATTCTGGCTCATAACAGTGAACCCAAATTTCATCACACGTTAAAATTTTGTTGAGGAAGTGCTCACCTTCTCTTTCGTAACATTCCTTTAGCTCTGTGCACACTCTCAAGCTTGTTTCGTTGTGTAGCCGCGTCAACTCCTTTGGGACCCATCTTGCGCATGTTTCGCCGTACTTCAGCTTGTTACAGATAATTTTATGAACTGTACCGGTACTAATTTGAAACTTATGAACTATCATTTCCGCAGGCACACGGCGATCGGCACGAATAATGTCATCAATTCGACTTTCAAGTGGGAGAGTTGAAACTGCTGTTCGTCAGTCACCTAGCCGCGACCATCTTTGAACTGCTGTACCCACTTGGAAAAATTTGCACTATTCATACAATTTTCACCATTTAGACATTCTACAATATATATTCACTGTTTTTTCGCCTTCAGCAAGTAAAAAACGAATAACAGAACGTTGTTCAACTAATGTAGACGTTTCAAGCGGAATCGCCATCTTGAAATGTATTTTTTTAGTTTATAAGCAAAACAATGTTGATACATCAGCTGATCAGGGCTCATCCTAGTGATTCCAACTTAAAGTCATAAAAGTATCAAACTTGCCCACTAACAGTCTTTTCCCCAGAGCAGTTTGACTGTTTAATTATTGAATGACGTCGTATATGCTGTTAACTGTCGCCTGGAAATATGTAGAAACAGGGCTGCTGATGTGCGACTGTGTGCCAGAACTACCCAAAATTCGCTGGACTAGTGCCGCAACACGCGCGCGGTGGCAAGGGAAGGCTCCCATCTGGCTGTGTGTAAGTGGAGCAACGGCGATTCGCTTGATAGACAACGCGACAGCTCAGACCCTCTCGTAAAAGTACTGCACGACGCTTCAGATAAATCACACTACATCTGAATGCAGGGCATTGAATGTAGAAGGGCCAACATTAGTAGTTTCTAATATCGTGCCGTAGACGTGGAGGCAGCCCTCCATTGTGTTGACAGCAGTGCGGCCCTGTATTATTGTCCCCGGTCTGGCGACGCAGTCCAACAAGTAGAGGCGGCGCCCCGTGGCCTGAGCCGACGCTGCCCCCTGGCGGCGGACAGATTTATGTGGCCGCAGCCGCTAGCCCGGCTGTTTGTCTTGGCCGAGAAATTGAATCTGCGGGCCGCCCAGCCGATGAGGCGAGCTCGCGCGCCGCTGTCTAATGCCGCAGGCCGCGCAGGGACCGGGAAATTTCGTCGCTCCTACCACTCGCCATTGGACGCACTATTTATGAATCCTTCCAGCTGTATTTTCCTAACATCTTCCTGCTGTGAAGTCTGCTTCGAGACCCACACGTTCAGCTTTTCGTAGCGTTTTTATATCGCTCAAGATTATCAGCAGCCTCAACAAAAGGAAAGAAATAACGTAGAGGCGCGTAATGAGGGGCGAATAAAAAGTTTTCCTTCGAATGTCGTACAGTTCAGAATCGGTATGCCAGCCAGAACACTTAGCCGTGAGCTTTGGGACAATCATCCCATCGACACTACTGGTTGAAGTAACGCGTTGGTAAAACATCGTTTCCTACTGCTTGCAGAAGTTCGTAACTGCTTGCCACACATTCTCGTCCGATTGGAATATTCAGCCCTTCAAGAACTTTTCCAGACTGAAGGCTTCATAATCGAATAGGGAAAGATCAGAACTGAAGGATGGGTGCTACAGTGCTTCTCACTTGAGTTGGCTGGCCTCCCAGGTCGAGTGGTGTCCTGTGACGAATCGCGACTAGCACGGAACTTTGCGCACCATTCCACAACAGTTGTTTTCGTCTGAGATGCTTCCCCACACACATTCTTCATTCTTCTGTGGATGTCTGTCGGAGTTTGTCCTTTCGTAGTCAAGAAAATTATAACAGCACGCTTGTCCTGTTTGGAAACATTTGGTAATAACGTCGACATGGTTTTCCATTTCCGCATTTACCGCACACACCTCGGAAAGGCACATTGCTTACACGTCGGTGCTTATATATGCCCAGCGGGGTCGCACCTTGCGTATACGCTGCAGCAAAGTCCTCAAAGTGAAACTTTTTAATCACTCCTTATACTTAACATCATTGTAATTAAGTCTTCGTCCCCTTTACTGAAGCCCCATATCCCCTTCCCCCCCCCCCTCTCTCTCTCTCTCTCTCTCTCTCTCTCTCTCTCTCTCTCACACACACACACACACACACACACACACACACACACCTCCATCGTCAAACTAACGATTCCTTTAAAGCTCAGAATTTGTCCTATCAACCGATCCCTTCTTTCAGTCAATGTATGCAATAAACGTCTTTTCTCCCCATTTTGGGCAAGTACCTCCTCATTAATCGGATCAATGCACCTTATCTTTAGCAATCTCCTGCAGAATCGCATTTCAAAAGCTAACATTCTCTTCTTGTCTCGTCTGTTTGTAGTCTACGTTTCACATTAGTACTAGGCGAAACTCCAGACAAGTTCCACCACAAAATACTTCCTAACCCTAAATGTGTATTAGACTAGCGATTCGTCCCTTTATAACACGGGTTGGGCGGGCAATTTCTCTGTTGTGGCGTAGTAAATAATACTCAGAAGCCCTTATCACGATTCAATGTAGCACTTAAAGCCATTTCAAAATCCCTGTAGCAGTTCCTGAGATTAGCCATCACATGTAGATAAAATTAGCGGTGGAGGACCTTACATTTTTTCAAGATGTTAAAAAAAATTTTCTTTCTTCAGAAATGCTTTCTACTTTTTCCACCGTCAGTTATTTTAACAATCATTAACTTCTTTTAGTGTTTTACTTCCTAATCTAATAACCTTGTCATTACTTCATTTCAGTCGCCCACAATCCATTAACCTTGTTGATACTCGCAAATTCAATTCACTATCTATCTGTTCAACTGATCTTCCAAGCCCTTTGGTATACATCGCTCAAAAGAGGAAAGGCCTCTGGACCTAATGGGATACCAGTTCAATTTTACACAGAGTACGCGAAGGAACTTGCCCCCCTTCTTGCAGCGGTGTACCGTAGGTCTCTAGAAGAGCGTAGCGTTCCAAAGGATTGGAAAAGGGCATAGGTCATCCCCGTTTTCAAGAAGGGACGTCGAACAGATGTGCAGAACTATAGAACTATATCTCTAACGTCGATCAGTTGCAGAATTTTGTAACACGTATTGTGTTCGAGTATAATGACTTTTCTGGAGACTAGAAATCTACTCTGTAGGAATCAGCATGGGTTTCGAAAAAGACGGTCATGTGAAACCCAGCTCGCGCTATTCGTCCACGAGACTCAGAGGGCCATAGACACGGGTTCACAGGTAGATGCCGTGTTTCTTGACTTCCGCAAGGCGTTCGATACAGTTCCCCATAGTCGTTTAATGAACAAAGTAAGAGCATATGGACTATCAGACCAATTATGTGATTGGATTGAGAAGTTCCTAGATAACAGGACGCAGCATGTCATTCTCAATGGAGAGAAGCCTTCCGAAGTAAGAGTGATTTCAGGTGTGCCGCAGGGGAGTGTCATAGGACCGTTTCTATTCACAATATACATAAATGACCTGGTGGATGACAACGGAAGTTCACTGGGGCTTTTTTGCGGATGATGCTGAGGTGTATCGAGAGGTTGTAACAATGGAGGATTGTACTGAAATGCAGGAGGATCTGCAGCGAATTGACGCATGGTGCAGGGAATGGCAATTGAATCTCAATGTAGACAAGTGTAATGTGCTGCGAATACACAGAAAGATAGATCCTTTATCATTTAGCTACAAAATAGCAGGTCAGCAACTGGAAGCAGTTAATACCATAAATTATCTGGGAGTACGCATTAGGAGTGGTTTAAAGTGGAATGATCATATAAAGTTGATCGTCGGTAAAGCAGATGCCAGACAGATTCATTGGGAGAATCCTAAGGAAATGCAATCCGAAAACAAAGGAGGTAGGTTACAGTACGCTTGTTGGCCCACTGCTTGCATACTGCTCAGCAGTGTGGGATCCGTACCAGATAGGGTTGATAGAAGATATAGAGAAGATCCAACGGAGAGCAGTGCGCTTCGTTACAGGATCATTTAGTAATCGCGAAAGCGTTACGGAGATGATAGATAAACTCCAGTGGAAGACTCTGCAGGAGAGACGCTCAGTAGCCCGGTACGGGCTTTTGTCAAAGTTTCGAGAACATACCTTCACCGAAGAGTCAAGCAGTATATTGCTCCCTCCTACGTATATCTCGCGAAGAGACCATGAGGATAAAATCAGAGAGATTAGAGCCCACGCAGAGGCATACTGACAATCCTTCTTTCCACGAACAATACGAGACTGGAATAGAAGGGAGAACCGATAGAGGTACTCAAGGTACCCTCCGCCACGCACCGTCAGGTGGCTTGCGGAGTATGGATTTAGATGTAGATGTAGATACATTACTGAATTATGTCATCGCAAACTTCAAAAATTTAATTTCTTCTATCTGACATTTAACTTATATTTCATATTTCTTCTTGGTTTCCTTCGGTGCTGGCTCAATGTACAGATTGATTTTATAGGACATAGGCTTCTTGCAGCAACATCTGAAATGGGAAAGATTCTATTAAAGTTTCCTTGATGAAGTGCAGCAGTACTCTTTGGACTGAAACTACATGAATTTAAATTAATATTACTTTGCCTTTAGAATATGAGATTAATTTCCTTTTTGTTGAAAATTAAGCTTGAGAAATGTCTTTGAACAAATAGACTGCCTGCCCATTTATTAGCTTAATAACGGTTGAAATTTCATTACGAGTACAAAAATTAATAATTTTGTTAAGATTTAGGAAGGATGTGGTAACGAATTTCGTTTGCATTTTGACCTCCCTTCCGAAAAATAATACAGAGGTCTAGAAACCACTGAACGGGCGGGAGTGCCAAATAAGCAGCAATTTAAGAAGGTTTGCCAGTTTTTAATAGTATGTTAACTCATAGAGACCACCTTTCCTGGAACCTAGTTTACTGTGCCACTTCGTTCGGTGTTATTATGACGCTATGCACTTCACTTTTCCTTCTCCTGATTTTGTGAATTCCTTCCTGGCGTCTTGGACTACCACAGGTAGTTACTGGGACTCTAACCCAGTACCTACGAGGGAGGAATCAGTGTCTCTACCCTAGACCGCAGAAAAGTTAGATAAGAACCATAATACATTCTTGCTTCCCCCAGTAATTTCATTTCATAATGTGTACAACTGCAAAGAAGTAATAATCTTGTAATAAATATTGACAAAGCCTGGAAAATTTGAACAGAATGAGCCGTTCAAGAGGTTGTTGCAGTACTGACTTAACAAATACTCTGCTCTGTACGAAATTGTGTATAAATCAGCGCTTTGAAATATATTAACTGTATAATTCCATCATTATTGGTTTCTGTCAGTGAGGAACAAAGCAAATACCATCGAAAACGTAGCATAGTTCTAAACAGAGTGAGGTAATTGCACTAACTTCACAAAGAAGGTTATGCTCCAGTTTTGAAATCTGTACTGTTTACTGAACGCTTCTTCGACAATAAAATAAACGGGAAACTTTGTAAAGGCTACCGAGAATGATATGATAGAGATGTTTAAAATGCAAATTGTATTAACTACTATGCAATCTTCACCTTAGTAAGAAAATGCAGCACATATTGTCTACATGTAATGAGCGGCAATGTCTACACCTGCACCTACATCTACATACATACCTACTCTGCTAGTCACCGTATGGAACACGGCGCAGAGAGACTTGTACAACTGCCAGTCAGTTCACTTCTTTTTCCATTCGCACATAGAGAGAGGCAAAAAACAACTGTCTATATTTAAACGTACGAGCCGTTGTTTCTCTTTAGTTTGTTGTCCTTAGACAAAATATATGTTGGCGGGAATAGAATGATTCCGCAGTCAGTTTCATATTCTGATCACTTATTTTCTCGTAGCGTTTCCCGAAAAAGAAAGTCGTTTTCTATCCAGGGATCCGCATTTGAGTTCACGAAATATATTCGTGAGACGAGGGCTATTCAGAAAGTAAGGTCCGATTGGGCCGCAGTAAAAGCCGATGAGGCTTTGGACAGTTGTGGTGGGCAGTGGTATAATATGCCCGTCGATCCTGTCACGTCGCCATTTTCAGTTCTGAGTGCACAGTGAGCACTTAAAGATATCTAGAAAATAGTGTCTCTGACCAAGTATGATGATCTGGCGAGATATTTGGCCTGATGTCAGGCACTCCACATAACACATCTATCATAACTTTTTTAAGTTTTCCAATTCCCGTACACACTATGCGGGACAGACAATCCATAGAGAAAGGATACTGCACAGCCTATTGCAAGCTGCTCCATGGACAAAGTGAACCCCTGCCCACCACCCATTGCGCTAGAGGCTAGGAGCGGGCACGGTACGCTATCCGCCACATGGCGTTACGGCATAAATTCTGAGTATGCACGAGCTGCTTGGCGCCGCCCCCCCCCCCTTCCCCCTCCCCCCTCCCCCCTCCCCCCTCCCCCCCTCCCCCCTCCCCGCGTCCACTTGGTCACTTTAGTTTAGTACGCAATCGTACTACACTATTTCTGGTTCCCGTAGCTAATGTCCTAACCTGCTCCTTCTTGAGGATGGGATATCCCGCAGACAATTTTCGTCAGTTACTTTTCAATACTCCTTTGGCTCATTGAGTGACTGTGTGCCAGACTGGACAGTGTTAATATCTATTGTTAACCAGCTATTTCTCTCACGACCCGCCATTACTGATTTATTTTTGCCGTCCGCAGTTCGTGGTCTAGTATCTAGCGTTGCTACCTCTGGATCACAGGGTCCCGGGTTCGATTCGCGGTCGGGTTGGAGATTTTCTCTGCCCGGGGACTGGATGCTTGCGCTGTCCTCATCATTCAATCATCACTCGTGAAAGTGGCTAGAACGGACCGTGTACAGAATGGGAATTTTTACGGGCGCTGAGGACCACGCAGTTGAGCGCCCCCACAAACCAAACATCAACATCCTTATAGTCATTTTTGCCAGTACCTCACTCCTACTATATAAACATAAAAAAAACTATCTTACGTAGATGGATTAGTTGGATAACGAATAAAATATACTGAGTGGAATTAGTGAGGTATGAAATTAATATCAAATCGTGACTAAACAGGACCCATCTCTCAACAGGACGCCTTTTTGGCATTCGGTGCCTCCTCACAGTATTACTGATCCATAAAATAGAGATAGTTCAAAATTTCTTCAAACATTTAGGGTTATTATTCAAAGGATTTCTGAGAAAATCTGTTAGGTATTTATTATACTGTGATATTAAAAAAAAGATTTAAGAAATGCTAAGAAGTGGAATACTGTTCAACTGAGGTACGATTTCTTTTAGTACCACTGACTGCGCAGCTTAGGAAAACACTCAGGCGACAGACAACTTTCAGGGAAGTGTGTTAGGCCATCAGTTTATGATCTGTGAAAAATATACAAAATTTGTTTTACTACAGGAAATATATTTAAAAATTTATACAAGCAGTCACACACTTCATCGTCATATTTTAGAATTTTCTGAAGATGGTAGACAACGGAAGTAGAGAAGGATATCATAATTATATCTGCGACTTTGGTGAGTTATCTAGGAGAAAAGAATACCTGAATTTATAAAAAATCAGATATCCAGTAAAGTGGAAAAATGATTCACATACGTATTAACTTACCACTATACAGTTTTAGAACATTCAAATATGTCTTCCCGTTGATCATCTGTTTCTTTATCCTCCATACCGTTTCTCTACATTCTTTTATTTATCTTCGCCTCCTTGGCAGCAGCTTCTGGAGCTCCCTCCACTTTGGTTGCTCGCTGCCAATCAATAAAAGTTAGAGCTGAAACCATATTCCTTCCAGTCTGTATATTTAATTTTTTCGGAACATGAATCGTAGAGAAGCTTTCGTTGGCATTGTGTGAGAGACCACGGAGGTATCTCCAAAGAAGATTTGTGTTTGCAAGATCCCTTTCGTTGGGCTTAATCATTTCCATAACAGCGGGGAATGCTTGTGAATGTATTGATTGTCTGTGCAGCCAATTTTTGTAGGTTATTATTGAACAGCATGATGTGTATTATCCGATGTTGGTTTTAGCTGGTTGCCTCAAAACCTGCGTTTGGTGTAAAATTTCTTTATTCTCAGCAGTGCTAACACAGAAGACGCACGCATGTAAATAGAATATCGTAGAAGTAACTACGCTGCACATTTGTTTTAAATTCCAATAACAAGAAGTAAACAAATGTGTCATAAGATCTCAGGTTCCAGCTAAGCCACAGTCTTCTAGATAGGCCCTGTACTTAGGTTCCGGTAGCCAGAGCCTTCTACAATACACGGGAGTTTACGACGCATTTCTAATAGCTGGAAAAAAGTAAGGGAAAGAATGTGCTTTAAAATGGCAGAGGGGCGTTGCTACTGCGAAACATTACGTTGAAACTAAATTTTCGAGCAAACGGAAAATGAAAATGTCCATAAACTATACTTTACTTTCTATAGATCAAAAATAGTTTTTCTCAAATTTTTGGTCTTTTTCACGAGCAAGTCCCCTAAATGTTAGTAGGAAGATGTTAGTAGGAAACATTATCAGGCTTGACGGCATAGTTATTTTGGTTATGGAGAGAAGTAGGGATAGTGGGGGGCGGGGGAAACCAAGGAAACCAAGATGTAACTACAGCAAGTAGATGCTGGTTACGCACAGATGAGGAAGCTAGCACAGAACGGAGTAGAATGGACGAATGCATCAAAGAAATCGATAAGCTGAAGTACACAGTAACAGGATAGGATTTGCTATGAGATCAGAAAAATATACGTGTGTCATATTCTGGCGTTAATAACTCATCTTTCCCGGTTTTTGACTTTTGTTACTTTCACTTGGGTTTGTTTATGCTACAGATGATTGATAATGACATGTACCTGTTCCACAGAACTAAAGCTCGTCATAGATTGGGGTTAAAACAGCCAATACAGCAAACCGAAGCATGAGGCACACGAAAACAGTCCTCCGAAGGCTGATATCAGGGTTTGAGCTCCGCGCAGTCACAAAGCTTCAACCTGTCATGAAGATTCAAAGCCGTCCTTGTTAAGTGACACCAGAAACCACTGGGATCACACAATGGGTCAGCTCTCTGAAACGCGAACCGAGTTTTCTAATCAGTGTGTCACTTCACATGGCTGCCGTTATGTAGATAACTGCGTCCCGCAGGCGCAACGGCATGCAGCGTAATGCAGGCCGTGTATTACCGTCCAGCGACCGGAGAGATGCGCCTCACAGCCACTCTCGGCTTTATTCATTGGATTTGCGTAGGCACTGCTTTACCCTTTCATTGTCCGTGTTGATCAAACAGTCCGGGGTATTCAATAAAGTCGCTTCTAGTAACAAAGAAGCCTGAGCGAATGATGTAACTCAAAGCACGACGAATGCAGATATTGTATTGTTTATTCTAGTGACATGTTATCGTCATGAGCATAAAGTAATTAACGCCACAGTATAGTGGAGATATATTTTTCTAGTGACACATCAATTTCACCAGAGTTATTGTGGTCTGCAGCCCCTGATGGCTTGTTCGACCCAGGTGTCCACGTTAGTCTAACCAGTGGAAGCCTCTTCATCTCTGCGTAAATATTTCAACATACATAGGCAGTTTCCGACTAAGTGCTTTTCAGTCAAAAATCAGTTGCAGTCAAATTTCTGCCAATGTAAAAAAGCTTCTAAAATAGAAGTTTCATTGCCCAGATTACAGTTGATACACATCCTGAGCACTAGTTCTTGTAACGCTATACTGACCTCTTCAGAACATCGGATACGTGAATTATAAAGCCGCTACGTGAGGCACATTGCCATCTGGACATTGAAAATATGGAGGTAAATTAAAATTTTTGTCCTCCGTAGCTCCATCCAGTACCATGAATGTCGTTTCCATAGGCCTTAACACATGTCCTGGCATCCTGACCCGTCTTCTTGTCAGAGTTTTCCATATTATGTTCCTTTTCTCGCCGATTCTCCGAAGAATCTCCTTATTCCTTTCCTTACCAGTCCACCTAATTTCCATAATTCTTCTCAAGCTCCACATCTCAAAAGCTTCGGTTCTCTTCTGTTTTGGTTGTCCCACTGTCCATAATTCGCTACTATACAACGCTGTGCTTCCAACGTACATTCTTAGAAATTTGTTCCGGAAATTTATGCGTATTTTTGATACTAATAGACTTCTCTTGTCCAATGGCGCCCTCTTTACGTCTGCTAGCCTGTTTATGATGTCCTCCTGGCTTCGTCCGTAATAGATTGTTTTGCTTACAAGGTAGTAGAATTCTTCAATTTCGTTTACTTCCTTATCACCACTTTTGATGTTACGCTGTCGCTATTCTCGTTTCTGCTACATCTCATTATCTTTGTCTTTTTACCGGTTAACTCACAGTTCATATTCTGACGCTTCACTCCATGACTACTAGGCTGTAGTCGGTAAGATCTAGAGGTTTTAGCTGCAGGCCTGAGGACCGTCCTTCGCGAAATGTCGGGAAGGCGAACGAATTATAGGGAGCATGCGTGTGTCGCAGGGTTGCATACATCACAAGGGGCTTGCAGTTCGGTATTTCCAAGCGACAGCGGCGGATGAAATACACTCCTGGAAATTGAAATAAGAACACCGTGAATTCATTGTCCCAGGAAGGGGAAACTTTATTGACACATTCCTGGGGTCAGATACATCACATGATCACACTGACAGAACCACAGGCACATAGACACAGGCAACAGAGCATGCACAATGTCGGCACTAGTACAGTGTATATCCACCTTTCGCAGCAATTCAGGCTGCTATTCTCCCATGGAGACGATCGTAGAGATGCTGGATGTAGTCCTGTGGAACGGCTTGCCATGCCATTTCCACCTGGCGCCTCAGTTGGACCAGCGTTCGTGCTGCACGTGCAGACCGCGTGAGACGACGCTTCATCCAGTCCCAAACATGCTCCATGGGGGACAGATCCGGAGATCTTGCTGGCCAGGGTAGTTGACTTACACCTTCTAGAGCACGTTGGGTGGCACGGGATACATGCGGACGTGCATTGTCCTGTTGGAACAGCAAGTTCCCTTGCCGGTCTAGGAATGGTAGAACGATGGGTTCGATGACGGTTTGGATGTACCGTGCACTATTCAGTGTCCCCTCGACGATCACCAGTGGTGTACGGCCAGTGTAGGAGATCGCTCCCCACACCATGATGCCGGGTGTTGGCCCTGTGTGCCTCAGTCGTATGCAGTCCTGATTGTGGCGCTCACCTGCACGGCGCCAAACACGCATACGACCATCATTGGCACCAAGGCAGAAGCGACTCTCATCGCTGAAGACGACACGTCTCCATTCGTCCCTCCATTCACGCCTGTCGCGACACCACTGGAGGCGGGCTGCACGATGTTGGGGCGTGAGCGGAAGACGGCCAAACGGTGTGCGGGACCGTAGCCCAGCTTCATGGAGACGGTTGCGAATGGTCCTCGCCGATACCCCAGGAGCAACAGTGTCCCTAATTTGCTGGGAAGTGGCGGTGCGGTCCCCTACGGCACTGCTTAGGATCCTACGGTCTTGGCGTGCATCCGTGCGTCGCTGCGGTCCGGTCCCAGGTCGACGGGCACGTGCACCTTCCGCCGACCACTGGCGACAACATCGATGTACTGTGGAGACCTCACGCCCCACGTGTTGAGCAATTCGGCGGTACGTCCACCCGGTCTCCCGCATGCCCACTATACGCTCTCGCTCAAAGTCCGTCAACTGCACATACGGTTCACGTCCACGCTGTCGCTGCATGCTACCAGTGTTAAAGACTGCGATGGAGCTCCGTATGCCACGGCAAACTGGCTGACACTGACGGCGGCGGTGCACAAATGCTGCGCAGCTAGCGCCATTCGACGGCCAACACCGCGGTTCCTGGTGTGTCCGCTGTGCCGTGCGTGTGATCATTGCTTGTACAGCCCTCTCGCAGTGTCCGGAGCAAGTATGGTGGGTCTGACACACCGGTGTCAATGTGTTCTTTTTTCCATTTCCAGGAGTGTAGACGTTCTGACAATTATTGCAAACACGTCCCCATCTGCATCCTAGGCCGATGCATTACAACATTAATTTCTAGGGATCGAGGGAACGGTTCTGAATCATTTGCGTTATTGTTTTCTTCTTTCAGATTTTGCTGACGATGCGTCAGATAATCTTGTGCCATTCTTACACCAGCCAAATACGGTACGAAGGCGAAATACAATTGTGTGGTGCCTCTCAATACCAAAACCCTTTCCAGTAGCATAGAAGCACTATGAGGACAATATTCGTAATCACACTTGCAATGCCAGCACCGTTAAACATCTGCGGAATCCTTAATTTAGAGTATTTATTAAATATCAGTTCAAATGTCTATTACATACTTTCCATCTTATATCATTAGATTGAAAACTTTGTAATGAAAAACTGTCAAACTTAGTACTAAAAGCAGTCTTATATTTCTCCATTAATCCCTGTCCCTCAATTTTATTCGCATCTGTATCAGTAGTAACTCTATTCGTAGAAGAGTATTGGATATAATTAGTTTATTATCAGTCACTTTCCAATATATCTTTCCAAACGTGTTCATCTCTTCAGTCAATCCATGCCGTGACAAAACATGTGACTGTACAGAATTTTTACCAGAATGGTAAACGTCAAGCTCTGTTAGAGACTCTTACTACTTTCCATAGTGCTTCAGCTCTTGCCAGAAAACCTTCACCAACATGGAGCCTACCTCGGGGTCTGCTGTTCGGGCTGTAACTACCCGAAGCGGATGTTGTGTGATCAGTTCTCGAGAAGACTTGTTCCCTTTGGGTCTTATTAAAAGACTTTGTCCGAACAAGCAAACATCGTACTATCGTGGATTGCACTGTTTTGTATTGCCACAGTAAACGGACTTTCCTGAAAAGCCATAGTGAGTTCTGAGGGAATTCTGCGAATTGTAAGGTAACGGCTGCTGCGGACGTGCACAAGAGGCGTTGGTTCTTTTTCAACATGTGCGCCTGTCACTAGGGGCTGTGACGGTTCCGCCAGAGGGGTGGAGCTTAAGCACGGCTATTAGCTTTCAATTAAGCAGCAAGGCATTAGGGACACTAAACATGCTGTGGATTTATCTGCTGCTAAAGTAAATCACATCCACATCCATGCGATGGAAGTGGCGTCATGGCAAGAATAATCACTGTCTATGTAGAAGTCTTGGATGTTTAAGGTCACACGACCCATTAACCCTACATTATTTTCAAAGACACCAATCTGAACATGTCGATAAGCCGAGTCCATCGCCGCTTAGAACGTTTTTATGCGTCAAAAATAGAGAAAATTACATAAACAGTAATACACTGCCGGAAAAAATGGTACACTAGTTACGATGACGTCGATTTTGATCCGACAAGAAGTTATGCTACCTGGGGGTATTTGATGTTTTGATACTGACTTCAGCGTCGTCCGCCAACTGATAGCGTAGTGGTATAGCTACCTCAACACCATCTTGTCTACCCTTTAAGAACGCTTAGAGCCAGAGAACTCAATGTGAATCAAGCAGGCAACCATGCCGCTTAGGAACTGAACGAGTTTGAAAGGGGTGAAATTATGGCGTCCGGAGTGGCGGAGTGTGCCTTTAGAAGCATTATCGCACAGGTTGGACGTGCGTGTCAGATGTGCAACGATGCTGGTATCAGTAGTCACGTAAACACTCTTACATCCGTAGACGCGGGGCCGGATATCCACGTAGCACAGAAGCCCGCCAGGATCGTTGTATTGTATGGGCAGCCGTGGCAGATCGTACAGCTACAGCAGCAGATATAATAGGGCTTGAGAGCCCAGTGGTGTCAACACGGACTGTTGCAAACCTGTTATTAGCAGCCGGCCGCGGTGGCCGTGCGGTTCTAGGCATTTCGTTCCGGAACCGCGTGACTGCTACGGTCGCAGGTTCGAATCCTGCCTCGGGTATGGATGTGTGTGATGTCCTTAGGTTAGTTAGGTTTAAGTAGTTCTAAGTTGTAGGGGACTGAGACCTCATATGTTGAGTCCCATAGTGCTCAGAGCCATTTGAACCATTTTTGTTATTAGCAGTGGGGCTTTCAGGCACACCTCTAACCGTCTTCCACTCGCGCCACAGCACCGGTAAGCAAGGCCCGACCGGTGGCGTCAGAGGATCACCTGCAAGAGGGAATGGCGCGCCGTGGTCTTCGGCGATGGAAGCAATTTCTGCCTGCACGCTAGTGATGGTCTTATGCGCGTACGGCGCAGGCCTGATGAGCACTGTCTTGTAGAGTGCATTCGTCCAGGCCATGTGGTCTGGGGTGCGAAAAGCTTCAACTCTCTCGCTCACGTTTGGTGTTTCTGGATGGATAGCTAACAGCTTAGTACACGCAGCTTCTTAACCCCGTTGTTTTGCCATTCTTACAACAGGAAGGCGATGTGTGGTTCCAACAGGATAATGCTCGCTCACACACTGTCCGCGAAACTCAGCGTACTCTGCAAGACTTGCATCAACTTTCCTGGCCAGCGCTATCTCCGGGCTTGTCTCCTCTCGACCTTGTGTATCATGTGAAGTGACTGGTGCGGCTCTCCAACCAACGACTCTTACAGAACTACACGAACAATTCCAGAAGGCATGGCATAATGTATCCCAGGAAAGTATTTGTCATCAGTACCATCAAGTGGATACCAGAGATAGTGCTTGCATTGCCACCTGTGGCGGCTACACCACGTACTAATATCGGTGTTTCTGCACGAGTCGAACCTGGTACCATACAACGGCCTGTGCTACTGATCTGCGAATTCACACTCCATATGCCGTGAGAACCTAAGTTGCTACCACCTCAAGCAAAACTGAAAATTTTTGGTAAGTTCCTACGGGACCTAACTGATGAGGTCATCAGTCCCTGGGCTTCCACACTACTTAATCTAACTTTAACTAAGTTACGCTAAGGACAACATACATATACCCATGACCGAGGGACGACTCGAACCTCCGACGGGGGGAGCCGCGCGAACCGTGGCAAGGCGCCCTAAACCGTGCGGTTATACCGCGAGGCTCCTCAACCGAAGTGGCAAATGAACTACTATACATGTTTGTATTACATCCCGTGAGCGTCGTGCTACGATGCAATAAATACTGAAATGCCTGTCTAAAACAAATTGTCTTGAACTAATAATACTAAAAATAAACTAAATAAATATGAACTGAGAGTTTCAATACCGCTTTTCAATGACTACAGTTTTATATAATGAACTGTAATTTTAAATTTTCACGAAGTTAACTCACTTTTGAAATATTAAGTTGAGCGCTCACATATATAAAGAAAGCTTGAATGCGAGTTCGTTTTCTTTATATCTGATGCACTGCAAGTTTTAGTCCATAAGTATATGATTTGCTAATGAACTGCTATTGTCAAAACTGTTTTTATCTTATTCCCTTAATTGTGGAGCTACTACTGGTAAGTGAATTCAATGTAACTGATTAACTGATTGTTTACAAGCACCAAACAATTTTGCAATTAAACAAATTAGGCTAGAATATGCACTTTTCCACAGTAACAAGCGTTGCGGAGTAAGCAAAGTGTAGGCACACAATTACATGTTTCCTGTCTTAGTTATTAGACAGTATTCAATATTTTCAAATTTATTTAAAGCGGTCATTAATAATGGTTATTGCCACGAGAGAATGATGTATTCATTGTAAATTCTGAAAACACGAAATGAAAGATTGTCGGAAGACTATTAGGAACTATACATCTCCAATTTTCTGTGTTTACTACATGCAAACGAATATGGAAACAAGATTTCATTGCGTATTTTGTGATTAACAATGGAACCAATGGACGTATAGTGTAGTCTGTAGTCGGCAAAAGCAAACAAGAAATTTCTCATTCGCGGGTGATAACTGTTCAGTATAGCGAAATTTTATCTTTAGATGAGTGTTAGTAAGCCAGGTGAAACGTTACGTTTTGCAAAGCCCTGAACTGAACTGAAATGCCTGTTTAAAACAAACTGTCGCGAACTAATAATACTAAAAAGAAACTAAATAAATATGATTTGACTACAGTGTTATATCATGAACTGTAATTTTAAATTTTCATGAAGTTAACTCCATGCACTGCAAGTTTTAGTCCATACTTACATGATTTGCTAATGAACTGCTATTGTCAAAACTGTTTTTATCTTATTTCCTTAACTGTGGGGCTACTACTCGCAAGTGAATTCAGTGTAATGTATTAAAATAAACGTAGTTCAGTGGCGGTCATGAGTATTTATGGTCTTGAGTTACTGAGTATCAACTAGTTCGTATTTGGTAGTTGATTGTTGCAGACACAACATTGCTGCTGCAGTAGTCTACGGAAGCCAGTTGATACATATTGGTCACTGATGGTGTCGTGTATAGGATTAGAGTTCACCGTCTCAGCGTCAGCTAAGACCTGTAGACGGTGTATTGAGTCACCGAAACGTGTTGCTATATAATAAATAACATTGATGGCTACATATGTTTCAGTTTATTACATAAGTGAACGGCTGAACTCACACAAACCTTCATTCAGAAGGAGGGACGTACAAAAACTTTATTCCCATCTGCCTGATTATTATTTGGCTACCCCGCACAGCAACAGCTGTCGCCCAATGAGCTATCGCAAGATGCCTGTACGGGTAAATGACGATATTTCCTTGCAAACAACTGCATCGTAAAGGAACAGTTTTCTATGTGTGCTTGTCCTGTATATGGGAACCTACAAGAAATATACCCATCGACTGTGGTATTGTTATTGTTTTATGTGTCCTTCGGTATCTAACGGCCATTTAGCCATTTAAACGGTAAATAAATTGATGACGTAGTATCTAACCACACATATAGATGTTTAACAAATGGCTTTTTAAACCTACTTTTGATTGTCACGTATCATGCATGTAAAATGCTGACCAAAAGGTTTGGTTGACTGGAATGAAACAAAAGAGGAATAATATGACAGTATTAACGAGTAACAGTGGTTTTGCGGCTTAAATATCAATATTGATATACATGCTAAACAAAGGTATTTGACAAGTTGTGTAACATTTTACGGGTTAGTTTGACAAATATGGTTATTTTGGAACCGTAAATTTAAGCAATAAAATAATAGGGAAAAAGAACAGAAGCAACACACATGTTCGATACCGAAGCTGAAATAACTGTAAGTATAAAAAGAAGTATAAGATGAAACTACTAAAAACATAGCTACTTATGCTGCGTTTTAGCTACAAAACATTTTGGAATTACACAAGAAAAATTGGAGACTCTTGTGGGAAACTGTCCTACTTTCAGACAATGTAATTGTTGAAAACACTATTCTCTAGTCCTCTCTCATTTTGCTTATTCCAAGACGATGTGATTGAAGTACGTCTACATATTCTGTAAACTATTGTGAAGTATATAGCATGGGGTACATTTCGTTGTACCTTTTATTACAGTTTTCCTTCATTCCATTCCCGTATGGGGCGTGGAAGAATGATTGCTTCCGTGGGCGCTGTAATTAGTGTAGTCTCGCCTTCACGATCCCTATGTGTGCGGTACATGCTGTGTAGGCTTTCACGGAATAGCTTGCGTCCCATCTTCGAGTGTCCTCCAGTTCAGTTCTTTCTACAGCTCCACGACGAGGCAAACATACCTGTGACAATTCGTGCTGCCATTCTTCATATACGTTAAATGTACGCTGTTAATCCTATTTTATGGGGTCCCACATATTTTAGCAATATTTTAAGATGGATCACAAAAATGTTCTTCTTTCAGGCATTCTCCTCTATAGACTTACTGCATTTCCCGAATATTCTACCCGTCATTGGAGATCTGTCAGCTTCTTTACCTTTGGCTGAGCCTGGCTCAAATGGCTCTGAGCACTATGGGACTTAACATCTATGGTCATCAGTCCCCCAGAACTTAGAACTACTTAAACCTAACTAACCTAAGGACATCACACAACACCCAGTCATTACGAAGCAGAGAAAATCCCTGACCCCGCCGGGAATCGAACCCGGGAACCCGGGCGCGGGAAGCGAGAACGCTAGAGCCTGTTTGATCTTTTCATTTGATACCACTACAAATTGTTGGAATCAGGTAGGCTACTTGGGATGACCGACTCTGTGACCGATGATTTATTCATTTTGTGGACAAGATAATTTGCATTTCTGACCATTTAAAGCAAGTTGCTCATGTTTGCACAACTTTCAAATCTCATGAATAACTAAGTGAACGTATGTGCATCTTCTCTCCGACGATATTATATTGTGTATAACGAAATCATCTGCGAAAAGTCTGACGTTACTACTGATGTCTTCTGAATGACAGTAATATGCGACATGAACTGCAAGAGTCCCAAAATACTTCATTGGGACACACTCAACGTTACTTCTACATCTGGCTATGATCCTGAATCCACGCTAATTCATATACTCAGTACTGCCACAAACTTGGCTTGATACTCGTGTGCAATCACAGATACTTCTGGGAAATCGAGAAATGTTACACCTACCTATTTAAGGAGATTTTCTATACATCTTGAGCTGCTCTAGAAATGTTTACAAAACTCGTTTTTGGTTTCTTTCAGTAGTATATTATGCAGCTCTATAACAGTGAGATGCGTGTCAGTTCATACGGTAGGATATACATAGGTTGTCATGTGTCTTACTGCTGTCGAATCTTAGGCAGTGACAGTTCTATCGATTAGTTGACACGGTTATCACTGCCAAAGAGATGCATAATATGCCACCTATGATGAATTATAGACTCGAAAATCAGTTTTGGTAAATAAAGATTTCTAGTGCATTTCGTGGCGTATAGAAGATGGGCTTTAATAACTATCTTAAAGCAGGGTGGCACCAAGCGTTCAAGATTGTTACTGCATCTAAGCGACAGCCTTGTTCCATGGCTTGATATCATGTGGGGAAAAACGAGAGCTGGACTACACATGATGTATATTTTCGGAATTTATATAGATTGTAATGGAAGAGGTCATTCTGTTTGAGATACCGTACCTCGTTACATTTGATGTCATCTTCTTCAGCGTTGGTGCACACCGACTGTGTTAGTGGAGTCGAACGGAGCGAGAAATGGAAGTAATGCTGAAGGGCGGGCTCTAGGCGGCTCTGCCCTGCCTGCAGCGCCCCTAGCGGGAAGCCCTGGAAGCTGGTGCGGATATCAGCGGATCGCGCAGCCGTGCGGAACGGCAGTGAATTGGGCATGACGGCAGAGCCGGGATCTGGCATCCCGCCATGGCACTCCTGCGTTGTTCTCGCCTCGGCGCTCACCATTTTATATTGCTACACCGCTAGGGCGGAACCGACACCCAGCGATTCTGTGTTTCCAAGGTAACCGGTTTTACGTACACAGCTGATTGCCGTCTGTTGGCGAAGTCAGAGGTATCTGGGTCAAACGAATTTGATAACAAGTACATCTACACACGTACTCCGCAGACTACCATATACTGCATTGCGAAGGATGCCTTTTACCACTGCTTATCGTCATTCTTGTTCCACTCGCAAATGAAGCCTTTGAAAAATGACTGCCTATCTTCTTCCTTATGAGTCCTGATTTCTCTAACCTTCGATATTTACGCGAATGTTGGTATCGCTGAATTGTAGTGCAGTCTGTCACCGACGCTACTTCTATAAATTTTCTCTGTAGTGTTCTTTCAGAGGTTCTTTCCTCCACAGAGCATTGCCGTATCACTCGCGTGTTGATAAAACCTATCACTAACAATTCAGCAGCAATAGCGAACTCACCAGAAAAAGTTTAATGCAAGACATCGAACCTTCAGTATTCAAGAAGGGGTCGCATATTTTTTCTGCATGTGGTCTCCTTTCAATATGAATTACACTTACTTAAAATTTTCACCATAAATAAAAATACCTCACCGTTAAATGGCCTCCGTACTATAGTGGAACATCAGTGCGGTCAGCAAGCATTGGAAGAACTGAAATTCCTAGCCCAGGAATATCCCCTTTGTTCAAACGTACAGACTCTCATAAGCTGCAGGGCTATGTCCTCCACCGCAAGGACATTACTGGGGAAATGGCCAAGCGAATGGTAGCTGTGTTTGTCACTAACACTGCTCTATCCTTCGTTACTAACCTGCAAGCAGCTGACATTGCACTTCAAGTGGGTCGAAGCATCATTGAATTGCTCTTCGTATTTACCACCACAGGAAGCGATAAATGCTGAGGCTCTCACAAATCTTGTGAACTAACCTCACTGACCATTTATCGTATTCAGACGTCATGTGTTATGAGGCTCACACTTCACTTTTCCCGGTATCGAGTTTTAGAGAGCCTCGTGCTGTCTCAGGAATTCTGCATCCTAAACAAGAGCACTTGACTCATTTCAACACAGGAATTGGGCCACCCTCAGCCGTAGAACTCTCTTTGTACATCGCAATCCTTGCAGATTCTGATCACTGGAAGGTCCCTGATGACATTTATTCCAGTGACCGCTTGCCACTCTGGATCCACCTATCAGATGGAGTTAAATATCTTCAACATTTCGCGGCCCTGTCAGCAATTGTATAAATATTAGTTTTAATAATCAACAGCCTCAGTTGCACCGTTACCTAGAATTTTCCTAGGTTTCATTCGGGATAACCCAACCTTCTTCAGAATAACAGTAACTACCGTTTGTCCGTAGGGGACATCGTCAAGCTAAAACTACAAATCCATAAATTATCGCCAGACTATAAAACTTACCTGGAACTGCCTCGGCCCCACTTCGCTTCCGCGAAAGGACGCCGCCTAGGTGGATCATCATCAGAGGTAACTGGACATTGTTCAGCCTAGTGTGCAGGAATTAGTGGAGCATGTCACGTATACAACCCACCAAACCACCAAATTAGTCATCTTAAAGTCCTCAAGTCATCTTAGAAGGCAGCTTCTACCTTGGTGGACACATGCATACTACTCAACAATCCGTGTCAGGTGTGCTTTTACTTTTTTTGAGTCATGAGTCTTCTGACTGGTTCGATGTGGCCTGTCACGAATTCCTCCCCTGTGCCAACCTGTTCGTCGCCGGGCAGTAGTTCAAACCTACGACCTTAGCTATTTGCTGCATGTATTCCAATTCCGTCTTCCTCTACAGTTTCTACCCTCTCCAGCTCCCTCTATTAATACATCACGGATGATGTATTAATATATGTTCTACCATTTCTCTTCTTCTTCTTCTTCTTAGTGTTTTACAAATATTTCTTCCATCGCCGACTCTGTGGAGAACCTTCACGTTCCTTAGCTTATCAGTCCACCTAATTTTCAACATTTTTCTGTAGCAACACATCTCGAATGCTCAGATTTTCTTCTGTAATGGTTTTCCACACAGTCCACGTCTCACTACCATGCAGTGCTAACCTCATAAATTCCTTTGTCCAATTAAAACCTTGGCCAGGAATGCTCTTTTTTTCTAGTGCTTGTCTGCATTATATGTCCTCCGTGCTCCGTCCATCATGGATTCTTTTGCTGCCTAGGTAGCATTTCATTTACTTCGTGATCACCAGTTGTTCAAAAATGGCTCTGAGAACTATGGGACTCAACTTCTGAGGTCATTAGTCCCCTAGAACTTAGAACTAGTTAAACCTAACTAACCTAAGGACACCACACACATCCATGCCCGAGGCAGGATTCGAACCTGCGACCGTAGCGGTCTCGCGGTTCCAGACTGCAGCGCTTAGAACCGCACGGCACCAGTTGTGATGTTAAAGTTTTTCGCTGTTCTTATTTCTGCTACTTCTCAACACTTCCGTATTTCTTCGATTTACTCTCAATCCACATTCTGTACTCATTGGTCTTCATTCTATTCAGCAGGTCCTGTAATTCTTCACAATGTTAACAGCGAATCTTATCATTGATAACCTTTCACACTTCATTTTAATCCCATTCTTAAACTTTTCCATCAAATTCATCGTTGCTTCGTCGATTTACAGGTTGAACAACAGAGGTGAAGGTCTATTTTTGTGTTTAACAGCCATTTTAATCAGTGCATTTCGTTATTAGTCTTCCTCTTGGTTCTTGTACGTATTGTATATTACCCCTCTTTCTCTGCAGCTTACCCCTATTTTTCTCAGAATTGCACCATTTTAAATTGTCGAATGATTTTTTCGAGACTGAAAAAGCAAATGAACGTGTTTTGATTTTTCTTCAGTCTTGTTTCCATTATCAATTTTTCTTCAGTCTTGGTTCCATCATTAACCGCAAAATCGCAACGTCAGAACTGGTGCCTTTACCTTTCCGAAAGCCAAACAGATCTTCATCTAACAGATTCTCAGTTTTCTTTTCCGTTCTTCTATCTATTATTCTCGTCAGCAAAGTGGACAAGTGAGCCGTTAAGCTGACTTTGCGGTAGTTCTCACACTCGTCGGCTGTTGCAGTCTTCTGAAACGTGTGGATGATATTTTTCCGAAAGTCCGTTGGTATACCTCCAGACTCATACATTCTACACAATACCGTGAATAGTTTTGTTGCCATTTTCCCTAACGACGTTAGTAATTCGGATGGATTGTTATATATCACTTCTGCTTTGTTTGATCTTAAGTCGTCAAAGCTCTTTTAAATCCTGCCGGCCGCGGTGGTCTAGCGGTTCTGGCGTTGCAGTCCGGAACCGCGGGACTGCTACGGTCGCAGGTTCGAATCCTGCCTCGGCATGGATGTGTGTGATGTCCTTAGGTTAGTTAGGTTTAAGTAGTTCTAAGTTCTAGGGGACTTATGACCTCAGATGTTGAGTCTCATAGTGCTCAGAGCCATTTGAACCATTTTTTTTTCTTTTAAATTCTGAGCTTGATACTTGGTCTCCTACCTCTTTTTTTGATTCCTGTTTCTCTCTCGATCATAAAGACAAATCTTCCTTCTTGTGGAGTTTTCAATTATTCTTTCAACCAATCCGCTCTCTTTTTTGCTTTTATTAGTGTAATTCCCATTTCACCCTAAATGTTACCGCCCTTGCTTTTAATCTCACAGATGGTTGTTTTGACTTCCTGTATGCTCAATTCATCGTGACGGCAATCATTTCCTCTCCAATTTCTTCAAATTTTCTGTGCAGCCATTTCGCCGTAGTTTACTTACACTTCCTATTTAATTCGTGACTTGTATTTATATAATCCTGAATTCCAACAGACATTCCTTCTTCTTCTTCCATGAAATGAAATATTTCTTCTGTTACCCGTTCTTTCCACGCAATTACCTTCCATGTGCATATGTTTCTCTTTCAAACTTCTGTGAATGTCGTTTTTAGGAATGTCTACTTCTCTTCAACCGTTTACAGAGCTATTGATTATCGTAGTGTCTATAGCCTGAGACAACTTCCAGTGTATTTTTTGATGTGTTAGTATTTCCGTATCCCGTTTCTTGGCGCACTGTTTCTTCTTGACTAGCCTCTTAAATATCAGCCTACTCTTCTGCATTGCTAAATTGCGATCTGTGTCTGTATCTGCTCCTGGGCACACCTTACAATGTAATATCTGGTTTCGTAGCATCTGCCTGACCATGAAATAAAGTAACTGGAATATTCCCGTGTCTCCCAGCCTTTTACAAGTATATAACCCCCCCTACCGTGATTCTTGTACAGAGTATTCACTATTGCTAATCGAAATTTAGTGCATAACCCAATTATTCTTTCTCCTCTCACATTTCCTATTGCCAAACCCATATCGTCCCGTAATCCTGTCTTGTCTTCTTTCCCCATGACTGTTAGATTTTCATCGCCCTGTACATACTGAATTACTCGTTCAATATTCTCACATACTTTCTTTCTCTCTTCATCCTCCGCTTGCGATGTCGACACATATTCCTGAACTACTGTGTTCGTTGTTGGTTCACTTTGATTCTGATAAGAACAACTCTCTCACTGAACTGTTCACAGTAACTCACTTTCTACCATAGCTTCCTGTTCATAACGAATTCTACTCCCATCATTTTCTGCAGATGTTGATACTACTCTATACTAATCTGGCCAGAAATCTTTGTCTTCTTTCCATTTCACTGTACTGAACTCCACTATATCTAGATTTAGCCTCAGCATTTCCCTTTTAAAATTTTCTAAACGGAAAACTTGTGTAAAATAAAGGGAAACCGGGTTCGAATCCCGCTTCGGCACAAATTTTCATGTGTCGAAAAACAGGTGGCGTCAAACCGGATTCGCGATATGGGTATCTATTTCGTTAGGTAAGCTGCGTCTCGGAGATAGTAAATGGTCATCTATTTCGGGCTAGGTTTGAAAACGATTAATTACTCGTATGTGACGTGTGTGTGCGTGTAATCTGCAGGCGACCAGGCAGTTTGTAGGTTTCACGTCAGAAACGCCTGTGCGTGACAACGTAATCGAAGCTTCGACTACGGCCGCATCGATAGCGACATGTTGTTGGCGCGGCACGCTGTCCGCTGACGTCCGTGTAGGGACGATTACGCACCGTTCCGCTGCCAATTAACGCACCGTTTAACAAACTCGATTTGCACGGCCGCGTGCGGATGACTCGGATACTTATCGTTACCAATTCAAATCAAACTTCTATTAGCATCTCATAAATGTTCTATTAAGCTTGCAGCCGGCAGCTGGCAGGGCGACCACCCCATTAGCGTACAGGAGGCGGCACGGGATGGCGGAGGGGTACACATTAGCGTGTACACACACACACACACACACACACACACACGTGCCGAAATCAGGACTGATTAAATATTTATGTCACGCACTGGCACATCTGATGGTTTATTTATTAAATAACGAGTACAGTACACACAAACATGCGTATCACAAATATATCCTGACGTATTATCAGCGTGGAAACTGAACTAACGACTTGTTACTCAGTTGCAGTATTTACAGAGGTTTACCTTCTTTTTATTTACTCTCCTATAAAAGCACACGTAAATACACACGTGTACCACAAGCCACCGTAAGGTCTATGGCGGAATCATATCCTGTATCAATTTTAGTCATTCAGTTTCTTACTCCACTCAGAAGTGGATGGAGGTAGGCTAGTTTTTGCTTGGCTTGCCTTTCCATTCCTCACGCGAGATGTCTGTTGATGGCAGTAGGTTCGTACTGCAATCTGTCGCAACGCCGAATCTTTAAACTTTCCCGATCGTGATTCGCGAAAAGAACGCCTTCTACCCTCAAGTGATTCCTTCCTATTTGAGTTCAAGGAGCATTTCTGTAATACTCGTAACATTATCGAACCCACCAGTAACAAATCGAGCAACACGAATCTCAACTACTTCCATGCCTTCCTTTAATCCGATCTGTTGGGGATTGCAAACACTCGAGAAACCCTCAACCATGAGTGACACAATTTTCCTGTGCGCTTAGTCCTTTATACTACGTAAACCGTCCTAGAATTTTCCCACAAAACCGAGGCCGGCACTTCACCTTCCCTACTTTTCCACATTTAGTGCAAGCTTCCACTCACGACGCTAAATAGGAGTTCTGCGCGGGTCATCATATATCATTCTACAGTCGCTTAAACAAAACGCTATCTCGTTCACTACAGCATTCGGCAAACTGTCGCAGGTTGCTGCTCTTGCTGTCCGCCAGATCTTTATGTCTGTGTAGAACAAGGCTGGTAATATAACGCTTCGTTGGGGCACTTCTAACCAAACCTTTTTCTTCGACCAAACCTAGCCCTCCATTATCACTTACTGAATTTTGCTACTTAATTCAGCCAGTGACATATCTGATAATTGATTCCGTATTTTCTGATTTTCGCTAGCAGTCTGCAATGTGGCGCTGCGTCAAACGCTTTCCGGACAGGTAGCATTAAGGTACAAGCCTGTTGCCTTCCATTCACAGTTCGCAGGATATTCTGCGAGAAAAGGGCAAGGTGAGTTTGTCACAAGCGATGCGTTTTGTGATCTGAATCCGTGTCATTTTGTGGATAGGTGATGTTCTCTCTCAATGAAATTTGTTATATTCTAGCTTACAAACACTCAATAGTTGTGGAAAAATAATTTATATCCTGAGTGAAACTTTCAAATGTTCGTATATACACATATATATTTTTGTTACGTTTGTTATCTTCTGTTTAGGTATACGAATAATATATGTACGGCCACAGACATCTTAAATTTAGTCCACCCACAGTTTTATTCTACCGTCAGCGTTGTATCTTAGCATATTTATCCCGCCGTCAGTGCACAGTCTGCCAGATCACCAGGAACAAAGCACTTCCTAAACTGCAACGTAAGAAGCATTTCTAGCGAAGTTGTTGCATTTCCATTCGTGTCGTTCGCTGCTCTACCTCGTTCTAATTAGTTACTTTTCCGTTCAATTCCACTCACGCGAGCATGTAGTGTGTTTTTTATACAAGTAAACGCTCGATAAGGGCTTAAAAGACAAAATTAGTTGTGCAACGACAAAGAACTTTAAATCACTGTCACCTGGGAAATAGATTTTTCAATTTTTTATGTGTATAGTACGCAAAGTCCAGAACTGCAATATCAATCCCTTCAAGCCGTTCGGCACAACTCTCAAAAACTCTCTTCAAAATCGAATTTTGAGATGTAATTCACCGTTAATGCGAGTTTCACGACAGGTCGCGGGGCACGCTTGGTAGCGTTTGAGAAGAAGTAGATCGATGGTTCGAATCTTGGTATGTTATTATGTTATTATCTTTAGTTTTACTTTTACTTTCCGGTCGAATACCTAAATCACTTAAATGTTAAATTAATCAAAAATATTCGCTAAGTAACCTATGTCTAATCATCATTATTACGAAAAATCTCTTTTTCTCGTTTCTAATAACATATTGCACACAATGAAAATATAAATTTTCAATTACCAATATTCTAAAAAACATTTTTATCATAGTATTTAAACTTAAGAAGTTATTAATAATCTTTCATGAAACAGCAATAATTAATAATTTATAGTTGTGAGAAAACTGGAATCTGATGTGCTTTACGTAATTAGAAGCAAGAAGACTTATATTTTTCACTATAATGATATTAGAAATGAATTAATTACCATATATTAAATGAGTTTAATGTTTCAATTATTTCTAAAATTTCTAAAAAGCAACCGAGCGAGGCGGCTTACTAGTTATCACACTAAATTAGCACATTAATTACCAAATAATAAATGAGTTTGTTTCAATTATTTATAAAATTTCTAAAAAGAAACCGAGCGAGGCGGCGCACTAGTTAGCACACTGAATTAGCATTCGGAAGGATGACGCTGCAAACCCGCATCCTGATTTATGTTTTGCTTGATTTCCCTAAATCGCTTCAGTCAAATGCCAGGATTATTTTTTTGGGAGGGCACGGCCGAATTCCTTCACCATCGTTCCCTAACCCGATGGGCTCCACCGTGTTTTGTGCCCTTCCCCCCCCCCCCTCCTCCCAGCAATAAAATCAACCAACTAACAAGGACAATCACAGAAGTTGCAAAGAAAACCGTAGGTACAAGGAGAGAAACCGCGAAGAACCATGGATAACATACGAAATACTTCAGCTTATCGACGAAAGAAGCAAATACAAAAATGTTCAGGAAAATCAGAAATACAGAAGTTCAAGTCACTTAGGAGCGAAATAAATAGGAACTGCAGGAAATCTAAGGCAAAATGACTGCATGAAACATATGAAGAAGTCGATAAAGAAATAATTGTCGGAAGGACAGACTCAACAAATACAAAAGTTAAAACAACAGTCAGTGAAATTAAACGCAAGGGCGATAACATCAAGAGTGCAATGGGAATTCCAATGTTAAATGCAGCGAAGAGAGCGAATAGGTTGAAAGAGCGCACTGAACACTCCTACGAGGAGAAAATCTTATACCGTGATAGAAAAAGAAACAGTAGTCGACAGGGAAGACATATGGGATCCAGTACTAGAATTTAAAAGAGCTTTGGAAGATTTAAAATCATATGAGGCAGAAGGGTTCGATAACATTCTATCAGAATTTCTAAAATCATTGAGGGATGTGGCTATTCATGTCGGTAGTACTAGAATTTAAAAGAGCTTTGGAAGATTTAAAATCATATGAGGCAGAAGGGTTCGATAACATTCTATCAGAATTTCTAAAATCATTGAGGGATGTGGCTATTCATGTCGGTGTACAGAATGTATGGTGATATACCATCTGACTTTCGGTAAAACATCGTTAACGCTATTTCGAAGATAGCAAGAGCCGAAAAGTGCTGGAATTATCTCACAAACAGCTTAACAGATCATGCGTGCAAGTTGCTGACAAGAATAATACACAGAAATATGGAAAAGAAAACCGATGTTCTGTTGGACGACGATCACTTAAGTTTCAGGAACAATAAAGGCACCAGAGAGGCAGTCCCGACGTTGCGGTTGTTGATGGAAAGAAGACTCAATAAAAATTTAGATTTATTCACTGGCTTTGCCGATCTGGAAAAAGCGTTCGACAGTGTCAAAAGGTGCAAAGTGTTTGAAATTCTGAGGAAAAAAGGATTAAGCTATATGTAAAGAGTAGTGATACACTTTATGTACAATAACCAAGAGGGAACAAAGAATGGAAGACCAAGAAAGAAGTGCTCGGATTAAAAAAGGTGTAAAGCAGAGAAATATTCTTTCGTCCCTACTGTTCAATCTATACATAAAAAAAAGCAATGAAGGAAATAAAAGAAAGTTTCAAGAGAGGGATTAAAATGCAAGGTGAAAGGTTTTCAGTAATAAGATTCGCTGATGACATAGCTATGCTTAGTGAAATGGAAAAAGAATAACGGAACGTGTTCAGTGGAATCAACACTCTAATAAGTACAGAAAACGGATTGAGAGTAAATCGGAGAACGACAACACTAATGAGAAGTGGCAGAAATGAGAATAGAGAGAAACACAATACCGGAATTGGGGATCATTAAACAGAGAAAACATAGGCAGCAAAATAACAAACGATGGATGGAGCAAAGAGCACATAAAAACAGATTATCACTGACGAAAAGGACATTCCTAACTAAGAAATATCTGCTAGCATCAAACATAGGTCTTAATTTGAAGAAGAAATTTCTGAGAATGTACGTTTCGAGCAGGGTATTCCATTGGACTGTGAGACAACCGGAGGGGGGAGAATAGAAGCATTTGAGATGTGGTGCGGCAGAAGGATGTTGAAAATTAGGTGGAACAGTAAAGTGGGCAACGTTGAGGTTCTTCGCATAATGGGCGACGAAAGAAACGTATAGAATATAGTGACAAGAAGAAGGAACAGGATGATAGGACATCTGTTAAGACAACGGCGAATAACTTCAATGGTGCTAGAGGGAGCTGTGGAGCTTAAAAAATATAGAGGAAGGCAGAGACTGGAATACATCCAGCAAATAATTGAGGACGTTGGTTGAAAGTCCTACTCTGAAATGAAGAGGTTGGCACAAGAGAGAAATTCGTGACAGGCCGCATGAAACCAGTAAGAAAACTGATGATTAAGAAATTTTTTTAAAAGGAATTGAATGAGAAAATAAATCGAATAAAATACGCACCGTAGCGGGAATCGAATTAGAGATCTGTCGAATACCAATTACCATTCTAGAACGCTACCGAATAGGCAACGCGACCCGTCGTGAAAAACCTCTCTAATTTTCGTGAACTTAACTCCACGGAAAACGTTCGATTTTCTCATAACATTTTGAGAATGGCTTTAGGTGATTAATATTTGAGATCTGATGCTGACGTACCATAAACATGAAGAATAACAGGACGGTCTTCTCGTAAACTGCCACCCTCATTTGGCAAAGTGTGCCAGCGAATAATTCAAAGATATTCTGCGCACTGTGGGCTATGTGAAAAATCAGCACACCATTCAATGATAAACTTTTATACGAAATTTTTAATTATCAAAAATACCAAAGAAATTATTAAAACGATAAAAACGGTAAATGAGAATTGTTCCTTATTTTGCATTTTATCAACAAACAGCCAATAATAAATGACCAGTTACCAATCTTCAAGTAGCATCCTCAGCGAATGAAAAGGATGGAAACGAATGAGATATACAAGACTCGTACAACAGTTAAGATAATAGTCCAAGCCTTCAATTTAATAATTATTAGAATCCTGTAACACGGGAACGGGGTAGAGAAATTATATGTAGATCCGCCAGTTAAGGCTACAGCAACTATACTGACTGAACGAGAATTGGGACTAAAAATGAAAAATTCCATATATACTGAATATGCTATGTCCTAATGCACCAGTCACAGAATCCTGACTTCATCCTTAATACTAAAATACTTTTTCATAATCCACTCTTGCTGCAGTAGCAGCAGCCACGTAACAATGCCCTCACAGTAATACAATACACGCTGCGGGGAAAAAATTTAGTACACATGTTGAGATGTTTCCAATTTACTCAAGATTTATTGTTGCAACAGTGCACATGCAGTATATGAAATGTTTACCTTTTCAGATCAATAACACATGCGGTTCCGTGGTACGAGGTATCTATTCATGCTGAAACTCCAACATTGGTACGTGGTGCAGCCTCCACAGGAGGCAACGCAGATACTGACTCTGACATCCAGAAGATCTTATAGATGGCGAATACTATCCTGGAATTGTTATGCCACGCCTGCTCGACTTGTTCACGTAGTTCTATAAGAGTCATTGGCTGATGAATCGCACCAGTCACTTCTCGTCGTCTCTAGTGGAGACAAGCCTGGAGATTGTGCTGGCCAGGGAAGTTGCTACACCACTTACAGAGCACGTTGAATTTCACTGGCACTGTGTGGGCGAGCATTATCCTGCTGGACAACACCTTCCTTCTGCTACAACAGCGAAAGAACGGGTATAACAACGTTCTGCACATACCGAGCTCAAGTTAGCGTCCCATCTCGAAACACGAAAGGTGTACGAGAGTTTTAGCTTTTAAGCATGAAGCCTTGGGTGGGACCAGTGTGTCTTGGACAAATGCACTCTACGAGACAGCGCTCACCAAGTCTACGCATTACGTACAAACTACCATCCCTTGCACGCAGGTGGAATCTGGTTTCAGCGCTGAAGACCATGGCGCGCCATTCGATCTTTCAAGTGATCCTCTGGCGGATCCAGTCGAGCCATGCCGTGCTGACAGGTGTGGGTTCAGAAGCCCTCTTATCTGTGCTGTGGTAGCGGCTCGATCTTTGACGGCTGCCTTTAAAATACCACGATCCACAACACGACGATCGAGGCAGGTGTGTGCTGCGTGGACGTCCAGAAGCTCGTCAGTGGGTACGAGAATGTTTAAGTGAGCATTGATGCACAACTGACGCAGCACGTCCAACTTCTGTCGCAATCCTCTGAAAGGACCATCCGCCACTTGGAAGGCCACACAATACGACCCCTTTCAGTCTCACTCAGTTGGCTGTAGGAAGCACGAGTACGTCTTCGTGGCAAGGTTACCTTTTCAAAAGTTTGTACCACACTTGAAACTTCAACTGTGAGCATTCCTTTGTAAAGGATAAACACATATTGCGCTCTGGTATCTATACCACTACAATACCGTTATCAGTACATCTGATATCCCTCAAGTGGCATATGTCATCATCGGATCAAAATCAACGTCGTCTTTTCGGGTGTAAAAAAGCAGTTTACTTGTTTTAGATTACGTAACTGTATCCCATTCCGGGTATTGCGTCTTCGACTTCTTCCACCCCGCCGTGTACCATAGAGGTATATGCCCGCACTCACTTTGTGTGCTATTTTGCCCTTTATATTCGTATACGTTTAATCTTTGAAAACAGTTTAAGGTTTATTGGCAGTCATCTTCTTTGTATGTATTTCAGTATATTTGTGACAGTTTATCAGTTTGTACATATTTCGCGTATTTAACTTACACCTGCATAACCTGTGTAGCACAATATGCTTAGGTCTGCCAGAAGTTGGATTTCTGATTTTAGACTCTTATCTTTAGTCTAAAACAGCACGTCATTAAACAATATCCTTAGCTTTGTACGAATTTCAGATTCAAGCATGACAATTTTATTCCGCATAATAGATAATTTTCAACTGTTACATATATTCGGAAATAACAGCATTTCTCCAGCTAGAAGCTCTTCCTGTTGCTGAGTGAATGGTCTGTTCAGTCTTAATATTATTGTCTAATATTAGTAATGGGAGTTTCAGTTTTTAATATGCCCATGTTCCAACAGGTATCTACGGGATAATCACTAAATGTTAGTATTTGATTTTTCTTGATTCCAGGAAGACAAAATTCTAATGTGAAGTACGTGGGACAAAAAAAATCCATTTGCATTCTGTTTTTACGTGTGTTACTGTTAATCAGGAAATCTCTAGCAGCGCATCTTTTATTACTCAGAAATTAGATGGGAGGTTATTCCGTTGATATGCAAAACTGAAGAGATAAAAGTAACACGCAATGTTATTTAAGTTTTCACTGGCAGTTTATGCCCTTTAAAGCATTTTAATTACGTTCGTAAACCTGTCTTTAATTACGTGCTTCTGTTCTCCTCCCGTGGCTGGCGTAAAGTTTATTGTGGCCCGTTAATTGTCCGTTCTATTTATCATCGTATCTCCCATCTCACAGTAATAACCCTCTGATACAGGAAAGAGGCAGTCATAATTAAAGCCTTATTGATCTCCTTTGTCTTTTCGAAAAGGCATGTTGGACCATTCACGTATAAAAACGTTAGAATAGCCATTATAAAATGGTGATTTTTTTTCAAGTTCGAGACTTTTTCTGTCACAAACATAAACATTTTTCAGAGTAAAATTAGGATAAGAGCCTCACAATAAAATCATGCGATATAGTACAAGAATTCGAAATACTTTATCGATTTTACATCAGTCCACTTGTTCTGTAGAGTCGGCAATCTTGTGATTGGCTTGATGAAGCCCACCATGAATTCCTTTGTTAGGCGAACATCTTCATCTGAGATTAGCACTTGCATCCTACGTCTTTCCCTACGGTTTTCACCCTCTATGGCACCCTCTAGTGACATGGAAATTATTCCCTTCTGTCTTGACAAAAGTTCTATGATACCTCCCCTATCTAATTTCAAATCGCCTGTTGCTTCCTTTTTGGCCTACGATTTTCTATCCTCGATTTTCCCATGAGATGGATTTAAAAAGAAGATAATAATAAAATTTTATGCCACATGCATTTTACTGTATCTCAAATAGGAAGGAGCTCTTTTAACTTCCTGAGTAGGTTCATATCCTTTAAACAAATGACCCATTCTTCTCTTGTTGGATTACGATTAAAATGTCTTCACATTAAACTGACAGTTCACATAATTTCTATTCCCGAAATAGAGAAAATTCAGGTTTATTTCCAAATAACTGACACTTAATTAAAGGTAGGAAAGTCAGGCTAAAGGTTTGGGACATTCACCTGAAACGAAAATGTAACTGCATATCTCCTTAACCATTACTGAACAATGAACACACGTTTTGATGCTTATGGCTGACTTAATTTCTAAGAACCGGTATTTACCAAACATGGCCGGGCATTTCGCTACTGCCCTAACACTCATAGTGGTTTAACTCACACACACACACACACACACACACACACACACACACACACACACATCGTCCTTTTTTTTCGGTCATCAGTCTACTGACTGGTTTGATGCGGCCCGCCATGAATTCCTTTCCTGTGCTAACCTCTTCATCTCAGAGTAGCACTTGCAACCTACGTCCTCAATTATTTGCTTGACGTATTCCAATCTCTGTCTTCCTCTACAGTTTTTGCCCTCTACAGCTCCCTCTAGTACCATGGAAGTCATTCCCTCATGTCTTAGCAGATGTCCTATCTCCGATTCTGCGTAGAACCTCCTCATTCCTTACCTTATCAGTCCACATAATTTTCAACATTCGTCTATAGCACCACATCCCAAATGCTTCGATTCTCTTCTGTTCCGGTTTTCCCACAGTCCATGTTTCACTACCATACAATGCTGTACTCCAGACGCACATCCTCAGAAATTTCTTCCTCAAATTAAGGCCGGTATTTGATATTAGTAGACTTCTCTTGGCCAGAAATGGCTTTTTTTCCATAGCGAGTCTGCTTTTGATGTCCTCCTTGCTCCGCCTGTCATTGGTTATTTTACTGCCTAGATAGCAGAATTCCTTAACTTCATTGACTTCGTGACCATCAATCCTGATGTTACGTTTCTCGCTGTTCTCATTTCTACTACTTCTCATTACCTTCGTCTTTCTCCGATTTACTCTCAAACCATACTGTGTACTCATTAGACTGTTCATTCCGTCCAGCAGATCATTTAATTCTTCTTCACTTTCACTCAGGATAGCAATGTCATCAGCGAATTGTATCATTGATATCCTTTCACCTTGTATTTTAATTCCACTCTTGAACCTTTCTTTTATTTCCATAATTGCTTCCTCGATGTACAGATTTAAGAGTAGGGGCGAAAGGCTACAGCCTTGTCTTACACCCTTCTTAATACGAGCACTTCGTTCTTGATCGTCCACTCTTATTATTCCCTCTTGGTTGTTGTACATATTGTATATGACCCATCTCTCCCTATAGCTTACTCCTACTTTTTTCAGAATCTCGAACAGCTTGCACCACTTTATATTGTCGAACGCATTTTCCAGGTCGGCAAATCCTATGAAAGTATCTTGATTTTTCTTTAGCCTTGCTTCCATTATTAGCCGTAACGTCAGAATTGCCTCTCTCGTCCCTTTACTTTTCCTAAAGCCAAACTGATCGTCACCTAGCGCATTCTCAATTTTCTTTTCCATTCTTCTGTATATTATTCTTGTAAGCAGCTTCGATGCATGAGCTGTTAAGCTGATTGTGCGATAATTCTTGCACTTGTCAGCTCTTGCCGTCTTCGGAATTGTGTGGATGATGCTTTTCCGAAAGTCAGATGGTATATCGCCAGACTCATATATTCTACACACCAACGTGAATAGTCGTTTGTTGCCACTTCCCCCAATGATTTTAGAAATTGTGATGGAATGTTATCTATCCCTTCTGCCTTATTTGACCGTAAGTCCTCCAAAGCTCTTATAAATTCTGATTCTAATACTGGATCCCCTACCTCTTCTAAATCGACTCCTGTTTCTTCTTCTATCACATCAGACGAATGTTCACCCTCATAGAGGCTTTCAATGTATTCTTTCCACCTATCTGCTCTCTCCTCTGCATTTAACAGTGGAATTCCCGTTGCAGTCGTAATGTCACCACCGCTGCTTTTAATGTCACCAAAGGTTGTTTTGACTTTCCTGTATGCTGAGTCTGTCCTTCCGACAATCATATCTGTTTCGATGTCTTCACATTTTTCCTGCAGCCATTTCGTCTTAGCTTCCCTGCACTTCCTATTTATTTCATTCCTCAGCGACTTGTATTCCTGATTTTCCCGGAACATGTTTGTACTTCCTCCTTTCATCAATCAAATCAAGTATTTCATCTGTTACCCATGGTTTCTTCGCAGCTATCTTCTTTGTACCTATGTTTTCCTTCCCAACTTTTGTGATGGCCCTTTTTAGAGTTGTCCATTCCTCTTCAACTGTACTGCCTACTGCGCTATTCCTTATTGCTGTATCTATAGCGTTAGAGAACTTCAAACGTATCTCGTCATTCCTTAGTACTTCTGTATCCCACTTCTTTGCATATTGATTCTTCCTGACTCATGTCTTGAACTTCAGGCTACTCTTCATCACTACTATATTGTGATCTGAGTCTATATCTGCTCCTGGGTACGCCTTCCAATCCAGTATCTGATTTCGGAATCTCTGTCTGACCAGGATGTAATCTAATTGAAATCTTCCCATATCTCCCGGCCTTTTCCACGTTTACCACCTCCTCTTGTGATTCTTGAACAAGGTATTCGCTATTACTAGCTGAAACTTGTTGCAGAACTGAATTAGTCTTTCTCCTCTTTCATTCCTTGTCCCAAGCCCATATTCTCCTGTAACCTTTTCTTCTACTCCTTCCCCTAGAACTGCATTCCAGTCGCCCATGACTATTAGATTTTCGTCCCCCTTTACATACTGCATTACCCTTTCAATATCCTCATACACTTTCTCTATCTGTTCATCTTCAGCTTGCCACGTAGGCATGTGTACTTGAACTATCGTTGTCGGTGTTGGTCTGCTGTCGATTCTGATTAGAACAACCCGGTCACTGAACTGTTCACAGTACCACACCCTCTGCCCTACCTTCCTATTCATAACGAATCCTACACCTGTTATACCATTTTCTGCTGCTGTTGATATTACCCGATACTCATCTGACCAGAAATCCTTGTCTTCCTTCCACTTCACTTCACTGACCCCTACTATATCTAGATTGAGCCTTTGCATTTCCCTTTTCAGATTTTCTGGTTTCCCTACCACGTTCAAGCTTCTGACATTCCACGCCCCGACTCGTAGAACGTTATCCTTTCGTTGATTATTCCGTCTTTTTCTCATGGTAACCACCCCCTTGGCAGTCCCCTCCCGGAGATCCGAATGGGGTACTATTCCGCAATCTTTTGCCAATGGAGAGATCATCATGACACTTCTTCAATTACAGGCCACATGTCCTGTGGATACATGTTACGTGTCTTTAATGCAGTGGTTTCCATTGCCTTCTGCGTGTCTTTAATGCAGTGGTTTCCATTGCCTTCTGCGTTGATCATAGCTGATTCTTCCGCCTTTAGGTGCAATTTCCCACCCCTACGACAAGAGAGTTCCCTGAACCTCTATCCGCTCCTCCGCCCACTTTGACAAGGCTGTTGGCAGAATGAGGGTGACTTCTTATGCCGGAAGTCTTCCGCCGCGAATGCTGATTATTTATCAAAATGTAGGCTGTGGCGGGGATCTAACCCGGGTCCGAAGACGTTTTGATTATGAATCAAAGACGCTACCCCCTTTTTTTTCTCCATCCACTTTTTTATCCATCTTTTCTTCCAGCAATCCAATTTTTATTAACCACTTTTATTTTCTTTTTATTTAGTTTTATATTTTTTATTAATTAATTAATTTTTTTTGGGATGGTCAGGGCGTGGTACGCGCCACACTAGCAGTGGGGTCTGTTCACGGCACTGCCAGCGCGTCGAGGCCCAAACCCCTCCCACCCCTTTTTCATGTTCGCTGTTGGGTCATAGCACTAAGTGTGCAGAAATCTTAACACAATATTCCCATTCTCCGATGTAAGAAAGACAAAGAAACCTCTTCTCTGAGAAGAAACTGACACTGATAATTAAAAAAAAAATTAAAGAAAAAATAAAAAAAGTTCCGGAAGCAAGGTTAAAGTAAATAATAATAAGGAACCAAGTGACTTTTATTTTTCTTCTGTTCGTTCTCGTTCAAGGTGTTGTAGTGGTTTCACATATTTAACCAACACCCATTCTTTCAAAAATTATCTTCAGCATGTTGCCATAGTGCTTCTTGTGGTTGCGATACGTGCTGATTTTTGCATATTCACACTTCATGTAAACGCGGAATTCTATCTCGTTGTCCGACCCAAGTGTGTGGATGACATAACTAACATATTTTCCCAGTAACCAGCTAATGGCGTTGATTTTTAATTTCGGAAAGTATGTAATGTCTGGTCTCAGGAGGAGCGACGGCGTTATATATTGCGTAGAGGATCTGGTGAGAAAAGCGATTTGTTGCCTGATCCAATTCCAATTATGCACATTGCCACCACAGGTGAATCTGTGGCTGAGTGTATCCTCCAGATTGCATTTTCCACAAAGGTGTGTCTGGTTTAAACCGATCCCATATAGTCTCTCGTTGGTGCTGATGACATTATTAACTGTTTTGTACCATGCGGAAATAGAGTCTGTAGACAGCCCGGCATATTTGATGTTCCGCCATACAGCTTTCCAGTCACAACTTGGGAATTTCGTTTCAATTTTGTTTCTACCCTCATTTAACTTCCTTTCAAGTATGATGTCGCGCGCTGTGATACGTATGTTGCTTCTGATTTCGTCACTAAGATAACTTACTTCGAGGAAAAAGTTCCTCACATACTGCAGACGGGCATTTATCCTTCGCACATCAATCGGTGCTTGCAGGCTATGGGGTGTCACAGCCTCAAAGAGCTTTGCGGTTATACATTGTGGAAGTTCTCTGAGTATATGGAAAGTCCGTTTGAGGAACAGAGCATACGCTTTATTGCGATTATCCACCAATCCGAGGCCCCCGTTTCTGACATCCAGTATAACCGTAGTCGCACCAACCCTGAATATGTCTCCTCGCCATAAATAATTGGTAACAGTGGACATGATCCCTTTCGCTACTAGTTTAGGGATTGGAAATACCAGCGCAGTGAAATACGCTTTAGACAAAACGCAGGAGTTGATGAATCTGACTTTTTGCACCAGGTCCATAGTTCGATGGATGTTCTCCATTACAGCACCATGAACTTTCCTCCTAGTTTCCGTCCAGTTAAAAGCCGCTATCCGCATCGGACATGTCATTAAGGTTATTCCCAAAGTTTTATGTTTATTGTCTTGTTTTGCTCATGCCAGTCGAAGGTGATCTAGGCCCCGTAGATTCAATATTTGACTTTTGTTTTCATTTGCTGTCGCTCCCGACGCTAGACAATACCTTTGGATTTATCTTTCCAGTGTAACTGTCTCCTCCTTATTCCTTATTACAACGCCCACGTCATGAGCATAAGCTCGTATGACAGTTTTCTCACCACTCAATGTTATGCCTGTTAATCTTGCGTGGACAGTGCGGAGGAAGGGCTCTAAAGATACTGAAAATAAAAGCATTGATAAGGGACTGCCCTGTGGAACCCCTCGCCTTATCTGTATGGGTTTAGATGTTTGGCCATTGATTGCTATTTTCGCATTTATATCTGTTGCAATATTCCTTAGCATGTTCACAATCTAGGGGTGGAAAGCCATTCTTGACAGCGTCGCAAAGAGGTATCTATGACTAACGCGGTCAAAAGCTTTGTTGAAATCTATAAAGATTAAAGCACATTTTATACTTGTCACTGAGGTAATTGCAATGACGTCTCTGTATGCAGATAGACTTTCGAATATCGTTCTGGTCGGAGAACAAGATTGGTGATGACTCAATATTTTGTTGGAAAAGGCAGAGAGTCCTTCGTTGATAATACGCGAAATTATTTTGTAATCAGAATTTAGTAGCGAAAGAGGCCGAAAATTGTTTAAGTTGGTTTTGCCTTTACTCTTAGGAATCAGTACTATTTTACTTTCCTTAAACTCTGCAGGGACCGGTTTTCCGTTCAGGACCTCATTTGCCATGGAAGTGATCTTGTCCCCAATTATAGACCAATAGCGGGCATAAACCTCCACAGGGAGGCCATCCAGTCCAGGAGATTTGTTGAGAGGTGAGTTACGCACTGCCTCATGCACTTCATCTTTAGTAATAGGTGACAGGATGTCAGCGTTGTCTGTTCATGACAATTGTGGACCTAAAATAGTGAGAAAGTCCTCGAGAGCTGCATCTTCCACTGTGGTAGGGGCATATAAGGTTTCATAGTACCTGTGGACTTCGTCCAGTATTTGTTTCTGGCATGTGAGCCTCGTACCAGTATGCGTCTGGACTTCATCAATTAAAGTTAGACGTCTGTTTTTAGCATGCCGCACCAAGTGATACAGAGAAGCTGTTTCATCTGCTACGACTGATGTGGCTTTCGATTTAATTTTGAGTCCCTCCATCTGTTGCCGTTTAATGCTTAATAACTTGGCTTTTATTTTTTTGATATCATTCAGACGAATTACGTCATCATGGGCCTGTTGATATAAGTCTCTTAAAACTTTATAATAAAACTCCATTGTATTCCTCAACTCCCTGTGCCTCGCTGCACTATACTGCATGACAACTTTCCGCAGCCTTGGTTTAGCCCTCCTTGTCCATCAGTCAATGACTGTTGGGTGCTTGTCTACTGTGCGGAGGCACATAGTCCACGCAAACCTTATTTCCTGTTCCAGTTCTTCGTCAGTTAAAACAGAGATATTTAAGTTCCATTGGCCTCTGAATCGACGGGTTGGCTGTACACTTAGATTAAAGCAAGTTAAAAGTGTACTGTGATCCCTAAAATACACGGGAATAGTCTCAACGTTCAATAAATAATTTTGCAAATTTGGTGACACGTAAATTCTATCTAGTCTGCTGCGGGAGTGGCTGGTTATATACGTGAACCCGACTGACGTCGGGTGCTGAAGTTCCCACATATCCTTAAGGTGTGGATCACTTACTAACTTTTTTAACTGTGGCGAGTAGTTGAAGTTGGGTTGTTGATCTTTCTGGTTTAAAACACAGTTAAAATCTCCACCTAGTATAAGAGAACACGGATTTTTCCTCAATAAATAAATCAGTTCATCTTGAAAAAACTTCGCACGATCCAATTTGTGGGAAGTTCCTGATGGGGCGTAAAGGTTAATCACTGTCACATCAAAAATTTTTATGCCTATGGCTCTTCCTGATTCTAGTCGTTCGATTTCAGACACCGGAATGCCTTCCCTTATAAGAATGCCTGTACCGATATTGGCTTCCGTAGAAACATTAACAATTTCGAAAAAGCCTGGGATCCGAAATTCCGTTATCGCAACTTCTTGTAGCAACGCGTTATCTGTTTCGGACTGGTACAAGAATTCTTTTAGTGCTGCCAATTTCAAGGGTGACTGTATTTTATTAATGTTAATAGTAGTAATGCTATAAGCTTGCAGCACAGACATACCGGAAGAAGCTATTTGGGATGAGGTTCGGTATGATTATAGCAGCAAACGTGCTTCCCTACAAGGCACGATCTTTACAAGCTGTGTGCCCATTACATGTACTAACTTCCTAGAAAATTTTGCACTGCTTTTAACAAAGAGCTTGTGAAGAAAAGTATCCTGAAATCCTGACACTGCATTGCTATAAGTCACTGTGGCCATTCTTTTTCTCCTCGTCAGTGTTGGCCCTGATGACTTCATATTTAATATTCTTTTTATTGACGTCTTTCTTCTCTGGTGTGGCTTTCGCTTGATGACGCGTGACAGCAAGACCCGGTGTCGGTCGCAGCCGCCGGCGGTGGCTGAATGGGGCAACGGCCGTGGCTTGCGAGTCGTCAATGTTTGGTTCCGGCGTGGTGTCTGTTGTGTTGTTTTGCTGGCGAGGCGGTGATGCTTGTTTATTTCCTCCTTCGGCGCGGCGTTGCGCTTCGGAGTCAGCAGGTTGTTTACTTGGTACTTCCTCGTACGGTTCGCACTGTATGGGTTGTGCACTTGATGCGGTTATTTCAGCCGTGACCTCAGGCTCAGGGTCACATTTCCGTGAAAAGTCACTACGCGCTGCGTCACTATCTGTTCGTGGCGGTGTAAGTCCTTGTGCGGAAGTTGGAGCCTATCGACCTTCATTCCATCTCCTTTTTCCACTTCCAACAAATCTTCAGGACTGGGCTTCGGCCTCCTGGCAACGGGTGTTTCACAGGAAGAGTCCTCATCAACATTTCTTTAAGTGTCCTCTAGAGGACGCTTTTTTGTGGGAATCTCGCTGTCACGGACGGAATTTCAGCAGTTAATGCAGGTTTTAAAGACGGAAAGTCATTAACATTAAGTGCAACATTTTCAGAGGTAGTAACAGGATCCACGACCGCCGCCGGCTCTGTTGTATTACTGGCTGGCAACAAATCGTTGAGTGTTAATTTCCGGCGTTGCGTAAGGTTATTTGTTAGCACAAATACACGGCGAGGGCAGTCCTGACGGAGGTGACCAGACTCGTAGACCACAGGTGCCATACTGGACATAAATTAAAAACTGTTCTACTGCATGGTTCGACCAAGGGTTTCGGAAGGTTTCTCTTGGTTATAGTGTACGCAAGAAACTGATTTCCCCAAACGTTTGATTGTGTGATGATTTAATGATATAAAGAATAGGATATAAAAGATTAGAACTACGATACTTCCACTGAAGTTTCTGGTTTGAGGAAAGATGCATGAGAGCAGTAACATCAGGAATTGTTAACACCAAAGAAACATTTGATAACAGTAGAATTATGCTAATAGCTTTGTAAACGCCCATCAAACTACTGATCGTAGGAGGAGGAAGAGATTAGTGTTTAACGTCCCGTGGACAACGAGGTCGTTAGAGACGTAACACAAACTCGGATTAGGAAAGGATTGAGATAGAAAGCGGCCGTGCCCTTTCGAAGGAACCGTCCCGACATTCGCCTTAAGTGTGTTTTGGGAGTCGTGGAAAACCCAAATGACAGTTACCAGACGCAGGTTCGAGTCGTCATTTCCCCCGAATGCGAGTCCAATGTGCTAAACACTGCACCGCTTCGCTATCCCGCTCGGTACTTCAGACCACGATAAAAAGATAAAGCGACTTTATTAGAAGCTTCTGTAATGTGGTGCGATCTGGGTGCCGTACTGAAGTCATGGACTGATTAATTTATGAATGCCATAAATGAAGTGCGACGTGCTACCAAATCAGGAAGATGTCACTGAAGAGGTATCATATACACTCCTGGAAATTGAAATAAGAACACCGTGAATTCATTGTCCCAGGAAGGGGAAACTTTATTGACACATTCCTGGGGTCAGATACATCACATGATCACACTGACAGAACCACAGGCACATAGACACAGGCAACAGAGCATGCACAATGTCGGCACTAGTACAGTGTATATCCACCTTTCGCAGCAATGCAGGCTGCTATTCTCCCATGGAGACGATCGTAGAGATGCTGGATGTAGTCCTGTGGAACGGCTTGCCATGCCATTTCCACCTGGCGCCTCAGTTGGCCCAGCGTTCGTGCTGGACGTGCAGACCGCGTGAGACGACGCTTCATCCAGTCCCAAACATGCTCAATGGGGGACAGATCCGGAGATCTTGCTGGCCAGGGTAGTTGACTTGCACCTTCTAGAGCACGTTGGGTGGCACGGGATACATGCGGACGTGAATTGTCCTGTTGGGACAGCAAGTTCCCTTGCCGGTCTAGGAATGGTAGAACGATGGGTTCGATGACGGTTTGGATGTACCGTGCACTATTCAGTGTCCCCTCGACGATCACCAGTGATGTACGGCCAGTGTAGGAGATCGCTCCCCACACCATGATGCCGGGTGTTGGCCCTGTGTGCCTCGGTCGTATGCAGTCCTGATTGTGGCGCTCACCTGCACGGCACCAAACACGCATACGACCATCATTGGCACCAAGGCAGAAGCGACTCTCATCGCTGAAGACGACACGTCTCCATTCGTCCCTCCATTCACGCCTGTCGCGACACCACTGGAGGCGGGCTGCACGATGTTGGGGCGTGAGCGGAAGACGGCCTAACGGTGTGCGGGACCGTAGCCCAGCTTCATGGAGATGGTTGCGAATAGTCCTCGCCGATACCCCAGGAGCAACAGTGTCCCTAATTTGCTGGGAAGTGGCGGTGCGGTCCCCTACGGCACTGCGTAGGATCCTACGGTCTTTGCGTGCATCCGTGCGTCGCTGCGGTCCGGTCCCAGGTCGACGGGCACGTGCACCTTCCGCCGACCACTGGCGACAACATCGATGTACTGTGGAGACCTCACTCCCCACGTGTTGAGCAATTTGGCGGTACGTCCACCCGGCCTCCCGCATGCCCACTATACGCCCTCGCTCAAAGTCCGTCAACTGCACATACGGTTCACGTCCACGCTGTCGCGGCATGCTACCAGTGTTAAAGACTGCGATGGAGCTCCGTATGCCACGGCAAACTGGCTGACACTGACGGCGGCGGTGCACAAATGCTGCGCAGCTAGCGCCATTCGACGGCCAACACCGCGGTTCCTGGTGTGTCCGCTGTGCCGTGCGTGTGATCATTGCTTGTACAGCCCTCTCGCAGTGTCCGGAGCAAGTATGGTGGGTCTGACACACCGGTGTCAATGTGTTTTTTTTTCCATTTCCAGGAGTGTATGAGACGATAGTGCGACCCACCAACCTTAGGTTTAGGAATATTCGAATAATCAGTTGCTGTTCTGGTATCCGCAGGACCAGGAACGATCCTTCGTCACCTTCTCTTGTGCTTTCCTCTATAGTTTCGTCGTAGTTGACATTTCCCATCTGCAACTGACCATTTTTTGGTATCATCTTATTCCTACCTTTCTTAACTTTTACCGTCCCTTCAATTTCTTCGTGCGGTATGCACTGACATCTCAGGGTGTCCCTTGCCAATTTTTGTTTCTTTTGCTTACGGTGTCCAGAAGATATCTGCTCTCTCCAACTACAATCAACACCTCCTCATTGCCCCCCTGCCTTCCAAACTCATACCTTCTATTTTCCTTCATGGCCACATCTCCATTTTCTCCAGCCTTCTCTCCTCGCCTTTTCACAACGTCATTGTTTCTGCCCAATGTAAAAGTACACTCCGTGTGTATCATTTGGACAGTCTTTTTCTCAGTTTTTAGTTCGGTGGCCTGCGCAGAAACTTCCTCTTTTAGTTGACTGCTTTCTTTGCTATCACTGTTCCCTTATTTCTGTATCGTAGATCCTCTGTTATTGTATTTCCCAAGTACTCGAATTTTGCAAACCTGTTCTGGTTATTGTCCATCTATCGATGTTCCGGGCTTTTTTTTGTTCCAGTATCAATCTTTTGGCCTTTCCCTAGTTATTATCATTCTGATTTCTTCACTTTTGTGCTTAGATCCTTCACCATTTCATTAAGCAACTTTCTGGATTCCACTGCCGACACCACCACCACCACCACCACCACCACCACCACCACCACCACCAAAAACCACCTTGCCGTCAGGAAACCGTATATACTTTACCCTTCTGCTTCCTACAACCAATCCTCCATCTATGCACTCTCCTAGTCAAAGAGCTTCGTAATTTTGAGAAGCTCTATATTGGTAGGTATCCCCAAATAAAGGAGATTCCTACCTAATTCAAATGATTTATTTAAATACAGGGTTAATAAGATGAGCAGGAGCACCTATACTTACGTAACATTGATTGTCATTCTTCGCAGTATCACTCATTCATCAAATGAAACGGATTTTGACGGGTCACTCAGAATTATCAATCTTGTCGCCGCTCACGGTGTAAGAAACCATGTTAAAATTTACAAATTAAGCCCAGGTGAAATAGATGACCACTCATTTTGACGTGCAGCTGAAAATCGCTGTAGTCTCTGTATGACTACACCTTGGCAATCGATTCTTTGTGGATCTATAACTCGTCTCACGGACCACTACATACCTTGGAAATGTATATGACAGGGAGTCTGCTCTGATTATTGAACAAAAGATATTGCAAAGGAAAGTGGAGCGTGATGGGGAATTATACCAACCAGAGATCCCATTGACAAGCATGGGCCTTTATTACAATGGAACTTTATTAAAACATAGACAACAGTGGTTACATCGCAGCCAAGTATTGATTCCACATGGTACAGAAAACATTAACACAGCTCAATAATCCAATCAACAGCAAAGACCTCTCGGGAGGGTTTAGAATATATCGTTTGTGAATTGTTTGGGTATGAATAATTCTGAACTGCACACAAACGGGAATACAGCGGGAAACTACTGTTTGCTAACCCATTACAAGAAGATTGCATTGATTATGGGGCATCGCAAAGGATGGAAAACTTAGTCATTCACATCTGTTAAAAATACAATTAATTTGATAAAACGTGACGGATGGAGACAAACCTACAGATAGGGGTTCGCTATGCTACGAACATCCAGCAACATACGACTAGAGGAAGAAAATAAGAAAAAGCCAAGAGGTTACATCCAACTCGCAAAACATTCAGTAATTTCTATAAAATTAATTACATGAAATTATTACCATCGACACAGGCGTTCGTCTTACTTGATTTGTTTAGCTCTCTCTAATAGAAAGGATTCCTAATCTTGACTCACAGATTCAACTGATCGTGATGGTCGATACCACACAAAGGAAAAGTTCGACCTCACGGACATATATTAGTAAAAAACTCGATAAGCTGATGGGAATGTATGCTGAAAGTTCGCTGCGGGTGTTTAAATATGGAAGTTAGGGTACTGGGAAGCAGCAGAGGCGCCTAAGAGTGAAGATTCAGAAAATCTGTTATACCCGAGCAAACTCATTCTGGGACAAAATGGCTCTGAGCACTATGGGACTTAACTTCTGTGGTCGTCAGTCCCCTAGAACTTAGAACTACTTAAACCTAACTAATCTAAGGACATCACACACATCCATGCCCGAGGCAGGATTCGAACCTGCGACCGGAGCGGTCACGCGGTTCCAGACTGAAGCGCCTAGACCGCACGGATTCTGGGACAAATTAGCTCTCCGTGAACCTGCATGTATCAGCTTATTAGGCACGAGAGAAATAACGATCTTAAGCGAAACGACTAGCTGATGGTACGTAGTCTGACTCTGACTAAAAACAAGTGACAATCTTAAGATCAAGCATTATAAGCGTATTTAATCGTAAACAAAACCCAGTCTCCGGTAGAAACATTATTAATTGCTAAAATAGTGTAAAAGCGTTGATTACAACATCTCCATTCTCGTTCTAGCAATCTGAAGTTACAACGGACCATGTTCCGAAGAACAAAGATATTCACGAGACGATGGACCTAGATAGAGTGGCTTGAGAAACAAGCCAACGGATGACGATTGGAGGCAGAGTCTGTTTTTTCCATTGGGGGGGGGGGGTGGATGTAGGACTGCATTATTTTTGCCTTGTCGATAGACTGGAGACGAAAATGGCTCGAAAGCTCTGAGTCTGTGGCATGCTACGTTACGTGACATCCATCGAAGAAATCAGTGGGCCGCGCCGAGTGGCCGCGCGGTTTGAGGCGGAGTCCTCCCTCGGTCATTGGTGTGTGTGTCGTTATTAGCATACGTTAGTTTAAGTAGTGTGTAAGTCTAAGGACCGATGACCTCAGCAGTTTGGTCCCTTAGGAATTCACGCACATTTGAACTTTTGATATCTGCGAAATTGATATTGCTCTTCTCTGAGGGAAGGAAAAATCTCTCACTTTGCCCAGTACCTTTGAAATTAGTCACCCTTATGTCCAAGGTGTAGAAGTTACGTTCGACCTCCAGCAGGAATCTAAAATCAGAGAGAATGGAGTACGTGAGTGGGACTGTGGGTAAGTGGCGGCGCCAGATGGGAACGTGGGTCGGCCGAGGAGCTTGCCGAGATAGTCCGTTTGCACCTAACACTGTGTCTGTGTGGCACAGGGATTAACGCAACTGATTAATATGCAAAAGATCCGGTTTTGAGTCCCGGTCTGGTACACATTCTCACCCGTCGCCGCTGATTCCGTATAAAGTCCCTATGTAACTGATATAATCACTTCCTTCCCTTCGTTCCACAGGTGTCAAGTAATATAGCATGGTAGAAACTCAGAGCTTTCCAGAAATTGTTCTGCCCTAAACAAGGCTTATAAAATAAGTGTTCATGGATTGAGATATTCAAATAAATAAATTAATTAATTAGTCATAACCAGAATAGGAGAGTTACAAAACTGTTACAATGTTTGCATGTGTGCTATTAGAATGTCATTCTTCATACATGCTTCAATGATAGTATCACCATTTCACAAGATAATGGAATGTTATCAACAGTCCGAAGGTGTGATCAGTATTCCCCTCATCTTAAACCAACTAGCCATTTTAAGTGATGCTATCACTCCATGATATCTGCACTAATGATTGTGGATTCATAGTCCATCGAGGCGTATCAATTACGTGAATGAGTGACACATGACATTCTTATAACGAAGATGGTTAGTCACAGCCGTGATTGCCCTGATTACAAGGTTTTCTGCAAAGGAGAAGGAGCTGTGATAGCTTAATCGTACTAATGATGGCGATTGTTGTCAGTCTCTTCAGTAAGTAGTTGCTATTATGACCCATGCACTTGTCCCGGTAATTTTCAGCCGGACGTGGAGGAGGTGGTCGCACAATAGGCATGGCCCGAGGTGGATTGTGGGTAATTTGGGGCCACGCGCCTCTGCCAGCAGAAGACGGCCGCTCCTTGCATTTAGATAGCAACGTTGCGGACGCCTTAAGCAGCACATATAAATGCAAGGGGCCGGCGAGGTGTCTGGTGCGGCCTGCTCTGCTCCGGCGCTGATGAGATTTTATCGCCCCCGCGGCAATGCGTCGCCTCCTGAAGACCACCGTCCCTCTCCGGCCGTTATGAAATATTTAGCGCTCACTCCAGCCGACCGGCTGCTCTTTTCTCCAGGTGACTGACGCCGAGGGGAGGCCTAGTCCGAGGGAGTGAGCTCTTCGACTGAGAGTGCTGCAACATCTTAAGTCTCCGTACGCTGCCTTATCTACAAATGAACTACACAAACGTTTTGTCGGATAGGGTTCAGCAGCACTACCAGATTCCTCGCTTACTATGTCGTTTTCTGCTGGAATACCTCGCCGTAGGATTAAGCTGAAGGAAAAAATATAAATCATCCCATTCTATGGCCATGGCGTGACAACCGTGAAATACTTTCAATAGGTTGCAAAAATGGCATAAAATTTATTGACGCGTTTCGCCTTTTTGAGGCATCTTCAGAAATCGTATAGGAAATGCAGATAATGCATTAGTCATAGATAGCTGAAATATTTGTATGTTCCTTCAACGAAAGCATGCAGGTAGGACCACTCTCAAATCTTGTCAGACAAACATTTTGACTGTTTACCATTAATATTATCTGTAGTTCCAATTCGATTTCTGAAGATGCTTCAAAAAAGGGAAAAGGCGTCAATAATGCTTACACCGTTTTTGTAACGTACATTGTCTTTTTTATCCTATTGAAAACAAGGGAAAGAAGAATGATTGGAAAAACCTCTATTTCGTTTAATGACTCGCAGCTCTCTCTCACTGGAGGTATGCAGATGAAAATACTTATGCCTAAGAGAGAGAGAGAGAGAGAGAGAAAGAGAGAGAGAGAGAGAGAGAGAGAGAGAGAGAGAGAGAGAGAGAGGGGGGGGGGTATAGGAGGGAGAGGGGAGGGAGGGTGGGAGACAGAGAGAAGGCGGGGAGGGGACAAAGAGAAGGGGAGAGAGAACAAGGGGGGGAAGGAGGGGGAGGAAGAGAGAGGGAGGAAGGTAGCGAGAGGGAGAGGGAGGGAGGAAGGGGAAGGGAGGAATAAGAAGGAAAGAAGAAAAAGCGAGGGAGAGGCTATAGTATCCGATTACAAATTTAATGGTGAATGTCTCGAGCACTTCAGGTCGTTTAAATATGCTGTAAAAGATGGAAAAAGTTGAAACGCGAGTCCGATTTTCATCAAAATTTGTCGACGTGTTCACCACATAATGTGTACTAATGATAAATCTTTTCATTCGAAAGTGATGTTCATCCGCCGGCTGAGATGGCCGAGCGGTTATAGGTGCTACAGTCTGGACCTGCGCGACAGCTACGGTCGCAGGTTCGAATCCTGCCTCGGGCATGGATGTGTGTGATGTCCTTATGTTAGTTAGGTTTGAGTAGTTCTACGTTCTAGGGGACTGATGACCTCAGAAGTTAAGTCCCATAGTGCTCAGAGCAATTTTTTTGATGTTCATCCACCCACACATACAGAACGGCCACGAATATACTCGGGAACCCCTCAGGAGGCCGGACGGTGCGAAGATGACCGGGTTAGGCAATAGCTGTCAGAATCAGGCATGGGTGACGTGTAGTTCAGTGGTAGATGGCCTGCTTGGTGCCAAAAGGCGCAACGGAAACACTATTAACAAACAAGCATTTATTGTTCCAAAATGCACTGTTGTCTTCATTCACAGTTGCTAGCAGTAACAGCGGACAGATGGATGATAGTCATGCTGGAATGCCCTGACACCAAACGCAGTCTTAACTGTTGCAGCTGTAGAGGTGTGTACTCAGCGCTCCGCAATGTTACAACATGTTGGCCAAAACTCGATTGGATTTATCCCCTCAGGTTCAGCACTGAGTTAGCAGAGCGAGAGAGGGAAAGGGAAGGAAGGAGGGAGGGAGGGAGGGAGATATATAGATAGATAGATAGAGAGAGAGAGAGAGAGAGAGAGAGAGAGAGAGAGAGAGCAAGGATTACTGATCAGTGGGTTACGAGGGTATTCTCATTGTCACTCTCATTATAATCATAAAAGACGGCCCGGTAAGCCCTACTGACTCTGCACAGAGTGCACAACATTGAACTGGATCACACTGCAGCCCTCGATAGCAGGAAGACCTCCAGTGTTAGAGTATGTCTACAGGGTCAGAAGATGGTCAGCAGCTACATCACTGATGATTGTTGACTGATCCTGGACCCACCAGTTAGGCCTCCAGAAGGCCTGATCATAGATGTCGTCCACAGCTCCTCATCAGGCTTCACCGAGACGGTAGCACTGTGGCTTACAGTGGCAATCTCCTCCTGGCAGGACCTGCTGTTCCACCAGGGCTTGAATGCACTGGATGAGCAGAGGATAAAGCGACACAGGTCCCACCTATCTAACCTCAGCATAGGAAGATCAAGGTACTTTAACTATCTTGTGTGTGGTACCGTTACAAAGTGTCGATGACATCACTTCACTTGACTGGTCAGCTTTCTGGACAGTTTGGCTGTAGGTAGTTGAATGGTGTCTTAACTTGACATTGCAGAAACAGTGGTGGATGTATTCCTCAGAGTCAATTCCCTGAGTAATCGCCCTTACATAAACTTACAACTTGTTTCTTCTCATTGCTCGGTCAGCACAATGACGGGGTTCTACTCTCTCTGTGGTGCTACTCTGCTGTATTGGTACTTTGAACATCCAGCTCTTACGGCGTGCAGCAATTAAGCCGTCTTGTGACTGTGCTGAACTTAACATCAGCATTCTTGTCATTCAGGATGGCTGATGCGTACTGACCTGTTGCGCTCATCTCTTGTGCTCCCAAGGGAAGACTTCTAAAAATCTACTCCATTCCAAAGTCTGTTATTTCAGGGTGCTTCAGCTCATATATACGTTGGGGCATGGAAGAAAGTTTCTAAATGTGATCGCGAGGATGTTTATGGTGTGGTTGAAACACACACTTCATCAGTATATCAAGATTGCTGGTGGGAGGCTGCATCTCTGTCACACTCTGGCTGACAGATCAGGGGATACGTCTGGCCAATCACGGATCCACACATTCCTCAAGATATCTGTAATTCCAGCTGCAAAGGGACTCTAGTGTTATCTTATTAGTGTCTCTGGCTGGGGATCTTTCGTCGAGAGAGCGGTTGTATGTGATTGTTAAGTATGGAGCTAATGCATCAGCATTCTCCGAAAGGGAGCTAATTGGTATAAAGTCTGGACCATAAGAATTACTTTTGTTAAGCGATTTAAGTTGCTTCACTAGTCCAAGGATATCGACTTCTAATTACTCATGTTGGCATCTCTTCCTGGTTCGAAACCTGGAATATTTACTTCGACTTCTTTGGTGAAGCAGTTTCAGAACGCTGTGTCTAGTAACTCTGCTTTAGCAGCACTGTCATCGATAGCATTTCCATTGCTATCACGCAGAAAAGGCACTGTTTGTGTCTTGTAACTAGCATACTTTACATACGACAAGAATCTGTTTGAATTGTCTGCCAGGTTTCAAGACAAAGTTTTATTGTGGAAACTATTATAAGCAACTCGCATTGAAGCCCACGCAACATTTGCAGCTTCTGTAAAAGATCGCCAGTCGTGGTGTTCTGCATTGGTTTAAAGTTGGCAGGTTCTTTTCGTTGTTTCTGCAATAGTGTTCTGATCTATTTTGTTTACCATGAGGGATCAGCTCCGTCCTTTGTTACTTTATTTGGTATAAATGTCTCAATTGCTGTCGACAATATTTCTTTGACTTCAAGCTATATCTGTTGTTCACTTACATTGTTAATTTGGAAGGAGTGTCTCTCAGGAAGGCGTCAAGCGAAGTTTTATCCCCTTTTTTGAATAAGTATATTTTTCATTTATTTTTGGCAGATTTGTGAGTTACGGTATTTTATCTCGCTTCGACAATCCTGTGTTGATTACTCCCTGTATCCGATTTGATCCCAAAATTATTTGTTGCTAAGAGATCAAGTGCGTTTTCACAACCGTTTGCTATTAGAGTCTGCACATGAACTAACTGCTCGAAATAATGTTCAGAGAATGAGTTTAGCAAAATCTGAGATGTTTTATGCGTTCCTCCAGATTTAAACATGTATTTTAGCCAACATATTGAGGGTAAATTAAAGTCACCACCAACTGTAATTATATGAGTCGGGTACGTGTTCGATTTTAGATTCAAGTTTTCTTTAAGCCTTTCAGTAATTGTATCATCTGAGTTGGGAGGTCGGTGAAAGGATCCAAGTATTATGTTACTTCGGTTATGGACACGTTAACGTCGACCTGAGTGCCACAAACAGAAGTGTGACTCGTCGCTAAATACAACAAATTGCCACGAAATCCATCAGTTGACTGTTACTGTACACTGCACAGTCACTGTTGTCTTTGGTCTTATCAATGCCAATCGATGAACGGCATCTCGAGATCGCCACCCGGACCTCAATAGGATGATGATCTACCTGTAACATCTGCCCGGATTTCAGCGTTTGTAATCTCGCTGTTCGCCTGAGGTGATTGGAGTTCGCTTACTTTCGTTGCCGTACTGCTGTTCTAAGCCCATCACAGCTTATTCTACAACCATCCAACTACAACCACCTGTCTGCACGATCTGTCGGTACGATGCTTCCACGCTCCCATGCTCCTCATACCAAAATTCGATCATTTTCTAAGCCCTAAAGATGACTGTGCTGTGTTGAGATTTCGACTTGTAAAAATGTAGTGATGTTATTTAAATAATTCTTCGTCTGTAGTAATGTTACGGAAAATGAGCTCGCACCAGAATGAAAAGTTAATCAAAATTTGCCACAAGTATGGAAATGTTCGACTCGAGCAAGGCTGTGCGACCATTCTGCTGTCAACATTGTATGTTTCGCGTAGAGATCACCTAGACGTAATAGAGATCAGAGCACTTACAAAGTCATGTAGCAGATATGCTTCCCTCTGTCAGTAAGCGCAACACAATAAAAATTCGCCAATATTCTGATGGAGACAAAAATAGGCTACTGTTTCAGGCAACACTACAGCCGGTCTACAACAGACTTTGAGCTGGGCATCAACTGAACATCCCATAAGATTGGTTAACTGATGTAGGGCAGCACTACAACCAGTTGTATGAGGATGATCGCAGCCTTTCTTGAAGCGTTCCTTGCCTCCAGAAAGTAGTGACAATGAGCGGGTACTGCAGGGGGCCGTACTGACCTCTCTGGCAGCCTTTTGTATAAGAATTTATGGCTACATTGCAGAAAGCAGGTGTTATCGCAAGGAATGAGAGTAAGAAAAGAGCTTGCATGCTTTCAAGTACTCTAACACCTCTTATGATACTCGCCCGATGTCTATATATGGGATCATTATATTCTAATCCTATTACCAGTTCTTTAAATTAAATAAAGGAAGGCGGAGCTAAAAAATATTACCACCTAGGGTCATGGTGGAATCTACTTGTACCAATATGACAGAAATAAGAAAAAATTTCCGTTCGACGCACGTACAGTCCAGAATCGCTTTACTAATCAGGCATAATCGCCGTGAGCACTGAGGCAATCATCCCAGCGATGCATCAGTTTGAAGGTACCCGTATGATAAAACACCATGTCCTCCTGCGTGAAAGGCCGCGTAATTGCCTGCTGCACATCCTCGTCCGACAAGAATCCACGAACGTCTAAAGCATTTTTTAAGAGACCGAAGGCGTTATAATCTCATGGGGAGGGACAAGGACTGTAAGGCGAGCGCTCGAGTGTCTCCCACTTCAGTTGGTATAGCTCCTGCGTTACAACGTTGGCATTATGGGGACGTGAGTTATCATGAAACAGCGACGGTTTTTGACAGAAATGCTGCCACCAACACATTCTTCACTCTCCAATGGATGTCGATCGGTGTAGAAAAGAATAACTGCAAGCTGGTCCTGTTTGGATGTATTTGGTGGTAGCGTCGCCTTGTTTCACGTTTACGAATTTACAGTAAGCACGTCGGAAGGACACAGATGCCACACTAATACCTTGTCTCTTTTCGGTGCTTATATACCCGCATACAAGTCGTGTACTTTGCACATACGCTGCAGCATATCCCCCAAATGGAAACTTCTTGATGGTCCCTTGGTACAAGGACGTGTACCAATCAGACATGCAAGGATCTGGTCATATGCATTGTGATGAGCAAGATATGGAAGTGAAGAATTCACTGTAGTAAAAACCCATTCGCCAACCACGGAAGGAAATTGAATAAATAAGAAAATCAAGGGAATCGGTGCAAGGCGAGATCAAACGTTACCACGGCGAACTTAAAATTCAGCTGATGCCTGGCCCGAATCCACATTAAAACACGGGAGCGAAGCAGAACTTACCCAACTACACCGTTGCACCGTCCAGCAGACGAGTCTGCCCCATCAACCAATCAAAAACTGTGGCTGTTGGCATCCTATCAAATCAGAGAAAGTTACCGCTTCGAATCCGCAATCTCATCTGACGCGCCTGAGAAAACAGCCAAGTATAGCTCGCGACCGGTACTCATCCTATCAGCGAGCGGAGGCCACCCTTTCGAATCCCTTCTCTCTAGTGAAAATTTGAATTAGCTAGTTAGGCCAACAAAACCACAGAACTGCGCTCTTTAAATGTTTGAAATGTGCCTGAGCCGTCTGCGGCTCGCGTTGATGCCGTTCATAGCTTGACATCTTGTTACAGTGAGAGTGGCGTCTCGTTTTCTTAGTGTGTTCACTGGCGCCACTACGTTTGCTTGTCTTGTCTGTCCGCGAGTAGCACCACCAGCGGTTATCGATAGCGCTTACTGTGGTACCATCTTTGGAGCTGCCTCGAGTATTTCCGGGTCGTCTTGTGTCGAGCGAGTGGAGCTGGGACGGAGCAGCAGTGGGGTCCGGACTACCAGTACTCGCCCGACCGCTGGCGATACACATGGACTGCCCGACGGAAGGATGTGTTGAGAGAGTGCACGACCACGTCAAGGACCGGTTTCAGCGAGTTTTAGTTGAATGGACCGTGATATTCGAGTAGTGCAACTGTCACCTATGTGTGTTCGTCCGCTCGTCGAAGGGACCCCATGGCAATAAGTTGTCAGTCGACGATTTATAATGGGATCTTTCCCTTGCCTGACTTGAGTGGAGACGACCGTCGGTTGGTCGTTCGGTCGGTCGTCGCAGCGGACGACTTGCAATTGGTCTTCCGACCGCTTCTGGCTTCTCTGTTTTTGTGCCGACTTATAATGCGTCCCTGTTGTTTCACAGTGACTAGTTTTAGTATTATGAGTTGTTGGTCGAATTGTTTTCCCGGATCCTCGTCGTGTTGATGCTGTCCGACACGGCGTGTAGTTCGACAGCATCCTTGAATTGCACTGTGCATATGTTTTTGGGAGGTCTACCTTGGTTCTAGTGTTTCCTTCGGCCTTGGGTGTGTTTCTGAAGACATGGTGCTGTCCGTCTCTTCGCCGTTGCCTATAAATATTCCATCGTTGTACCGGTGATCGGACGTTAGGCCGATTGACTAGTCGGTCGGTCGGCGCTTAAGCTACCGCTAGTGAGAGTTGCCATCCTGTTACGTGAGCACAGCTCTTGGCTGCCTGTCTCACCGCTTACACAGCTGTAGTCACCTTCCTCAGGTCGAGCCGGTCTGTCTGTGGATCACTCCGTCTTGTTTCGACAAGTTATCATAATTGTTTAAAATTTACACTAATGTTTTAACATGTTATTACCGTCCTCACTTTTAATTCCGGCCCTCAGCCGTTAATTGTTTGGAACACTGTTAATGGCCTTCAGCCGCCAATAACTTGCAATTCTTCTAATAATGCTTTCAGCCGCCAGTGTAGTAAAATCGAACGTAAGACACCGTACAATCGTCTTTAAAGGCGTGCACGGAGAGACCGATTTTCATTTTGTCCAGAGTCCGCCCCGATAGCCGAGTGGTCAGCGTGACGGATTGTCGTCCTACGGGCCCGGGTTCGATTCCCGGCTGGATCGGAGATTTTCTCCGCTCAGGGACTGGGCGTTGTGTTGGCTTCATCATCACTCATCCCCATCCTTGGCGCAGGTTGCCCAATGTGGCGTCGAATGGAATAAGACCTGCACCAAGGCGGCCGGACCTGCCCCGTAAGAGACCTGGATCTCCCGACCAATGACGCCAAACGCTCATTTCCATTTTTTCCATTTTGTCCAGAAATTTTCACACGTAGAAGACAAAAAAGCAAGACACCGCACCATCACCATCACCCTGTCTTGTGTGCTGTTCTTGGCACTCCAGGGCTCCTATTCTCCAGGAAGGATATAAAGATATGACATGAAAAACCTGACACAGCTACATGGCGTAATTTTTATTAGATTAATAAAATCAATTTTGCTCTTACAGTGCCGTATTAAGAGGGCGGCCTGAGAATACCATCTAGATCATAGATCGAATCTATTTCGGATTCCTACGTCGAACTACTGGCAAAATAAAATTTAAGTGATGAACGTAAATGATCTACATGAAACGAGTCAGCCACAAAGTGGGCAGGCGCATTATAAGGCGATACAAAATTTTAGCGTCTTAGGTTCGCAATGATTAGCAAGCAAATCGTCTTCGGTTCCGGGTTGGAAGCCCGCCACTGCTTAAATTTTGAATAAAAGTCATCAGTAATTGCTGCCGAAAACATTCGGCGTAAGAAGTCACCGTCATTCAGGTAATGGCCTTATCAAAGCGGGTGGATGTACGGACAGAGGTTCAGGACATATCTTGCCACTGTGGTGGAAAACTGCTCATAAAACTGGGAGAATAAGCAATGATCAACGGCATGAGAATGCAGAAATCAATGGAAACAACTGCACTAAAGGCAGATAATGTAAGTGCACAGGAAACGTAGCCTGTAATTAAAAAGTGTCATGATTATCTCTCCATTGGCAAAAGATTCTGAGGTAGTCCAGCCGGCCGCGGTGGTCTAGCGGTTCTGGCGCTGCAGTCCGGAACCGCGGGACTGCTACGGTCGTAGGTTCGAATCCTGCCTCGGGCATGGGTGTGTGTGATGTCCATAGGTTAGTTAGGTTTAAGTAGTTCTAAGTTATAGGGGACTTATGACCTAAGATGTTGAGTCCCATAGTGCTCAGAGCCATTTTTTTGAGGTAGTCCCCCATTCGGATCTCCGGGAGGGGGCCGACAAGGAGGACCTGACCATGAGAAAACGAATGAATAACCAACGAAAGGATAAAGTTCTACGAGTCGTGGGCCGGGATGTCTTTCAAAAACAAAACAAAAAAATTAAATGGCTGTGAATCTCAGTTATGTAAAGTTAATTAATTGGAATGTTGAACGTGGTAGGGAAGCTAGAAAATATGAAAAAGAAAATTCCGGGGCTCAGCCTAGATATTGTGGGGTCACCGAAGTGAAGTGGAAAGAAGACAAGATTTTCAGATGATTATAGGATGATATCAACAACAGCAGAGAATTGGTGAAATGGGAGCAGGATTCGTTATGAAAAGGGAGGTAGAGTAGAGAGTCAGTTACTATGAAAAGGGTTGTTCTCATCAGAATCGGCAGCAAACCAACACCGATACAACTATTTCAGGAATACGTCCCGAAGTCACTAGCGGAAGATGAAGAGAGTAGAGAAAGTATATGAGGCCACTGAACGGGTAATTCAGTACGTAAAGAGTGATGAAAATATAATGGACATGGAGGACTGGAATGCGGTTGTATGGGAAGGAGCAGAAGAAAGGGTTACGGGACATTAGTGGCTGGATACTAGGAATGAGAGAGGAGGAAGTGTAATTCAATTCTGAAATAACGTTCAGCCAGCAACAGCGAATATTCTGTTCAAGAATCACAAGAGGAGGCGGTATAGTTGTAAGACACCGGCAGATACAGGAGTATTTCAGTTACATTTCATCATGGGCAGCCAGAGATTCCAAAATTAGATTCTGGATTGTAAGGCGTAACCAGCAGAAGATATAGACTCAGATCACGATATAGTACTGATAAAGAGTAGGTTGAAACTTAAGAGAATAATCACGAACAATCAATACGCACGGAAGTGGATTTGGCTGTAGTAAGGAATGAAGAGATGCTCTTGAATTTCTCTGAGGCTATAGATACTGCGATAAGGAATAGCCCAGTAGGGCGCCTTACTTCACGTGAAGAAGAATGGACATCTCCAAAACGAGCAGTCACAGAAGTCCGAAAAAAACGTAGGTACAAAGGAGGTAACTGCGAAGGGACCATGGGTAACAGAAAAAAATGTTCAGCAGATCAATGAAAGTAGGAAGTACGAAAATGTTCAGGGAAATTCAGGAACACAGAAATACAAGTCACTTAGGAATGAAATAAATACGAAATGCAGGGAAGCTGCATGTAAAATGTGAAGCAATCGAAAAAGAAATTGATGTCAGAAGGACAGACTCAGCATTTTTTTTCCTTTTGTCTTATTTTTTTACTCGTCGGTCTTCTGACTTGTTTGGTGCGGCCCGCCATGAATTCCAATACTGTTCCAACTTTTTATCTCAGGGTAGCACTTGCAACCTACGACCTCAATTATTTGCTGTATATATTCCAATCTCTGTCTTCCTCTACAGTTTCTGCCCTCTACAGCTCCCTCTAGTACCACAGAAGTCATTCCCTGATATCTTAATAAATGTCCTATCATCCTGTCCCTTCTTCTTCTCAGTGTTTCAACATATTCTTTTCCTCTCCGATTCTTCGCGGAACCTCCTCATTCCTTACATCAATCCACCTAATTTTTAACATTCATCTGTAACACCAATTTTCAAATGCTTCGACTCTCTTCTGTTGCGGTTTTCCCACGGTCCATGTTTAACTACCATACATTGTTGTACTCCAGACGTTGATTCTCAGAAGTTTCTTCCTCAAAATAAGGCGTATGTTTGATTCTTGTAGACTTCACTTGAGCAGGAAAGCGCTTTTCTCCAGTGCTAGTCTGCTTTTGAAGTCATCCTTGCTCCGTCCGTCATTGGTTATTCTGCTGCCTAGATAGCAGAAATCCTTAATTTCATCTAATTCGTGACCATTAATCCTGATGTTAAGTTTCTCACTGCCCTCATTTCTGCTGCTTCTCATTACTCTCGCCTTTCTTCGATTTACTCTCAGTTCATTAGATTGTTCATTCCATTCAGCAGATCATGTAATTCTTCTTCACTTTCACGCGGGATAGCAGTCTCATCAGCGACTCTTATCATTGAAATCCTTTCACCTGGAATTTTAATTTTACTCCCAAACTTCTCTTTTATTTCCATCATTGCTTCTTCAATACACAAATTGAACATTAGGGGCAAAAGACTACATCTTTGTCTTATACCCTTTTTAATCTGAGCACTTAATTCTTAGCCATCCATTCCTATTATTCCCTCTTGACTTTTGTACATATTGTGGGTTACCCGTCTCACCCTATTGCTTACCGCTATTTTACAAAGAATTTCGAACGTCTTGCAACATTTTTTACTGTCATACGCTTTTTCCAGGTCGACAAATTCTATTAATCCTGTTAATGTCACCGAAGGTTGTTTTGACTGTCATGTATGTTGAGTCTGTCCTTCCAACAATCATTTATTTCTCCATTCCTTCACATTTTTCATGCAGCCGTTTCATCTTCCCTGCACTTCATATTTAATCCGTTCCTCAGCGACTTACATTTCTGTATTCCTGAATTTCCCTGAACATTTTTGTACTTCTTTCTTTCATCGATTAACTGAAGTATTTCTTCTATTACCCATGTTTTTCTTTCCAACTTCTGTGGCTGCTCTTTTCAGAGATGACCATTCCTTTTTAACTTTACTACCTACTGAGCTATTCCTTATTTCTGTATCTACAGACTTAGAGAACTTCAAGCGTATCTGGTCATCCCTTAGTTTTTCGATACCAAATTCCTAACCTATTCATTCTTCCTGACCAATCACTTAAACTTCAGCCTACTCTTAATCACTACTACATTAGGATCTGAGTCCATATCTGCTCCTGGGTACGCCTTACAATCCAGTATCTGATTTCGGAACCTCTGTCTAACCATGGCGTTATCTAACTGAAATCTTCCCGTATCCCCCGGCCTTTTCCAAGTATACCTCCTCCTCTTAAGATTCTTCAACAGAGCATTCGCTATCAGTAGCTGCAATTCACTACACTTCTCAAATAATTTTTCTCCTCTCTCATTCGTCGTCCCAAGTCCATATTCTCCTATAACCTTTTCTTCTACTCCTACCTCTACAACTGCGTTCTAGTCTCCAATGGCTGTTAGATTTCGTCTCCCTTTATGTACTATATGACCCTTTCAATACCCTCATACACTTTTTCTCTCTTTTCATCTTCAGTTTGGAACGTCGGCGTGTATTCCTTAACTATCGTTGTCGGTGTTGGTTTGATGTCGATTCTGATAAGAACAACCCTATCACTGAACTGTTCACAGTAACACACTCATTGCCCTACCTTTCTATGCATAACGAATCCTACTCCTGTTACCATTTTCTGCTATTGTTGGTATTACCCTATATTCATCTGACCAGAAATCCTTGTATTCTTTCCATGTCACTTCACTCACTCCCACTATATCCAGATTGAGCCTTTGCATTTCCCATACCTAGATTGAGCCTTTGCATTTCTCTTTTCAAATTGTCTAGCTTCCCTACGACGTTCAAGCTTCTGAGGTTCCACGTGCCGTCTCGTAGAACGTTATCCTTCCACATAGAAAGCATATAGAAATGTCAAAACATGCTTTGGTGAAAGTAAAGGCAAGGGTGGAAACATGAAGAGCGCTATGCGAATTCTACTGTTAGATTCAGAGGATAGATCTTATAGGTGGAAAGAGTACAGTGAGGGCCTCAGTGAGGGGGAAGACTTGTCTGATGATGTGACAGTAGAGAAACAGGAGTAGATATAGAAGAGATACGGGATCCACCATTAGAATCATAATTCAGAAGAGCTTTCGGAGCCTTAAGATCACACATGATGGAAGGGATACTAACATTCCATTACAATTCTTAAATTCATTGGGGGAAGTGACAACAAAAAGATTATTCTTTTTGGTGTGAAGAATGTATGCGTCTGTCGATATACCGTCTGACTTTCAGAAAAATACCATCTACAAAATTCCGAAGATTGTAAGAGATGGCAAGTGCTAGGATTACCCTACAATCACCTCAACAGCTCATGCATTCAAGTTGCAGACAAGAATAGTACACAAAATTATGGAAAAGATTATTGGCAATGATTTAAACGACGATCATTTGGGTGTAGGAAAGGTAAAGGCACCAGATAGTCAATTCTCACGTTGCGGTTGATAATGGAAGCAAGACCGTAGCATAATCAAGAGACGTTCATAAGATTTTAGAAAAGCATTCCACAATGTAAAATATTCGAAAATCTGAGAAAAATAGGGTAAGGGATAAAGAGGGACGGTTAATATACAAAATGTACAAGCGGGAACAACAAGAGTGGAAGACCAAGAACGAAGTGTTCTGCTTTAAAAGGATGGAAGACAAAGATGTAGTTTTTCGCCAATAGTGTTCTATCTACACATCAAATAAGGAATGATGGTAATAAAAAGAAAGGTTCAAAAGTCTGATTATAATTCATTTTAAAATGTTATCAATGATAAAATTCGATGATAACTTTGATATTCGTAGCGAAAGTGAAGAAGAATGACATGAGCTGTTGAAAGGAGTGAACAGTCTAGTGTGTGCAGAATATGGATTCAGAGTAAATCGAAAAAAAGTCGTAAGTAGTAACAGAAATGTGAATAGCGAAAAACTTAACAACAGGATTGGTGCTCACGAAGTAGGTGAAGTCAAATTATTCTCCTATCTAGGCAGCCAAATTACTCTTGATGGACGGAGTAAGCAGGAGGTAAAAAGTGGACTAGCAATGGCAAAATGTGCATTCCTGGCGAAGAGAAGTCTACATAAGCCTTAATTTGAGGAAGAACTTTCTGAGAATGTACATATGGGATACAGCATTCTATGGCAGTGGAACATGGAGTGTGGGGAAACCGGGACGGAAAGGAAACGAAACATCAGAGATGTACTGCCGATGAATGTTGAAAATTGGAGGGACTAGTAAGGTAAGGAAGGAAGTGGTTCTCCACAGAATCGACGACGAGAAAATGATATGGAAAACACCGACAAGAAGAAGGAACAGGATGACAGCACATCTGATAAGATATCATGAAGTGGGTTCTACGGTACTAGAAGGAACTTTAGAGGGTAAAAACTGTAGAGGAAGACAGATATTTAAATAAATCCACCAATAACTGAGGGAGTAGGGTGCAGTCGCCACTCTCAGCTGAAAAGGCTAGGACAGGAGAGGAATTCGTGGCAGGCCGCATCCAACCAGTGAAAAGACTGATCTTTAAAAATATTGCTGAATGAAAATTGCTGAATGAAAATTGCCTCTCGACATAGATTACGACGACTATCTATAAGTACATGACTTTGAGTAGATCTCGATATATGTCTGACACTCGGAATAAACGATGAAGAAATCATGTTTTTATAATACGAAGGGTGCCTAGAGAGTAACACACGATCGGTCGCGAAATGGAAACCACATTGAAAATCCGATGAAGCTTTTCGCAGGTGTGTCGCGCAGTGTCTCCAGTATGGCCGTCGACCGCACCAAGTCGCTCATTTCAGCTCTTAGCACACAGTGAACACGTAAAGATGCGTAGCTAAATAGTGTCTCCTGCCAAGTAAGTGTTCCTGTCAGGAGACTTCGCCTGATTTCATGCAACGCCACATAACGTAGCCGCTAGGTATTTACTTCTTCATGCCAAACATTCTCGGCTGCGTAGTGCAGAGACAATGAAAACGCCCCAGCAGCGTTTACGATGTGAAGTGTTTGATAACCCACCGAACAAAAAAAAAAAAAAAAAAGAAAAAGGCTCTGAGCACTATGGGACTCAACTGCTGTGGTCATAAGTCCCCTAGAACTTAGAACTACTTAAACCTAACTAACCTAAGGACAGCACACAACACCCAGCCATCACGAGGCAGAGAAAATCCCTGACCCCGCCGGGAATCGAGCCGGGGAACCCGGGCATGGAAAGCGAGAACGCTACCGCACGACCACGAGATGCGGGCCCCACCGAACAGCCCATGCGTGGCTCTCTCTGATTTTCATATATGCTCACATGAATCGCTGGCTGTGAAGACAACATTTTGGCGCAGACAACGAGCTGCAGACTAACATAGAGAAGTTGTGGAAAGCATACGCGGCTAACTTCTGTTGGAAAGTTCGTACAACACTACGACATTAGTTTAAGTCGGAGCGGCGACTAGGTAAAGAAGTAGCTGGATGGTGTAGCTGAATGTTGCAAAATAAAACATCTTTAATTTTAGAATTAAATTTGCACTCTACAGCGGAGTGTGCGCTGATATGAAACTTCTTGGCAGATTAAAACTGTGTGCCGGACCGAGACTCGAACTCGGGACCTTTGCCTTTCGGGGGCAGGTGCTCTACTAACTGAGCTACCCAAGCACGACTCACGCCCTGTCCTTCATTCTAGAAACATCCCCCAGGCTGTGGCTAAGCCATGTCTCCGCAAAATCCTTTCTTCCAGGAGTGCTAGTTCTGCAAGGTCGCAGGAGAGCTTCTGTGAAGTTTGGAAAGATAGGAGACGAGGTAGTGGCGGAATTAAAGTTGTGAGGGCAGGGCGTGAGTCATGCTTGGGTAGCTCAGTTGGTAGAGTACCTGCCCGCGAAAGGCAAAGGTCCCGAGTTCGAGTCTCGGTCCGGCACACAGTTTTAATCCGCCAGGAAGTTTCATGTTTAATTTTCATTGTGCCATACTTTGTGACAGACCGGAACTTACTTTCTGGATAATCCTCGAACCACTGGAAGAAAAAAGTCAGAATGTGTCTTTCATGCGAACTAATCATACATGTGATAATGTTGCAGGATTTTTCATATTAGCACACACTCCGCTGCAGACTGAAAATTCATTCTGGATACATACATGCTTCAAGTGGTAATTTCAACGTGTTCGGTAAGAAATGATACCTTTGTGCACAAAAGTTACGGCGATAGCCCTGAGACGATACGAAACGTGACTGTGCTTCGTGAAAACCTTTTTGCTTGTTGTTGTGTTACAAGAAGCGAAAATTTTACAAACCGTCTAACTACTGCATAAGATATCACCTTCTCAGTAAGTTATACCGAAAGAGAAAATTACAGGTACTAATTTGCTGATGAAACATGTTGATGCAGGATAAAAGAAGATAAATTTACTCAACTGCCAGGAGTTAAAGTGAATAAGCTAAAGTCACTTGAAACTTAATACACTTGAGTGTAGTAGAAACGAAGACGAATTAATCTGATCACGTGGAATGGGGAGGAACTGGATGGTAGTGAATTTCGGGCGGGAGCTTTTAGGGAAACACATAGCGGAAGGGGACAGGCTATAAACGGCGCGAGTCGTGGAAAACAAGTGGCAGACCGGCGGAAACACAGCGGGGCGGCTCATTTATCAGGCGCAGGCGCCGCTGGCTGGCTCTAGGGCGGGATGCAGGCAGGAGGAGCCGGCGCGCCCAAGGGCTCTTCCCTCTACAGAGCCGGTAAGGGCGCGGCGCGTTTACGTCCTACTGCTCAACCACGATATTGTTGCACAAGGTCGTTATCGGAAACACTACAAAAATACAGTGTTGACTAAGCAAAATGTCGATGCTTTCAGGTCACTTGTGCATATACTATCGAACCCGATTACGCGCTCAGTCCCGATAAGCCGACCGAAGCATCCTCTCTCCCAGGTTCAATAATATTGTGGTCGACTAATAGGTGCACAGTGCAAACAGTTTTGCTTGGTTCTAGTTACTAGACTACGAAGAGGAGTAATTGCTATTTGATGGCGAGAAAAATTTAAGTCGTAGGAAGCATCCTCTGAAGATATTAGTCTGCAATGTAGTCTTCTATGGAAGTGAATCGTAGAAGATAGAAATAATTTAAACAGGAAGAGGAGCTTCTGAAATTTGGCACAATAGTTGAAATCTAAAGATTAAGTTGGTGGATTGAATAACTAATGAAGTACTGAATCGATGTAATGGGAGAGAAAATGTGTGGCACAACTTGACTAAAAGGAGGGTTTGATCGACAGAATTATCTTGAAGAGGACGCTCTATTGACTCATAGTCAACATGGATTTAGAAAACATCACTAGCTGTTTATTCACACGAACTGTTGAGTGGCCGTGCGGCTCTAGGCGCTCCAGTCTGGAACCGTGCGACCGCTACGGTAGCAGGTTCGAATCCTGCCTCGGGCATGGACGTGTGTGATGTCCTTAGGTTAGTTAGGTTTAATTAGTTCTAAGTTCTAGATGACTGATGACCTCAGAAGTTAAGTCGCATAGTGCTCAAAGCCATTTGAACAATTTTTTTGAACTGTTGAGTGCTGTCGACAATGGATTTCAGATTTATTTCATATTTCTAGATTCCCAGAAAACTTTTAACTCCGTACGTCACAAGGGGGCTTGTATTCATACTGCGATTGTAGGGAATACCGATCTAGTTATACGACTGTATTAGTGATTTATTGTCAGAGAATTCACAGTTCGTACTGGTTGGCGGAAAGCCATCGAATAAATCAGAAGTGATTTCTGGCATTGCCAAGGTAGAGTTATAGGCCCCCTGCTATTCTTTATATATGTAAACGATTTAGGAGACAATCCGAACAACCGTCTTAGGTTGTTTGTAGATGATTCTTTCTTCTATAGTCCAGAAAAGTCATCAGAAGATGAAAACCAATTGCAAAACGATTCAGATAAGTGATCTGTATGATGTGAAAATTAGCAAGTGACCCTAAATAATGAAAACTGTATGAACGCTAAAAGAAGTCGCATGAAATTGGATTACGCGATAAATCAGTCAAATCTAAAAACTCTAAATTCAACTAAGACCCTAGAAATTACAGTTACGAACAACTTAAATTGGAAATAACTAACATAAGATGATGTGGGGAATGCAAACCAAAGACTGCTTTTTACTGACAGAACACGTAGAAGATACAAAAGATCTACTAAAGAGACTGCCTTGTCCATCTTCTTTTGGAGTACTTCTGCGCGGGGGGGACCTTTAACAGATAGGATTAACGGAGTATATAGAGAACTTACAAAGACGGACAGCACGTTTTCTATTACAGATAGGGAGAGATTTTCACGGGGCCGGTAGAAGTGGCCGTGCGGTTAAAGGCGCTGCAGTCTGGAACCGCAAGACCGCTACGGTCGCAGGTTCGAATCCTGCCTCGGGCATGGTTGTTTGTGATGTCCTTAGGTTAGTTAGGTTTAACTAGTTCTAAGTTCTAGGGGACTAATGACCTCAGAAGTTGAGTCCCATAGTGCTCAGAGCCATTTTCACGGGAATGATACAGGATTTGGGATGGAAACCATAAAAACAAAGGTGTTTGTCCTTGCGGCGGTATCTTCTCACGGAGTTTCTAACACCAGATTTCTCCTCCGAAAAAGAAAATATTTTTTTAACGCTAACCTACATAGGGAGAAAAGATCATCATAATAAGGGAAATCAGACCTCGCACGGGAAGATACAGGTGTTAGTTTTTTCCGCGCTTTGTTAGAGTGTGGAATAATAGAGATGTATTGTGAAGGCTGTTCGATGAACTCTCTGCCAGACTGTCAAGTGTGATTTGCAGTGTAGCCATGTAGATGAGATTTTAGAATACATTCTGAATGGTCAAGGAATAGTTAATTTTGTAAATGAGGGACGATTGTGGGGTAAAAATTGTATAGTGAAACGCTTATAATACGCATTTGAGACAAAAAGAGAATACAAGCGTTAGAAATGTTGCGATACGGAGAGTGCTGAAGATATAGTGCCTAGTTCGCATAACTAATGAGGTGGCGATGAACAGGATTGGGGATGAAAGTATGTAGCAAAGCTTCACTAACGGAAGGGATCGGCTGATAGGGCACGTTATGAACCACCAGGAAGTCATCAGTTTGGTATTTATTGGTGGAAAGATAGGGGATGGGGTTAAAAATTGTAGGAGAGAAAGAAATGAATACTGTGAATTTATAATGGATTTAAGTTCCAGTAGTTATTCAGAGATGAACTGTTTTCCGCAGGATGGACTAGCACGTAGAGACGCATCAAACCAGTCTTCAGACTGAAGACCACGACTACAAAAACTGGTTCAAATGTCTCTGAGCACTATGGGACTTAACTTCTAAGGTCGTAAGTCCCCTAGAACTTAGAACTACTTAAACCTAAATAACCTAAGGACATAACACACACTCATGCCCGAGGCAGGATTCGAACCTGCGACCGTAGCGGTCGCGCGGTTCCAGACTGTAGCGCCTAGAACCGCTCGGCCACCCCAGCCGGCACCACGACAACAACGACGATTGATACAGTAAGCTGGTTCAAATGTGTGGAGGTTGGAGTCAGAAAGATTGCATAGAACAGATTAGTGTGAAGAGGTGCATCAAATCAGTCTTCGAAATGAACACAACAGCAGCAGCAAGTTCAACAACAAAATTGTGTCCCTTACCACAATACCAAAAATCTACGTGTATATTTCCGACCATGCTAAAAAATTTTCTGGGCCAAATAAATGAGAAATAAAACAAACCGTCATCACTGCAGTCGACTTAAGTAGCTGAGTGATCCTGGTAAATGTCTGCCACGCTGGAGACCAGGGCTCAATTTCCGGTACTGTTAAGAAATTTTCCTCGGTGGACATACTGGCACGGGGTGTACTCGGTCTCGTGATGCCAATTGAGGAGCTACTTGATTGCGAAGTAGCGGCTCCACGGTCTTCACCGTTGGCAAAACGGTCGGGAGAGTGGTATGCAGACCACATACTTCTTCATACCGTACCCACACGAAGACGCACGGCGGAGGATCATACGGAGGCCGTCTACATCCCTTGGGACTGGACGAAGAGCTCCATTGCTATATGCAACACCTCGTTTGAAGTTCTGCTTCTTCAGACCTTTCCCTTGCCTCTACTATCTTTTCCCTTCTACCTTTCTCTGCAGAATCATGTTACCTATACGTGGATGCCGTAACATTAGTTTCACAAACTTGCCTTTTCTGGGATAAGGTATTTCTTTACTCACTATTCTTTCCAGTACGTCTTAATTTTGTTATTTATGATTCTATTTCATTTTTATCATTCATCAATGGGACCACTTTCCAGATGCTTTCACTGTCTCCTCGAGACTGAGCGAGTTGGTGCAGTGCCTAGCACACTGGACTCGCATCCGGATGGACGACGGTTCTAACCCTAGTCCTGCCATCCTGATTTGCGTTATCCGTTATTTCCCTAAATCGCTTCAGGCAAATGCCGTGATGGTTCCTTTGAAAGGGCACGGTCGATTTACTTATCCATCCGATGAGACCGATGACATTGCTGTTTGGTCCCCTCCCCCAACTGCTGTGCTCCAAGAGTATACTTTCAGAAACCTCTCTTTTCCCATGGCGATACCTGATACCTTATGGGTTCTTTTGCAGAAGAAAACTTTGCTGTGCTTTGGCAGTCTGCTGTGCTTGCTTGTTGCTTGTTTTTGGGGAAGGAGACCAGACAGCGAGGTCATCGGTCTCATCGGATTAGGGAAGGACGGGGAAGGAAGTCGGCCGTGCCCTTTGAAAGGAACCATCCCGGCATTTGCCTGGAGCGATTTAGGGAAATCACGGAAAACCTAAATCAGGATGGCCGGACGCGGGATTGAACCGTCGTCCTTCCGAATGCGAGTCCAGTGTCTAACCACTGCGCCACCTCGCTCGGTCCACATTTGTTCATCCCACTTGGATTTCGTAGATGATGTAGGTTACTCGTTTGTCGCAGTACTCTATCTCTAACCTTCTAAGGATAGAGAACGTCTTATTCCACCGTGCACTGTCGAAGGGTATCTAGAGATCAAGAAATGCCAGGATGATATTCTTATGTTTCTTAAATCAGCCTCCTATTACCATATAAAATGACAGAATTGATTCTGTTGCACTTTTCCCGTTCTGAAACCACACTGAACATCGTACATTACTGAAACTTTGTTTCTGTTCGCCCGTGAATGATTACGTTCAGCGGATTACAAGCACCGCTTGTCAGAATAATCGTCCAATACCTTTCACAGTCTAATAATGACCCACAAAGTAAGCCTCGCGTGAAATATAATTTGAGTGGTATTTTGTGCCAACAAGGCATATCCTGTTGCTAACTAATTATAGGCTTCATTTAGAAATTATAAATCTGCATTTAATCCTAAATAGTGCACTAATGTTCTTCCAGACGCGTTGTCGTTTAAGAGACATAGAACCCCTTGCTCCAATAAACCGCGTGCGATGAATAATTAATGATTTCAGCGCGAGTAGAAATAAATACTGCGATGAATATTTGTTCTCTTGTTGTACTGTACTTGGCATTCAGTTATCGTTGATGAAATTTACGAGAGAATAAAACGAATGCATGTGGCATTGTATTTAATAGTCTGATTATTGACAATGCAGCAATCGCTCTGCATTAAACAAGGTTTATGAAATAACCGTGTTCATTGAGTGAGATATTCAAATTAATTAATTAGTTACAACCAGCATAGATGAAATTACAAAGCTGTTACCATGTTTACATGTGTGATACTGGAATGTCATTTTTCACACATATTTAAATGATAAGATCACCATTTCACAGAATACTACCAGCAGTCCAAAAGTGTAATCAGTATTGCTCTTATCTTCAACCAACTCACCATTTTTAAGTGATGTTACCAGTCCATGCTATCAAAAGACTTAGTGACGTTCAAACATTTAATTAGAGGAAATTACACAGGCCAAAGAAAATATTTAGTCCTACTGAATGTCTGAATGAACGACACAGTGGGTGAAAGTAGTCTTAATACCGTAAATTGTAAGAGATGTCAAATGAAAACCGGACACAGTCCACGAGACAGCTGATCTCACTGTTGATACGTTTCGATACTTCCACCGCTGTGGCAGGAAACGACATAGTGCCACACCACAGGTGCATGCAGCTGTTGGGTTGTGACTTGTTTTTGGCAGAATGGTCTAGTGTCTTCGGCCAGATGCCATACTAGCGTAGGGATTCTTGAGAAACACTGCAACATTCTCCGTACAACTCAGATCTTTCACCATGTAATGTTTACATGGCTGGCGGCCTGAAGAAACACATCCATGGACGTCGGTTTCAGTCAGACGTAGAAGTGCAAGAATGGATGCGGTTGTGGATCTGTGAGCGGCCGACCGATTTGTACGAAACGGGAATGGTAGTTTCATCTGCCATTGGGGTAATTGCCTTAACGTCTGTGTTGATTCCTTTTGAATGGATCCATTCCACGGTACCATTGTGAGGGGGGGGGGGGTTTAAGTTTTCATTTGACTGCTGCAATGGTCATTCTGCGTTGGATTTTTAGCGATAAACGACGACCTAATAGAGGATGGAGAAGTCTGGAAGCAGTAGATGGTATATGACTGACGAAGATAATGACAGGGACGACGACAGGCGCGCCAACAATGATGACTAATGAAATCATTATCATTCCTGGAACTTCTCCGAAACGGTGTGTGTCTGTGTGTGTGTGTGTGTTGTTTGAGGTTACCCCATACCAGATAAATTTTTTGACACACGCTTCTCCTCCTGTTTCGAGCTAGTTACATATTGTAATCGACCTAGGAATATTAAAGTACTAATAAATTAAAATAAAAAGTAAAAAAATCACCACGTCTTTCGTGTTAAGTTTTAATTGTGCTCCAATAGTCAAACTTTACCTTTACTCCTCTAAGTAGCACTGCTCGCAACGGGCACAGCAGTCACCGGCATCGTGTTGCAAACGGTTCAGATAACTCTTTTGATTTGTCCTGCCTCATAGAGGAACTTTCCTCATGACCTAAATTGGCAAAACATTGACCATAAAATTTCTTAATACTTCTCTAGAAACGCTCTGAATGGTTTACGCAGTGAAAGCATTTTCAGTGCCACAGTATGCTCACATTTAAGAAAAAGCCCTCAGTCCCCTATGGCTGCTGACTCAAGTAGTACCCCAGCTCCCGTGTACTTCGGATCATTTTCCTGAAGTCCCTCTACAGGCGTTTTCGCACGGGACACCAAAGAGAACGGGAAGGGGAAGTGCTGCTCAACGAATTCTGTGACGTCAGGAATAGTTTTTCACGTTTCAGGCCATTCCCACGCATCAGATACAGAACCTGACACGTAAGATTTTTGCAGCGTGGAGAGGAGCGTGACCAGTGACATGGGATTTTCTACAAAACAACACAATCAGAACAAAGGTAACGTCATATTTGATTACGTTGCCGGCAGTTGAAGTACGTGTCTGTTGGTTTCTATGTTATAACTAACGTGCTGCGAATAAGGACCGAGCGTCAGCAGACTGACAATCTCTTCAAGAAACATGGCTTTTAATACGATTTGTTTTAATAAAATAACAGGACATGTTATATCGTTGCGCGATGAATTTACGCCGTTTGGGGGCATCGTAGCACTGAATGTTTATCAAATACACGTCGTTGTTGCTGTGATTTGTTATAATTAAATATCAGATGATCTATCAACGGTTAAAAGCTTTAGGGCGTGGAAAGATAGAAGACACAGACTGCAGTAATATTCTATGAACGGTGTAGGGTATGGTAATGGGGTTTGTGACAAAAGTGGTTCGCTTTCTGAAAATTTTTGTATCACTCCCTTTTTTTTAAAAGGCCCGGGTGGGCTTCTCATTAATTTGATAGAAGTATGTTCTGGAATATTTGATGTTATGTAAAAATACCGGTGCCCTCCGTTCAGGAGTGAATTTTCGATTTCGTAGAAATGTGAGTGAACACGGATCAATAAAAAATAAGGCTGCGGCCTGTCACTGGCTACTCCATCGCAGTTCAATGTAGTATAGACGAAAGAACATGACCAATATGTGCGTAATGGAGCAAATGTGCTTTTTAAATAGACACAGTGAAAGAGGAGCAGCGTTTGCGTAATGTTGAAAGCAGGAATTGTCGCAATAAGCAATGCTAACCGAGGAGATTCAGTTGTATGTGAAGAAAGGAAAATTCGTTAGGATACTGTTTATAACTTCAAGAAGACATTTACACTGAAAAGCCAAAAAAACTGATACATCTGTCTAACATCGTGTAGGGGCCCCGGGAGCACGCAGAAGTGCCGCAACACGACATGGCATGCACTCGACTAATGCCTGAAGTAGTGCTGGAGGGAACTTACACCATGGACACTGCACGGCTGTCCATAAATTCATAAAAAGTACGAAGTGGATGGAGGTCTCTTCTGAACAGCACGTTGCAAGGCATCCCAGATATGCTAAATATACTCCTGGAAATTGAAATAAGAACACCGTGAATTCATTGTCCCAGGAAGGGGAAACTTTATTGACACATTCCTGGGGTCAGATACATCACATGATCACACTGACAGAACCACAGGCACATAGACACAGGCAACAGAGCATGCACAATGTCGGCACTAGTACAGTGTATATCCACCTTTCGCAGCAATGCAGGCTGCTATTCTCCCATGGAGACGATCGTAGAGATGCTGGATGTAGTCCTGTGGAACGGCTTGCCATGCCATTTCCACCTGGCGCCTCAGTTGGACCAGCGTTCGTGCTGGACGTGCAGACCGCGTGAGACGACGCTTCATCCAGTCCCAAACATGCTCCATGGGGGACAGATCCGGAGATCTTGCTGGCCAGGGTAGTTGACTTACACCTTCTAGAGCACGTTGTGTGGCACGGTATACATGCGGACGTGCATTGTCCTGTTGGAACAGCAAGTTCCCTTGCCGGTCTAGGAATGGTAGAACGATGGGTTCGATGACGGTTTGGATGTACCGTGCACTATTCAGTGTCCCCTCGACGATCACCAGTGGTGTACGGCCAGTGTAGGAGATCGCTCCCCACACCATGATGCCGGGTGTTGGCCCTGTGTGCCTCGGTCGTATGAAGTCCTGATTGTGGCGCTCACCTGCACGGCGCCAAACACGCATACGACCATCATTGGCACCAAGGCAGAAGCGACTCTCATCGCTGAAGACGACACGTCTCCATTCGTCCCTCCATTCACGCCTGTCGCGACACCACTGGAGGCGGGCTGCACGATGTTGGGGCGTGAGCGGAAGACGGCCTAACGGTGTGCGGGACCGTAGCCCAGCTTCATGGAGACGGTTGCGAATGGTCCTCGCCGATACCCCAGGAGCAACTGTGTCCCTAATTTGCTGGGAAGTGGCGGTGCGGTCCCCTACGGCGCTGCGTAGGATCCTACGGTCTTGGCGTGCATCCGTACGTCGCTGCGGTCCGGTCCCAGGTCGACGGGCACGTGCACCTTCCGCCGACCACTGGCGACAACATCGATGTACTGTGGAGACCTCACGCCCCACGTGTTGAGCAATTCGGCGGTACGTCCACCCGGCCTCCCGCATGCCCACTATACGCCCTCGCTCAAAGTCCGTCAACTGCACATACGGTTCACGTCCACGCTGTCGCGGCATGCTACCAGTGTTAAAGACTGCGATGGAGCTCCGTATGCCACGGCAAACTGGCTGACACTGACGGCGGCGGTGCACAAATGCTGCGCAGCTGGCGCCATTCGACGGCCAACACCGCGGTTCCTGGTGTGTCCGCTGTGCCGTGCATGTGATCATTGCTTGTACAGCCCTCTCGCAGTGTCCGGAGCAACTATGGTGGGTCTGACACACCGGTGTCAATGTGTTCTTTTTTCCATTTCCAGGAGTGTAATTTTTGAAGGACATCATCTTTAGCCAGTGACTGTTACAAGGCGGCATTAGGTCATTATCAAGTGCTGCTGAAAAATACGGAATCTTATAAAATAATTTTACAGATTCATTATGTATCTCGACGTTATGCCGATTATACAAAATATTGAAACTATGTAGCCATGTTACTTACATATAACGGCTTTAAGCGATGTTTACGTAATGTAAGATGACACATTTTTATGTCGTTGATAGTCCTGTTAAATACGTTAGTGTCGTTGTCACACAGTGCGAACACACATATTCAAACATCGTAAAACAACGTAATCTGTAGAAGTACATGTTCATTAACCCATCACTAGTCACACATGCATTAGACCACAGCTGCAGACTACTAATAACCATTTTGGCGCGTAAACGGATTATAGATATTGTTTTACTATGTGTGGAGAGCTATTGCAGTCCAACGACTGTATTGACTTATTCTTGAACCATCATAGATAAACGTGTGGTTTGTACATCAAATTACATACACAAGGGTATACATCATTATGCATAAAATCGGTACGGTCGCAGTTTCGAATCCTCGGGCATGGATGTGTGTGATGTCCTTAGGTTAGTTAGGTTTAAGTAGTTTTAAGTTCTAGGGGACTGATGACCTCAGATGTTAAGTCCCATAGTGCTCAGAGCCATTTGAGCCATTTTGTTTTTAAAATCTTACGTGACTTATTTTTTACACATTATGAGGAAACCTGAGGATTATACATCGAATTACATACATAAGGATTGAACATCGTTATACAAAACTGTAGGTATTCTTTTGCCCATTCTTACAGTTAAATTTGTACAAGATATATATTATTACGTGTTAGGTTTATTGTATTAATGCTATATACCAGACTGACAGAGGCAGTGAAATGTCACGCAGTACCTAATGTGCTATCAAATCAGTAGCACGCTGACATGGAGCCACCTTCGCTCAAATCCAACACAGCTGGCGTAACATTTTGTCAGCTTTACATGCGTTTTCAGTACATAAATTGATCATCGGCATAACAAACGAAAGTAATATGAAAATTCAGTATAGTACGCCTTCACTGTGACAATCATATAAAACATGCTACCGGAATCGAAGAGTAAAATAATAACTCGTCAAGAAGTGCACAATAACAAAGCTGACAGAGGCAGTGAGCTGTCACGTGGTACCTCATGCGCTACCAAATCAGTAGCACGCTCCCATGAAGGCACCATCATTCAAATCCAACATGGCTGGCGTAACATTTTGTCAGTTTTACATGCATTTCAAGTACATAAACTGGTCATCAACATAGCCAACGAAAGTAATATGAAAATAAAATATAGTACGTATTCTCGATGTCAGTTATATAAAACGCGCTACCAGCATCGAAGAGTAAAATAATAAATCATAAAAAAGTGTACAGTATCGTTTTGACGGGAATTCGTCGTTTTATAAAATTCATACTACACTGCTTGTATTCTTCGTTGTATAAAAGTCATACACTGAATTAATACGTTAACCTGAGCCTACGTCGGAGCTGCTATTAGCGTGTGCAATGTAAGATAGAGTAAAAATTATCTAACAATCGTTTTTTTTCACTATTCCGACCATGCAACATGTTTCCAGTCATCAACAGTCCAATATCGGTGTTGACGAGACCAGGCGAGGCGTAAAGCTTTCTACGGTCATAAAGGGTACAAGAGTGGACTTTCGGCTCCGAAAGCTCACATCGATGATGTCTTGTTGAATGGTTCGCACGCTGATACTTTGTGATGGCCCATCATTGAAATTTGCAGCAATTTCCAGAAAGATTGCACTTCTGTGACGTTGAACGATTCTCTTCAGTCGTCGTTGGTCCCGTTCTTGCTGAATCCTTATACGGTTGCAGCGATGTCGGAGATCTGACGTTTTACCGGATTCCTGATATTAACGGTACACTCGTGGCATGGTAATAGGGGAAAATCTCCACTTCATCGCTACTCCGGAGGTGCTGTGTCCCATCGCTCGTGCACCGACTTTGACACCACGTTCAAACTTACTTAATCCTAAAAACCTACCATTTTAGAAGCAATAACCGATCTAACAACTGCGCCAGACACTTGTCTTATACGGGCGTTGCCGACCACAGCGCCGTATTCTGCCTGTTTACATATCTCTGTATTTGCATACACATGCCTTTACGAGTTTGGTTCAAATGGCTCTGAGCACTATGGGACTCAACTGCTGAGGTCATTAGTCCCCTAGAACTTAGAACTCGTTAAACCGAACTAACCTAAGGACATCACAAACATCCATGCCCGAGGCAGGATTCGAACCTGCGACCGTAGCGGTCTTGCGGTTCCAGACTGCAGCGCCTTTAACCGCACGGCCACTTCGGCCGGCTCTTTATGAGTTTCTTTGGCGCTTCACTATATGTATGTATAACATGTTTGAAGTTAATATAGATAAGAAATGCCGCTGGAGAACACTGCGGTGATAAATCAGGTTAAGGAAGCATATTCCATGTGGCGTAAGATTTCATTTCTGAGCGTGACCCGTATGCATTGGAAACTGCAAACGTATAGGTAAGTTTCAGGATGAGAGACACGTCTCTTTAGCAGCCTGCTATACCACATTAAGCTCTGGTGTGACAGCCTGACATCCTCATGAACTGTGTGGTGGCTATTTCCTAACGTCGTAAGGAGTGAGAGAGTGTGGCTTGGGACAGGTGAATGGAACAGAAAGGATGTAACCACACTAGGACGTATTCTACCTTTCAAAACAGGTACTGTTTAATATTTAACAATTAATGTTAGAAGTATACCCTACTGGGAGAGGCGTCTAGAGTGGCTTTAGTCTTACTACTAGCTGGTGTCTTTTAAAAGACGGTTGTATTATAGAAAACTGTTTCGATTACTTTACAATATTGATTTCTAATCACCAGAGACGATCGCTGTTCCATGACTCGTTCTTACTTACAGAGAATACAGGTATCTCTCTGTGTCACCTCAGATCTGTCGAATACTAAGCCGTGACTTATTTTAACTCTTTTGAGGATGCTTATCAGCTGACGAATAGAGATAAGAGCAGGATGTTCTTTTTCTGCTTTTGTTCGACGAATAGACAAACAATTAATAAAATTTGACAGCTGCAGAACCAGCTGTAAAGCCGACTCTAATGGTAGCCCAAAAAATCCATTCGTACCCGCACGAAACACGTGCGCTGGAAACTGAGGCTTTGCAGTGCGCCTTTACATCAGACGTAGACGTGGTTTTGGGTGCCCTTGGGGCCGCTGTAATGATTGCCTACCTAGGTATCCAAGCAGGCGGTGCAGCAGAGTGCTGTGTGACGCGGACTAAAAACACAGACTCCACCATCAAAAGCAGTCTCTCCTCCCAGGCAGCAGCCTCAAGTTTGCTAATTACAGGCGGAGCACCGCGCCAGCTTCAAAGGCTGCCGACCGGTTTTCGTCGGAGCTGTGTTAAGACTACTAGGACTGCCGATAGTTGTAAGGGATTTGACACGAAAGTCAGGAAACACCATCAAAGGACTTCAGCGGCAACTGGGACCGAATCATGGGCTGAAACTCGCAGAATTTCAACATACAGAAAATAAACTGCGGAGAACAATCACCTCCTGCCAGACTCGACATTTACGTACATACGTACACCGCGAGCCGCCGTATGGTGTACAGCGGATGGTACCATTCACAACTTCAAGTCATCTTCTTTATTAATCTACTCCAAAATGGAGGGGGGGGGGGAAGAACGATTGTCTGTATGCATCCGTATGAGCTAATTTCTCTTGTCTTCATGGTCGTCGCGCGAAATGTACGTTGGTGACAGTAGAATCGTTCTGCCTTTGAGTTCACGAAGGATCTCCGTAACACCCGCGTTTTGATCGAACCTGTCCGTAACAAATCTAGCGTTTTGGACGAGAAGTTGTTCGATATCTTCCTGCAATCCGACCTGGCGGGTACCAAACACTCGGTAACATTTAATGGGTCGTACAAGGGTTTTCTATCCGTTGTCCGTTGTCCTTTGTAGAAAAGCTAAACTTTCCCAAAATTCTCCCCCTAAACCGAAGTCGACCGTTCCTGTTCTCCTCTACCTTCCTTAAAATCTCTTCCATTTCACATAATTTTGCATCGTTACGCCTAAATATTCAATCAACTTAACCTTGTCAAGCAGATCACCTTATTGTTTTTCCTAATCATCTGCATTAAATTACGTTTTTTTTTCTACATTTAGAGAAATGTACCATTCACCACAGCAAATGGTGATCTCACTAAGTCATCCCGTGTCCTCCTACAACCACTCAACTACGACGAGACTGACCATATCGCCATCGTACACAGAGAAAAATTATTTGGTTGAAATAAAAATTTGAAATAAAAATTGTTTGGAAATGTAGGGTCAGAAATAATCGGAAAAAGGTAATATGAAACTGTGTTGAAGAATTAAAAGATATTGTAAAGAAAGAATACCTTTGAAGGCAACTAAGCAGTAGATGCTGGGAATGAAAACAAAATATATAGACGACTCGGACACGGAACTAGATTGAAATACTGGGTGCAGTTAAGAAAGCACCATGTGAAATGAAGGAAGTAGGAGGTGACTGTTGGGACATTCAGATACAAAGAAGGGAGAAAACCTCTCCGTCTACAGGCCACAAGTGGCCCATCCGGACCATCCGACCGCTGTGTCATCCTCAGAGGAGTATGCGGATAGGAGGGGCGTGGGGTCAGCACAACGCTCTCCCGGTTGTAATGATGGTATTCTTGACCGAAGCCGCTACTGTTCGGTCGAGTAGCTCCTCAATTGGCATCACGAGGCTGAGTGCACCCCGAAAAATGGCAACAGTGCATGGCGGCCTGGATGGTCACCCATCCAAGTGCTGACCACGCCCGACAGCGCTTAACTTTGATGATCTCACGGGAACCGGGTTATCCACTTCGGCAAGGCCGTTACGCCACAAAGAAGGGAATAAAATCAATATAAGAAAATGGATATTATTCACGGCAAAATAACGGGAATGATATTTAGAGGTACGAAGTGAAATGTGATTGCAGACGAAACCAAGGAAGATAGCAAGAATTTCCGTGATACCATAATCAAGAAAACTGACTAAAATTGCATTTATTCAGTAAGGGTCACTAAACGTAAGGGTAATAATAGAGAAATGACACAAGTACAAGTTAGAAGTAATATTTCAGTATTTTTTTCCTAACTCTGTAGAATCTAAAGAGTGTTTTGTATTTCAAGTAGTACAGAAGAACCAGATTATACGCCAGCAGATCTCAACTTACACGCTGAAGGAAGAAACCTCATAAGTAATTCCCTAGCTTAAATGAGTGGATATGTGTTGGCCGGTAGATCCAAGAAAATAAGAATTCGGCACCAACGAACCACACAGTGAACTTCAGTAACTATCACAGAAATTCTATTCAAAATGATTGCTGGAAAATCTTACTGTGGTCTTGGTAAAAGACAACTCTTCGCCGAGGAAATTTTGGGTGAATGCCGGAGAGATTTTTGGAAGGGACACTGTATTCCCGATAAACAGCTATGTATTACGAAATAGCTTATTCAGAAAGTGTGACGACTAAACGAAGATTTTCTTGTGTTATTTGTAGATTAAAAGATAATGTGTGACTTATACCGGGAAGATTTTTGATGTTTCTAGAATTGATTAGGTTAAGCAACAAGCTGGTTAACATTGTGAGAGGCTGAATGAGAAGCTGGTTAACACACTGAGAGTCTGATTGTGGAGCAGGTTGACACAGTGAGAGTCTGATTTACAAACTGGTTAACTAAGCTAACCTACACTGTTACATGGATGTCAAACGTACAGCGCTGGGAAATTCGATCACGACCGACGACGCACGGACGTAGAATTTAGTCCTGTATAGACCACGGCGCCTCGAGGGTGATGGATGCGGCATAATTACCAAACTGAAGAGTTATGTTAATAATCGAATTTAATGAGCATTCTGAGGATTGCTATCGTCCAATGTTAATTCGCATGTGCCGACAAGCGGCACACAGGTAACTTACGTAAATTGAAGGTGGAGGGTGAAGAAATAAATGGAAACGTAGGACCGAACCCAGGATCTCGTGCTTACTAGGCAGCTGCGACAACCGCAGTGCCATTCGGAGGCAATGTTCGTCGCAAATGCACGGACTATCCTTGCACGCTCCCGAGACGACCGGCGTTCCCACCCAGCGACATCTATCCGTAATCCCCTACATGTTCTGCATATTTGCTAATTTTCGACTCCCACAGGAGGTCGAAGGACGCATCCGAATTAAAGGTGGTGGATTTACTGCCCATCGAGGCGAATCAGTTACATGAATGCGTGGTCTCTGTTCTTTCGGACATGAATGCTGTACCTTCAGTGTGGTTACACAATATCGTTCAATAACCTTCGGGAATCTAAAATTATCGAGCATGGAGGACAGAGGCTCGGACTATGGGTAGGTGGAGATGGGTGTGAGTGTGGGTCGGCGGGGAGCGTGCCAAGATAGTCTGGGCATTTGCGATAAACACTGTACCCGGCTGCTTGGTTGATTGTTTGGGGGAAGAGACCAAACAGCGAGGTTATCGGTCTCATAGGATTAGGGGAGGATGGGGAAGGAAGACGGCAGTGCCCTTTTAAAGGAACCATACCGGCATTTTCCTGGAGCGATTTAAGGAAATCACTGAAAACCTAAATCAAGATGGCCCGACGCGGGATTGAACCGTCGTCCTTCCGAATACGAGTCCAGCGTACTATCCACTACCCGGCTGGTGCTGTGGTTGATGCAATGGCCTGGTAAGAGGGAGATCCCGTGTTGGAGTCCCAGCCCGCACACATTTTCACTCGTCGCCGCCGATTGTGTGTAGAATTGCGATGCAGCTAATATCATAGACGCGCGGTCTAAGGTGCCTTGTCATGGATGGCGAGGCTTTCCCTCCCCCGTACTCACCGCCGTCGGAGATTCGTGTCCTCCCGCGGACATGGTTCATGATTGCGTGTGTTGTCCTTAGCAATAAGTTAGTTTAAGTTAAATTGAGTAGTGCGTAACCCTAAGCACCAATGACCTCAGCAGTTTGATCCCATAGGAACGTACCACCACCCTCCCTGTCCGAAAGAGCAGACACACTGCATTCATACACCTCAGCCGGATGTGGGCGACTGCCTCGTATGTTTAGTGTGTAGACGTGTGTTTACAACAACGAAGTGCCCTATTTTCGCTTAGGAGACTTCGTAAGCTCTAAAATCAACTGACGTAATACACAAGCTAGAATGCTCATTCAGGCAGAGGTGCCTTCTCTTCACACCCGACTAACCATGTGGTCTGCAGCAAAAAAACATTGTAAGGTAATCGCCTTCTTTAGTCGCTCTTCTGTCACATAGTTACGTCCGTAGTTGGACACAGTGAACGAAATAGGCTGCACACGTATCCTGCAATACGTGTCCTGGAAAATGTGAAGGCTTTGAAAATAACAAAAAAATGGTTCAAATGGCTCTGAGCACTATGGGACTTAAGTGCTGGGGTCATCAGTCCCCTAGACGTAGAACTACTTAAACTTAACTAACCTAAGGACATTACACACATCCATGCCCGAGGCAGGATTCGAACCTGCGGCCGCATTGGTCACGCGGTTCCAGACTGTAGCGCCTAGAACCACTCGGCCACCGAGGCCGGCTGAAAATGAGTTTACTTCGTAGAGGATCCACAGCAAAAATTAATTTTCTAAGTAAGAATGATTTACCGATCTTACTGCAGTAAGTATGATTGAAATATTATTTCCTTTCATTCTTCGCTAGCGTATACTTTCGCCTATGTAGAAATTTTCAGGAGTATATTATAACCCGTCAGACTGTCGTATTTGAGTTACAGTCAAAATTTGCCTGGTCATACGTTGTTTTAAGACAGTATAGTGGTATGATTTTGAAATAAACATCATGACACCAACTGCTTCTAGAATAGCTCTGGCGTAACATCTACATCTACATCTACATCTACATTTATACTGCGCAAGCCACCCAACGGTGTGTGGTGGAGGGCACTTTACGTGCCACTGTCATTACCTCCCTTTCCTGTTCCAGTCGTGTATGGTTCGTGGGAAGAACGACTGTCTGAAACCCTCCGTGCGCGCTCTAATCTCTCTAATTTTACATTCGTGATCTCCTCGGGAGGTATAAGTAGGGGGAAGCAATATATTCGACACCTCATCCAGAAACGCACCCTCTCGAAACCTGGCGAGCAAGCTACACCGCGATGCAGAGCGCCTCTCTTGCAGAGTCTGCCACTTGAGTTTGTTAAACATCTCCGTAACGCTATCACGCTTACCAAATAACCCTGTGACGAAACGCGCCGCTCTTCTTTGGATCTTCTTTATCTTCTCCGTCAACCCGATCTGGTACGGCTCCCACACTGATGAGCAATACTCAAGTACAGATCGAACGAGTGTTTTGTAAGCCACCTCCTTTGTTGATGGACTACATTTTCTAAGGACTCCCCCAATGAATCTCAACCTGGTACCCGCCTTACCAACAATTAATTTTATATGATCATTCCACTTCAAATCGTTCCGCACGCATACTCCCAGATATTTTACAGAAGTAACTGCTACCAGTGTTTGTTCCGCTATCATATAATCATACAATAAAGGATCCTTCTTTCTATGTATTCGCAATACATTACATTTGTCTATGTTAAGGGTCAGTTGCCACTCCCTGCACCAAGTGCCTATCCGCTGCAGATCTTCCTGCATTTCGCTACAATTTTCTAATGCTGCAACTTCTCTGTATACTAGAACATCATCCGCGAAAAGCCGCATGGAACTTCAGACACTATCTACTAGGTCATTTATATATATTGTGAAAAGCAATGGTCCCATAACACTCCCCTGTGGCACGCCAAAGGTTACTTTAACGTCTGTAGACGTCTCTCCATTGATAACAACATGCTGTGTTCTGTTTGCTAAAAACTCTTCAATCCAGCCACACAGCTGGTCTGATATTCCGTAGGCTCTTACTTTGTTTATCAGGCGACAGTGCGGAGCTCTATCGAACGCCTTCCGGAAGTCGAGAAAAATAGCATCTACCTGGAGCCTGTATCTAATATTTTCTGGGTCTCATGAACAAATAAAGCGAGTTGGGTCTTACACGATCGCTGTTTCCGGAATCCATGTTGATTCCTACATAGTAGATTCTGAGTTTCCAAAAACGATATGATACTCGAGCAAAAAACATGTTCTAAAATTCTACAACAGATCGACGTCAGAGATATAGGTCTATAGTTTTGCGCATCTGCTCGACGGCCCTTCTTGAAGACTGGGACTACCTGTGCTCTTTTCCAATCATTTGGAACCTTCCGTTCCTCTAGAGACTTGCGGTACACGGCTGTTAGAAGGGGGGCAAGTTCTTTCGCGTACTCTGTGTAGAATCGAATTGGTATCCCGTCAGGTCCAGTGGACTTTCCTCTGTTGAGTGATTCCAGTTGCTTTTCTATTCCTTGGACACTTATTTCGATGTCAGCCATTTTTTCGTTTGTGCGAGGATTTAGAGAAGGAACTGCAGTGCGTTCTTCCTCTATGAAACAGCTTTGGAAAAAGGTGTTTAGTATTTCAGCTTTACGCTTGTCATCCTCTGTTTCAATGCCATCATCATCCCGGAGTGTCTGGACATGATGTTTCGAGCCACTTACTGATTTAACGTAAGACCCGAACTTCCTAGGATTTTCTGTCAAGTCGGTACCTAGTATTTTACTTTCGAATTCACTGAACGCTTCACGCATAGCCCTCCTTACGTTAACTTTGACATCGTTTAGCTTCTGTTTGTCTGAGAGGTTTTGGCTGCGTTTAAACTTGGAGTGAAGCTCTCTTTGCTTTCGCAGTAGTTTCCTAACTTTGTTGTTGTACCACGGTGGGTTTTTCCCGTCCCTCACAGTTTTACTCGGCACGTACCTGTCTAAAACGCATTTTACGATTGCCTTGAACTTTTTCCATAAACACTCAACATTGTCAGCGTCGGAACAGAAATTTTCGTTTTGATCTGTTAGGTAGTCTGAAATCTGCCTTCTATTACTCTTGCTAAACAGATAAACCTTCCTCCCTTTTTTATATTCCTATTAACTTCCATATTCAGGGATGCTGCAACGGCCTTATGATCACTGATTCCCTGTTCTGCACTTACAGAGTCGAAAAGTTCGGGTCTGTTTGTTATCAGTAGGTCCAAGATGTTATCTCCACGAGTCGGTTCTCTGTTTAATTGCTCAAGGTAATTTTCGGATAGTGCACTCAGTATAATGTCACTCGATACTCTGTCCCTACCACCCGTCCTAAACATCTGAGTGTCCCAGTCTATATCTGGTAAATTGAAATCTCCACCTAAGACTATAACATGCTGAGAAAATTTATGTGAATTGTATTCCAAATTTTCTCTCAGTTGTTCTGCCACTAATGCTGCTGAGTCGGGGGGGTCGGTAAATGGAGCCAATTATTAACCTAGCTCGGTTGTTGAGTGTAACCTCCACCCATAATAATTCACAGGAACTATCCACTTCTACTTCACTACAGGATAAACTACTACTAACAGCGACGAACACTCCACCACCGGTTGCATGCAATCTATCCTTTCTAAACACCGTCTGTACCTTTGTAAAAATTTCGGCAGAATTTATCTCTGGCTTCAGCCAGCTTTCTGTACCTATAACGATTTCAGCTTCGGTGCTTTCTATCAGCGCTTAAGTTCCGGTACTTTACCAACGCAGCTTCGACAGTTTGCAATTACAATAACGATTGCTGCTTGGTCCCCGCATGTCCTGACTTTGCCCCGCACCCGTTGAGGCTGTTGCCCTTTCTGTACTTGCCCGAGGCCATCTAACCTAAAAAACCGCCCAGCCCACGCCACACAACCCCTGCTAGCCGTGTAGCCGCTTGTTGCGTCTAGTGGACTCCTGACCCATCCACCGGAACCCGAAACCCCACCATCCTATGGCGCAAGTCGAGGAATCTGCAGCCCACACGGTCGCAGAACCGTCTCAGCCTCTGATTCAGACCCTCCACTCGGCTCTGTACCAAAGGTCCGCAGTCAGTCCTGTCGACGATGCTGCAGATGGTAAGCTATGCTTTCATCCTGCTAGCGAGACTGGCAGTCTTCACCAAATCAGATAGCCGCCGGAAGCCAGAGAGGATTTCCTCCGATCCATAGCGACACACATCATTGGTGCCGACATGAGCGACCACCTGCAGATGGGTGCACCCTGTACCCTTCATGGCATCCGGAAGGACCCTTTCCACATCTGGAATGATTCCCCCCCGGTATGCACACGGAGTGCACTTTGGTTTTCTTCCCCTCCCTTGCTGCCATATGCCTAAGGGGCCCCATTACGCGCCTGACGTTGGAGCTCCCAACTACCAATAAGCCCACCCTCTGCGACTGCCCGGATCTTGCAGACTGAGGGGCAACTTCTGGAACAGGACAAGCAGCCATGTCAGGCCGAAGATCAGTATCAGCCTGAGACAGAGCCTGAAACCGGTTCGTCAGACAAACTGGAGGGGCCTTCCGTTCAGCCATCCGGAATGTCTTTTGCCCCCTGCCACACCTTGAGACGACCTCCCACTCTACCACAGGTGAGGGATCAGCCTCAATGCGGGCAGTATCCCGGGAAACCACAGTCGTAGTCCGATCGGGGGATGCGTGGGACGAGCTGGCCGTCCCCGACAAACCCCCATCCGGACCCCCACAGTGATGCCCATTGGCAACAGCCTGAAGCTGTGTGACCGAAGCCAACACTGCCTGAAGCTGGGAGCGAAGGGATGCCAACTCAGTCTGCATCCGAACACAGCAGTTGCAGTCCCTATCCATGCTAAACACTGTTATGCAAAGAACGTCTGAACTAATCTACAGAGAGCGCAAACGAATAGACACAAAATTTAAACGGTTATTAAAATACAAGATTGCCTAGTAAATGCAGTAAATGCTGCTACATGCGCACTGCTGACACACTGATCGGCGGCGGAAGGAGACTACGCGATTTTACACTATTCAGGTACTAAAACGCGATGCTACAACTCTCAAATACTATAATACGCCCGAAATTTATGAATTAAACAATGCAAGTACCAAAAACACGCAAAGAAATTAAGAATTAAACTATGTAACAAATGAGTGAGCTAGGAGTATACGACTTGCTGCTGCAGCTGCTTATCCAATGGCGGCAGGGAGCACACTGACTGTGACCAACCGACACTGGCCGTTCAAAACAAAAACAGAAGACAGACGACTACGCGAATTTACACTATTCAGGTACTAAAACGCGATGCTACAACTCTCAAATACTATAATACGCTCGAAATTTATGAATTAAACAATGCAAGTACCAAAAACACGCAAAGAAATTAAGAATTAAACTATGTAACAAATGAGTGCGCTAGGAGTATACGACTTGCTGCTGCAGCTGCTTATCCAACGGCGGCAGGGAGCACACTTGGCTTGGATTTATAAGGCCTGTAGTACTCTGTCAAGGTTCTTTGACAAATCTTGTATCACATGATCACTCTTTAACGTTTACTAAAGATATTCTGAATATAAAGAGTACCCTAGCAAAGGCCTGCTCACTGATCTGCTAGTGCTGGCTGGAAATAATAGGGGGGAAAGGGAGAAGGGGAGATGAATCGGAAAAAAGGAACCCTGGCACGAAAAACAGTTATCAATGAATCTATGATACGACCGCTAACGTTGGTTCCATGGAGACGTATCGCTTCGCTGTGGAAAATTCATGCCTTTCATGGCAAATAAATTTCCTAAGGCTGTTGCGCTGATGAGAAATTACAATGGAATGAATTTTACATTTATTTTAATTCATGAGGCGAAGAACATGGGGCAACTAACTACGAAAAGTGGTGTTCCATGCAGTTGATGCAGCCTTATTGTGAATGCCATTTTCGGTCACAGTTTAAAGAAATATAAATTTCTATTTCATGGCTTCGTGACTATTTTATTTACACGTTACACAACATAGAACTGGTTGTCAATGAATTGTACTTGTTTTGATTCTCAATAACCATAAATGACTTGTTCCACTTTCCCAGCGTATCTTTCGAAGATACGTTTTTAATGGAATGTGTACATATTTTTGTTTATACTACACACACCAAAAAAAGTTTTGCATAACCTCGGTTCCGAGAATTCTGGAACCTGACAGAAAATTGGAATAGACGTCAACATAAACATTATTTCCGCCCTTTTTATTGCTCATGAAAACCACACATTGCATGTTGTACCACCATACAGCAAGACCTTCAGAGGTGGTGGTCCAAATTGCTGTATATACCGTTATTGATAATACCCATTAGCACATCATCTTGCATTGATGCATGCCTGTATTCGTCGTGGCTTACTATCCACAAGTTCATCGAGGCACTGTTGGTCCAGTTTGCCTCACTTCTCAACGGCGATTCGGTGTAAGTCCCTCAGAGTGGTTGGTGGGTTGCGTCGTCCATGAACAGCCCTTTTCAATTTATCGCAGGCTTGTACGACAGGGTTCATGTCTGCAGAACATGCTGGTGGCTCTAGTCGAGCGATGTCATTATCCTTAAGGAAGTGATTTACAAGATGTGCACGATGGGAGCGTGGATTGTCGTCCATGAAGAAGAATGCCTCGCCAATATGCTGCCGATATGATGGCATTATCGCTCGGAGGATGGCATTCATGTATCGTACAGACGTTACGTACGTCGGCTCCACATAATTCCACACCAAAATAGCAGGGATCCTGCATATTGCTGCAACGCTGGACAGCGTGTCTAAGGCGTTCAGTCTGACTGGGCTGCCTCCAATGATGTCTCCGACGATTGTCTGGTTGAAGGCATATGCTACACTCATCAGTGAAGAGAACGTGATGCCAATCCTGAGCGGTCCACTCGGCATGTTGTTGGGCCCATCTGTACCACGCTGCATGGTATGGTTGCAAAGATGGACCTCGCCATGGACGTCAGGAGTGAAGTAGCGCATCTTGCAGCCTGTTGCTCACAGTGTGAGTCGAAACACGATGTCCTGAGGCTGCACGAAAAGCATTATTCAACGTCGTGGCGTTGCTGTCAGGGTTCCTCCGAACCATAATCCGTAGGTAGCGTTTATGCACTGCACTTGGGCGGCTTGAGCGATGCAAGTCATCGACAGTTCCTGTCTTTCTGTATCTCCTCCATGTCCGAACAACATCGCTTTGGTTCACTCCGAGACGCCTGAACACTTCTCATGTTTAGAGCCCTTCCCGGCGCAAAGTAACAATGCGGACGCTATCGAATCGCTGTATTGACCGTCTAGGCATGGCTGAACTACAGACAACACGAGCTGTGTACCTCCTTCCTGGTAGAATGACTGGAACAGATCGGTTGCCGGACCCCTTCCGTGTAATAGGTGCTGCCCATGCTTGGTTGTTTACATCTTTGAGCGGGTTTTGTGCCATTTCTGAAGAGTAAAAGGAGCTGTGTCTGTGATACAATATCCACAGTCAACGTCTATCTTTAGGAACCGGGGTGATGTAAAACTTTTTTTGATGTGTGTATTTAGTTTACGTTTAGGACCTTGTATATATAGGTTATAAACAGTACAATTTGCTTTTTATTGATGCAGTCGTAATATGGAATTCAAATTACAGGTTTCTCGGATGTTGTTCTACATGTTGATTGTTTGTCCCTTTGTTAGCACTGTTCTTATAATTCCCATTTGAAATTTTGTTTTCAGACTTCACAGCACTTGGAACTGACCACTTATTTTGATGTCATGTTTTGTTTTACGTTGCCAATTGTTGTATATTATCGCCGTGTGTGTGTGTGTGTGTGTGTGTGTGTGTGTATTTGTTTTAATGTGGCTGCATGTATAAGTGGAATACTTCTATGTTATCTCTTCCTTCATTAAGTTTAGTAGGGAGTCTATATTGGTGTGTGTTTGCTCAGCAGTGTTGGCTCTCAACAGTGGCTTTCTGAATGTGGTGTTTTCCTTCATTTATATAATTTATTTGTCAAGGTTGAATATTATGATTATTTTCATATCTTGTTCAATGTTTGTAGGATGATTGTTATTGTGTTTTAAATGCTCTGCAAATGTGGAATGTTGCATGCTTCCAACAACTGACACGTTCATTGTGCCAAATTTGATAATTCCTGCATGCCATTCCTGTGTATTCTGCGTAATACCTTTGACATTCAGTTATGCATATTCCTAATTCCTGGAATTTGCCTCTCTTGCTATTTATTTGACTTAAATTTGATTGGAGGGTTTGCACAGTTTTACATGCTATTAGAAAGCCCAGTTTCGCTAGTATATTTGCTACTATGTGTGGTAATTTGTGTGTGTTAAGTCATAGTGTATTGTCTGCTTCTTTTCTGTGTGGTGTTGTCATTGTGAACGATTGCTATGTGCGTTTGTGAGTTTTCCTGCATTCTGGAAATGCTGGATATGTTGTGGTTGCTTTGCCGCGTGATCTTATATTTTTTGTTTGAATCTGTGTACTACGTGTGTCATAACTATTGCTCCTACTATTGTCCAGCTCCTTAGCTGAGTGGTCAGCACATCTGACTGCCATGCAGCGGGCCTGGGTTCGATTCTCGGCCGAATGTTTGCCATATTCTTTTATTATTGCTATGCCAAGAAAATTTATTTGATCTGCTTCTCCAAGTGTGAATTTTATGTTCTGATGTGCTTTGTTGATTTTGTTGTGCAGTTTATCTAATTTTTCATTTGGTTCATATACCGGTACCATACAAATTGTGTCATCCACGTATCTGTACCAGTTTTTGATTTTAAATCTTTCATCAGTGGCCATCTTTTCAAATACCTGATTTTGTAAATAACTGATATAAAATGTTGGCTGAGGTGTGGGGAGTCCGTAACTTCGTAATTAATATTTATCCCGTGACTTGAGGTAGCTTTGTTCGGTTATCAATCTCAGCGTACTTGAGATTTCTATTAATGCATCTGTAGGGTAATTGCTGTTGGATGTAAGATTTTTTCTATGATTTCATTTATTTCCGTGATGGGGTTGGATGTATACATGTTTTCTATGTCAAATAAAATCAGTGATTCTGTGTGTGGTATCTGTATGTTCTGCATGTGTTCCGTTAGGCCTCCTGTGTTTTTCACTGTGTTGTCGTTTTCTGTTTTACACTCTTTTATTATTATCTTTTGGAGGAATTTGGCCAAGTTGTACGTTGGGGCTTTCCTGAAATTAGTAAATCCAATCGTTGGTGAATACCGGGTGGGGTAGCTAGGCGGTTAGCTACTGGGCTCGCGTTCGGGAGGACGACGGTTCAATCCCCGCGTCCGGCCATCCTGATTTAGATTTTCGGTGATTTCCCTAAATCGCTTAGGCAAATGCCGGGATTGCTCCTCCGAAAGGGTACGACCGCATTCCTTCTCCATCCTTCCCTAATCCGAGCTTGTGCTCGGTCATTATCATCATCATCATCATCATCATGTGCTAGGTCATTATGGACTAATGACCTCGATGTCGACGAGGTGTTAAACGCTAATCTCCTCCTTCCCATCATCGGTGTATTGTGTTTATGATCGTAGATTGGCTGTGGAGTGTCGGTGTTCGTCATTTCTTCCACGTTTTGTAGTATTTCTCTTTATCGGTGAGTGCATGTTCAGTGTTTTTCAGTGCTCATTACAGCTTGCCGTTCACACCACTCATCTCGTACTTAATGTACTCGGTCATGCTGCTCTGTTTGACAATTCGATTCCAGACCAAGATGGAGCTAGTCGCCCTAATAATAGAACGCGCAATTGCTCGTGGAACTATACCAACATTGTATGTTACTAGGTAAACGGAAAGCCGGAATGGTATCCTGGAGCCTTTTCAAGACCCCATCACATAGCAATTTCTAAGCTCCGTATACGGCGCGCTGTTATTGCGGGAAGCAGCTATCAACTTTAGTGTTACGCCTTTGACGTCCGCAGCACCGCACGCCAAATGTTTCGGCGCTCGGTGGTACGGGCAAGCAGCAGCACCAGTTTGTGCTCCAGAGAGCAGCGCCGCACCGCTGTAAAATTGCACTTCGAAATTGGCCCGGAACAGAAACCAGTCCGTGCTCTCCTACCCCTTGCCCCCCCCCCCCCAACCCCATATCTCTCTCTCTCTCTCTCTCTCTCTCTCTTTCCCCCCTCACCCCCCCCCCCTCACTCACTCCCTCCCACTCTTCACACACACACACACACACACACACACACACAAAAACAGAAGTTTGCGCTTTTGGTCGTAATAGCTTCCTAGTACTGAGCGTACTTCAGTGTAAAGAACATACTCATGAGCTATTTAATTAGGAACAATGTTTACTGGCTTGAGTTAGTAGCTTGTAATTGCACCTTATCGTGCATCATATCTACAATTCTGGAACATCAGATACCGGCCGTCAGCTTTGACCCGGACATCGCCATTTCGTCCTTACGAAATATGACGATCTTGACATTAGACACTCAAGACATGAACAGACTAAGGCAATCCTATTATAAAAAATATAATTTAGATAATTGCAGCGGGGTGGTGCAGCTGTTACCACATGGGCTCGCATTCGGGAGGATGACGGTTCAAGTCCCTCTCTGCTCTTCCAGGTTTAGGCTTTCCATTATTTCCCTAAATTTACCCGGACAAATGCCGGACGGCTCCTTTCAAAAGGGCCCTGATTTCCGTCCTCATCCTTTCGTAATTCGAGCTTGGCTCTGTCTGTATTACATCACTCTCGATGTCACGCGAAACTAATCTTCCTTCCGTCCCTCGAAGTAGAATATGAAACTAACAGGAAAGCATTGGAAGGAGAATCAGCATTGGCCGTATTTTTTTTTTTTTAAATACGGCCAATGCTGATTCTCCTTCCAATTGTATCCACTATTTGGTCGTGATGCACAGAACACTCCATGGAGTCGCCAATCAATAACAGGAAAGCGATGCGAATTAGGGGTTTCGGACGGGGACGAAGACAATAAACACTATTTCTAATATGAACTAGAGACCCAAATAAAAACTTACGCAAAAAAATGTAAGCCAACGTTACATGAAATTCACAAAAGTCCACACCAATCGGTATCACAAACATCACTTAACAGTAACAGATAAACGGAACTCAGCGATACCAACACACTTAAATCGGCAAAATACTGGTGTCGGATATTTCACCTGACCGATACAGCTCAGATGCAGTTCACGATACCATGAAACAACAACTGACTCCTAAAGCTGCTATCGAAAAATTTACTTGATCTATATAAAGCACAATAAGCTCCAGAATATCAAAAGACCAAAACTCACTGCATCATAGAAAACTTCACTTAATGAAGACACCTAGACTCGATCAACGATGCCAAGCAACCGAAATTTCCCATTCGAGCTGGTATCAAATCACTAACCCCACACGAAATAGCAAGAATGAGCTCCACAATAGCAATGAATCTCTTCCGTTTCTAACTGTAACTAATAACACAACCCACAAATTCACATAAAATCTGCCGCGCGGGTGGCCGAACGGTTTTAGGCGCCTTGCACGGCCTGCGCAGCCCCTCCCGCCGGAGGTTCGAGTCCTCTTCCGGGCATGAGTGCCTGTGTTGTTCCTAGCGTAAATCAGATTAAGTTGTGTATAAGTCTGGGGACCAATGACCTCAGCAGTTTGGTCCCTTAGGACTTAACACACACACACACACACACACACACACACACACACACACACACAAAATACAAAAAGGAAACATAAAAGTGTACTCACCAAGCAATCAGTCGACACATAAATATACACTGTCAACAACACACAAGAACGTATCCAAAACTGATCACATATGCGAAGCAAGTACTAAAACTTCAGCTGTCAACAACACGGCGAAGTAACAATTTCCAAACTGAAAACAAATCTGTATGAAGTAACTACCGAAACACAGAGGATTTAAAATGCGGTTGTAGGCGCTACAGTCTGGAACCGCGCGACCACTACGGTCGCAGGTTCGAATCCTGCCTCGGGCATGGATGTGCGTGATGTCCTTAGGTTAGTTAGGTTTAAGTAGTTCTAAGTTCTAGGGGACTGATGATATCAGAAGTTAAGTCCCATAGTGCTCAGAGCCATTTCAACCATTTCTTGTCCGAGTTAGCAGTTCTCTGTATTGAATTTTGCACACTGTATACCCCCAAATCACATACAAATTTAATCATGTATTTCTCCTACTGTGCAATACGCACACAATAAGTAAAATGTCATTTGCTATCAGTCATCGTATTCCAATTTTAATGACGTGTACTGTACGAATCCGACTGCATGACTCACTGTCGGATGAACTGCGGCACTTCGAGGCCCGACAACATGGCTGTATTCTCATGAGCGAGCCAGGTAATTATATTGTGGGATATGACGTGAAGAAATGTAGGGGATCTGTTCCTAAGTTTATACTATGGCATTTCGAAAACTACGTGTGGCGATACAATTCTCTTACAGGGTCCCTCACCTGAGAGACAATACGTTTCACGGGTACATTTCATTTCACTTAACCCTACGCAAGAGGTTAGATGCAACACCCTTCTGTTCGAAATGGGAACGGCTGGCTCAGGTGATTATTGACGTACTGCTGCTCTGCCACAGACGTGTTTCAACGTGCACCACGGACTCGTCTCCACAGCTGATCTGTGTCTATGCTCGCCGGTCTATTGGCCCATGCCTCTCCGTATGCCACGTTGTACTTCCCCACACACCGATTGGTTAATGCACTTAAACATGTGATTGCTTATCTTAGGGTCTCAAAAGTTAGGTTGCCATTTCCGAATACTGCCGAATCGAAATTAAGGAACGAACACAACTCATTCCTGAAACTGACTATAGCAGTTTTGATATGGAATTATTAATGAGTGAACAGTGTTACTGATCTTCACGGAAACAATACATTTGCTGTGTAATTTAGTAGGTTGAAGTGAACTTTATTATGAAATAATACAGTCGCTCGTTGAATTGGTTAGACAATTGGGAAACCAGTTGATAACAGCAGTGGCATAAATGCTGTAACATACTGCGTGTACAAGTCGATCGTAAGTTTCTATTGTGCTGGTTGAAGCAAATATTCACTGCGATTACTGAATTTAGAGTGCCTGAATCATTGCTCACTAGCTTTGAGTGAACACTCCCAATACGATCAAACTTACTGTGGCAACCGTAGCTCTGAAATTATCTTGATCACTACAATGCTTATCATAATAACAGACATTACATTTTTATTTTAATCTGAGGATGTTGCAGAGAGATCGAAACACGACATGTTATTGAAAATGTACAACTGAGACTGAAGAATATATGAGAGTTGTCTGAAATGTCAGTGCAGTTGCTGATTCCATCGGGACGAATATGTCGAGTATAGCGTTTTCTAAATGTTTGTGCGAATGGTTTAAGTCAGGCGTGCAATGAGACCAGCTTGGTATTCAGTTAGTTGGATGTGGGGAAACAGCCTAAAAACCGCATCCAGTCTGGGCGGTACACCGAGCGTATTCGTTTCGATCCAGGGCTGGCGCATCTCCCAAATCCCGGAAGTGGCGGTCTAACAAGCACAGCTATCCAGTCTGGTCTGTTTGATAATAAAATTACCTAATGTTGTCACAAGGAACAAAGGGCTTCACAATTTAAATCAATGACCACTCTAGTGCCATTGAATACTGTAATTTTCTGCAGAGGATAGTCGGCAGCGACAATTTTGCAGAACTGCTCCAGACGCGGTGTTTGCTACAACTCAACGGCCAGTTCAATTTCTTCTCAACCATCTCACACTCAAGCACACCAGTTTCCAGTGTAATTTGTGGTTAACTTTGCTACATCGTACTCAGTTATTACAGTAGTTAAATAATAACGTCAATAGCATTAACTTTTTTTAGTGCACTTCACTGGAAGTATACAAGAATGATGAATCTTACTACGTAACTTTATACGAGGTGTTTCCGTAAGTGCGTGAAAAAATTTAACACAACTTAGAGGACGTTAGATTGAAGAATTTGAGCTACGGAACCTGGGGTCAGAGAAGGCAGCTTAAGGAAATAATCGGAATAAAATTACACTACTGTGTACTTTTTTATTTACATTAGTTACAGCTAACGGCAAATACTATTACTAACACAATGAATGTACCATTTGTACTGTATTTTACAAACTCTGTTAAAACTGACGGCCATCAACCTTAACGCAAGCGTGACATCGGCGTACAAGATTTTGACGCACCCTGGTGTGTTTCAAATCACATCACAGGCACTCGGGAACTAATTCCATCTCCGTTCCACTGGGGTCTTTAGATATCCCCACAGGAAATAATCAACTGGATTCAAGTTAGGTGACCTCGCAGGCCATGGAATAGGACCTCCAATTCAGCGACCAGGAAACAGAGCATTGAGATGCTTGCGGACATCCAACCTGGAGTGAAGCGGTGCACGGTCACGTTGTATCTATATCCTCTCACGAGTAGCCAAGGCGACAATGTGAATATGGTACAACAGAGCCACCTTCTGGACAAGTTAAGTAAACCAAACCTGCATATGACTTACTAGCACTCAGGCTCGTCGTTCTTCTTTCCTTGCAGGAAATAAAGAATGGACGTGTAAATAAACAGCACAATACGCATAAACGTGTACACTTGTTATTTGTAAATAAGCTGGAAAACAGTAATGCTCGACAAAGCTGTACACGAGTTTACTTTCATATCTCCTTGGCTCCTCCGACCCAAGGTTAACTATCTCAAATTGTTCAGTGGAGCATTCTCTTTGTCCTATTACATTTTTCCACGCTCTTACGGAAACACGCTGTATTTGAGAACCAGTCAAAAAATAAATTACGCACAACTCACACTGTGAGAGGTAGCGAGTGGAGTTACACATGGTGACGACAGCTTATACGTTCCACAGAGAAACAGTAGTTCTGGATGGTACCCTCGCTAGTTGTTTGCTGTTATACAACACATAGTTTTCTGGTACATCCTGCAACAGCTGGTGGCAACCCTAGTCAGCTACACATTGTTGCATTCACAGTTTACTCCGTCAAAGATAGTTTAGCAGCAGGAACGCCGCTAAGTGTGCACCATTGAGATAAGTGGTGAAGCGTTTCCTTGTCTTTCGAGAAGTCGTGGTGTAACGCCAAGTCTCACACCCTGTTTTGGGGAAATCAACCCCCACTCACTACCCCCCCCCCCCCAATCGCCGGAAACCTTGTGAAATTGCGCGGCTGTAGAGAATTACCGGAACTGCTAAACTTGAGAAATAGTATTATGGAACACCAATTGCAACATGGGGTGCTAAATGCCCTACAGTTGTCTAACAGCAATCACCAAGATCCCGGGTTTTGAGCACTGTTATAGAGACCGTATACCGCTAAATCTAAACAGCTTACTTTAGGAACAGGTGGCAGATTATAATCGATGAAGTGTGTTTACCCATATACCATTTAACTCATACTTTTATGAATAAATATGTCCTGATTTTTAATTCTATGTATTATTGAAGTTCATACGATCCCGAGATCATCTCTGATTATATTACTTACTTCTGTGGGAGATAATATGTCTTGCAGTAAGAAATACAATGTGTCGTCTTCAGTTCACAACAGAGAGCCACATTTTATAGTCACTTGCTTTAAAATCCGCTGAGTTCATACACTACTGGCCATTAAAATATCTGCACCTATAAGAAATGCAGATGATAAACGGGTATCCATTGGACAAATATATTATACTAGAACTGACATCTGATTACATTTTCAAACAATTTGGGTGCGTAGATCCTCAGAAACCCGTACCCAGAACAACCACCTCTGGGCGTAATAACGGCCTTGTTACGCCTGGGCATTGAGTCAAACAGAGCTTGGATGGCGTGTACAGGTACAGCTGCACATGCAGCTTCAACACGATACCACAGTCAATCAAGAGTAGTGACTGGCGTATTGTGACGAGAGCCAGTTGCTCGGCCACCATTGACCAGACGTTTTCAATTGGTGAGAGATCTGGAGAATGTGCTGGCCAGGGCAGCTGTCGAACATTTTCTTCTGTATCCAGGAAGGCCCGTACAGGACCTGCAACATGCGATCGTGTATTATCATGCTGAAATGTAGGGTTTCGCAGGGATCGAATGAAGGGTAGAGCCACGGGTCGTAACACATCTGAAATGTAACGTCCGCTGTTCAAAGTGTGCTCAATTTGAACAAGAGGTGACGGAGACGTGTAAACAATGGCACCCCGTACCATCACGCCGGGTGATATGCCAGTATGGCGATGACGAATACACGCTTCCAATGTGCGTTCACAACGATGTCGCCAAACACGGATGCGACCATCAAGATGCTGTAAGCAGTACCTGGATTCATCCGAAAAAACGACGTTCTGCCATTCGTGCACCCAGGTTCGTCGTTGAGTACACCATCGCAGGCGCCCCTGTCTGTGATGCAGCGTCAAGGGTAACCGCAACCATGGTCTCCGAGCTGATAGTCCATGCTGCTGCAAACGTCGTCGAACTGTTGGTGCAGATGGTTGTTGTCTTGCAAACATCCCCATCTGTTCACTCAGGGATCGAGACGTGGCTGCACGATCCGTTGCAGCCATGCGAATAAGATGCCCATCATCTCGACTGCTAGTGATACGAGGCCGTTGGGATCCAGCATGGCGTTCCGTATTACTCTCCTGAACCCACCTATTCCATATTCTGCTAACAGTCACTGGATCTCGACCAACGCGAGCAGCAATGTCGCGATACGATAAAGTACAGTCGCGATAGGCTACAATCAGACCTTTATCAAAGTCGGAAACGTGATGGTACGCATTTCTCCTCCTTACACGAGGCATCACAACAAAGTTTCACCAGGCAACGCTGGTCAACTGCTGTTAGTGTATGAGGAATCGGTTGGAAACTTCCCTTTTGTCAGCACGTTGTAGGTGTCACCATCGGCGCCAACCTTGTGTGAAAGCTCTGAAAAGCTAAGCATTTGTATATCACAGCATCTTCTTCCTGACGGTTAAATTTTGCGTCTGTAGCACGTCATCTTCGTGGTGTACCAATTTTAATGTCCAGTACTGTAGTAGTGCCACTGAAGACGTTGCACTGTCTGTTGGAGTTACAGAGAGACAGCAGTTTATTAAAGGTACCCACATTCGTGCCCACCTGAGGAGCGTGTTGTAAAAGTACCCTGTCGGAAAGCAGCATTTGTGAAGCAATGGTTTGTGGGCAGTAACATTTCTGAAATGAAGTGGCCTTTCCAAAGTACGGACCTAAACTCTCGATGGAGAACCTTTTTGGGCGAGTTACAACGTCGACTTCGCTCCAGACCTAGGGCTTAACATCGCTTTCTTCTCTAGTTTCAGCTCTAGAGGAAGAATGGACCACCTTTCATCCAGAGACATTTAGAGATCTCATTCAACGTGCCCCCAGCAGAGCACAAGCCGTAACAAAATCGAAGGGTGGACACACACCCCGTATTAATAATTTCCACTGGTAGTTGTCAGAATACGTTTGATTAAATAGTGCTGTCCTATGGGTCTCCAGTTTCACTTCGTCCAGTGCAACACGGTTAAAATTTTCCGTGCATTATACCTAATATAAATCTAAGTGCAATCAGAAAAATTCCGAGATTCGATCACGCAACTATCTCTAAATATCCAGGTTCCATGTATTTTCGAACAACTTGTGCTGACAGTCTCCACCTAGACAAAAAATGTCAATGGGTCAAAACACACAAAAATGCCAACTTTCCGCAGAAGCAAACTTAATTCATTGGCTTCAATTAGTCCTCATCAAGACTTGTGACTTTCGTTAACCAATAACTCCAACCAGCCAAATGTTACACTATTTGGTAGGAAACATATTGGAATCTCGTCCTTACGAGAAGAGCCGAAATTCTCGTCCATGATTCGAGAAATAACTTTTCGGTACACCGTGCTGAGGGCATCAGAAAGCCCTTGCGAATACTTTCTGCTTCCGCCATTGGCATAATAACGTTATCTATCACTTAGGACTTTTCTTATCTGATATGACACAAACATTAAAATATCCGGTCCATTTGATTGGCCCCTACGAGGTGCCCAAGCAACGGACTATAACAATTCACATGCACCAAGAGGTTCCACGAACTTTTATTTTAATAACTATCATTTTGTATCTATCTAATTACAACTAAATGAAAGAAATTATTCGTACTTTACGCATCTCGCTATTATTATTTTCGAGGCATCTTCAGTGGCCTGAAGTATATAGATATCTGTGTTTACGATACTTCATTTTAAATAATGGACATTGTGCGTTGCTGTTAAAACAGTTTTGACACTCCAGAATCAGATTTTCACTCTGCAGCGGAGTGTGCGCTGATATGAAACTTCCTGGCAGATTAAAACTGTGTGCCGGACCGAGACTCGAACTCGGGAACTTTGCCATTCGCGGACAAGTGCTCTACCAACTGACCTACCGGAGCACGACTCACGCCCCGTCCTCAAAGCTTTACTTCCGCCAGTAGCTCGTCTCCTACCGTCCAAACTTTATAGAAGCTCTGTTGCGAACCTTGCAGGACTAGCACTCCTTAAAGAAAAGGATATTGCCGAGACATGGCTTAGCCACAGCCTAGGGGATGTTTCCCAGAATGAGATTTTGCACTTAGCCACGAAAGGTAAAGGTCCCGAGTTAGTCTCGTCCCGGCACACAGGAAGTGTGCCAGGAAGTTTCAGTTTTGACACTTCCTGATTTTCTGCGACTTAAAATTTCTGCTCACTAATTTCGCAGATACTGCTCTACACTAGAACTTGTTCCGGCTTTTTAACTGTTCTGCTCATTTCGAAACGAAATTTCATTTAGTCAGGAATGGAAAACGCTACTCACTTCTTTCTTGTATGTTTTTGATATTGTTGCCAATTGTTGAATTTTATTGCCAACTGTCGAGTGTGTGTGTGTGTGTGTGTGTGTGTGGTTTTTGTTGTATGTTGTATGTTAACCGGGGACCTAGAAACAACTGAGGGGCTCCGTCGCCGCCGCAGCCGCAGTGGTCCACAACTCCATGACGACTACCGCAGTCCACTTCACCCCTCCGCCACGCCATACCGAACTCGGGGTTATTGTGTGGATCGGTCCCCGGATAACTCCCCCAGGGAATGTCTCACACCAGACGAGTGTAACCCCTATGTTTGCGTAGTAGAGTAAAGGTGGTGTAGGGGTAGCGTCTTTGATTCATAATCAAAACGTCTTCGGTCCCGGGTTCGCTCCCCGCCACTGCCTAAATTTTCATAAATAATCAGCATTGGCGGCCGAAGACTTCCGGCATAAGAAGTCAGCCTCATTCTTCCAACGGCCTTATCAAAGAGGACGGAGGAGCGGATAGAGGTTCAGGGCACTCTCTCGTCCTAGGGGTGGGAAATTGCCCCTAAAGGCGAAAGAATCAGCAATGATCAACGACATGAGGATGCAGAAGGCAATGGAAACCACTGCATTAAAGACACGTAACGTGTATCCACAGGACATGTGGCCTGTAATTGAAGAAGTGTCATGATGATCTCTCCATTGGCAAAAGATTCCGGAATAGTACCCCATTCGGATCTCCGGGAGGGGACTGCCAAGGGGGAGGTTACCATGAGAAAAAGATTGAATAATCAACGAAAGGATAACGTTATACGAGTCGGGGCGTGGAATGTCAGAAGCTTGAACGTGGTAGGGAAACTATAAAATATGAAAAGGGAAATGCAAAGGCTCAATCTAAATATAGTAGGGATCAGTGAAGTGAAGTGGAAGGAAGACAAGGATTTCTGGTCAGATGAGTATCGGGTAATATCAACAGCAGCAGAAAATGGTATAACAGTTGTAGGATTCGTTATGAATAGGAAGGTAGGGCAGAGGGTGTGTTACTGTGAACAGTTCAGTGACTGGTTTGTTCTAATCAGAATCGACAGCAGACCAACACCGACAACGATAGTTCAAGTACACATGCCGACGTCGCAAGCTGAAGATGAACAGATAGAGAAAGTGTATGAGGATATTGAAAGGGTAATGCAGTATGTAAAGGGGGACGAAAATCTAATAGTCATGGGCGACTGGAATGCAGTTCTAGGGGAAGGAGTAGAAGAAAAAGTTACAGGAGAATATGGGCTTGGGACAAGGAATGAAAGAGGAGAAAGACTAATTGCGTTCTGTAACAGGTTTCAGCTAGTAATAGCGAATACCCTGTTCAAGAATCATAAGAGGAGGAGGTATACTTGGAAAAGGCCGGGAGATACGGGAAGATTTCAATTAGATTACATCATGGTCAGACAGAGATTCCGAAATCAGATACTGGATTGTAAGGCGTACCCAGGAGCAGATATAGACTCAGATCACAATATAGTAGTGATGAAGAGTAGGCTGAAGTTCAAGACATTAGTCAGGAAGAATCAATACGCAAAGAAGTGGTATACGGAAGTACTAAGGAATGACGAGATACGTTTGAAGTTCTCTAACGCTATAGATACAGCAATAAGGAATAGCGCAGTACGCAGTACAGTTGAAGAGGAATGGACATCTCTAAAAAGGGCCATCACAGAAGTTGGGAAGGAAAACATAGGTACAAAGAAGGTAGCTGCGGAGAAACTATGGGTAACAGAAGAAATACTTCAGTTGATTGATGAAAGGAGGAAGTACAAACATGTTCCGGGAAAATCAGGAATACAGAAATACAAGTCACTGAGGAATGAAATAAATAGGAAGTGCAGGGAAGCTAAGACGAATACAGGAATGTCAAAACAACCTTTGGTGACATTAAAAGCAACAGTGGTAACATTACGAGTGCAACGGGAATTCCACTGTTAAATGCAGAGGAGAGAGCAGATAGGTGGAAAGAATACATTGAAAGCCTCTATGAGGGTGAAGATTTGTCTGATGTGATAAAAGAAGAAACAGGAGTCGATTTAGAAGAGATAGGGGATCCAGTATTAGAATCGGAATTTAAAAGAGCTTTAGCGGACTTACGGTCAAATAAGACAGAAGGGATAGGTAACATTCCATCAGAATTTCTAAAATCATTGGGGGAAGTGGCAACAAAACGACTATTCACGTTGGTGTGTAGAATATATGAGTCTGGCGATATACCATCTGACTATCGGAAAAGCATCATCCACACAATTCCGAAGACGGAAAGAGCTGACAAGTGCGAGAATTATCGCACAGTCAGCTTAACAGCTCATGCATCGAAGCTGCTTACAAGAATAATATACAGAAGAATGGAAAAGAAAATTGAGAATGCGCTAGGTGACGATCAGTTTGGCTTTAGGAAAAGTAAAGGGACGAGAGAGGCAATTCTGACGTTACGGCTAATAATGAAAGCAAGGCTAAAGAAAAATCAAGACACTTTCATAGGATTTGTCGACCTGGAAAAAGCGTTCGACAATATAAAATGGTGCAAGCTGTTCGAGATTCTGAAAAAAGGAGGGGTAAGCTATAGGGAGACAACCAAGAGGGAATAATAAGAGTGGACGATCAAGAACGAAGTGCTCGTATTGAGAAGGGTGTAAGACAAGGCTGTAGCCTTTTGCCCCTACTCTTCAATCTGTACATCGAGGAAGCAATGATGGAAATAAAAGAAAGGTTCAGGAGTGGAATTAAAATACAAGGTGAAAGGATATCAATGATACGTTTCGCTGATGACATTGCTATCCTGAGTGAAAGTGAAGAAGAATTAAATGATCTGCTGAACGGAATGAACAGTCTAATGAGTACACAGTATGGTTTGAGAGTAAATCGGAGAAAGACGAAGGTAATGAGAAGTAGTAGAAATGAGAACAGCGAGAAACTTAACATCAGGATTGATGGTCACGAAGTCAATGAAGTTAAGGAAGTCTGCTACCTAGGCAGTAAATAACCAATGACGGTCGGAGCAAGGAGGACATCAAAAGCAGACTCGCTATGGCAAAAAAGGCATTTCTGGCCAAGAGAAGTCTACTAATATCAAATACCGGCCCTAATTTGAGGAAGAAATTTCTGAGGATGTACGTCTGGAGTACAGCATTGTATGGTAGTGAAACATGGACTGTGGGAAAACCGGAACAGAAGAGAATCGAAGCATTTGAGATGTGGTGCTATAGACGAATGTTGAAAATTAGGTGGACTGATAAGGTAAGGAATGAGGAGGTTCTACGCAGAATCGGAAAGGAAAGGAATATGTGGAAAACACTGATAAGGAGAAGGGACAGGATGATAGGACATCTGCTAAGACATGAGGGAATGACTTCGATGGTACTAGAGGGAGCTGTAGAGGGCAAAAACTGTAGAGGAAGACAGCGATTGGAATACGTCAAGCAAATACACTCCTGGAAATTGAAATAAGAACACCGTGAATTCATTGTCCCAGGATGGGGAAACTTTATTGACACATTCCTGGGGTCAGATACATCACATGATCACACTGACAGAACCACAGGCACATAGACACAGGCAACAGAGCATGCACAATGTCGGCACTAGTACAGTGTATATCCACCTTTCGCAGCAATGCAGGCTGCTATTCTCCCATGGAGATGATCGTAGAGATGCTGGATGTAGTCCTGTGGAATGGCTTGCCATGCCATTTCCACCTGGCGCCTCAGTTGGACCAGCGTTCGTGCTGGACGTGCAGACCGCATGAGACGACGCTTCATCCAGTCCCAAACATGCTCAATGGGGGACATATCCGGAGATCTTGCTGGCCAGGGTAGTTGACTTACACCTTCTAGAGCACGTTGGGTGGCACGCGATATATGCGGACGTGCATTGTCCTGTTGGAACAGCAAGTTCCCTTGCCGGTCTAGGAATGGTAGAACGATGGGTTCGATGACGGTTTGGATGTACCGTGCACTATTCAGTGTCCCCTCGACGATCACCAGTGGTGTACGGCCAGTGTAGGAGATCGCTCCCCACAACATGATGCCGGGTGTCGGCCCTGTGTGCCTCGGTCGTATGCAGTCCTGATTGTGGCGCTCACCTGCACGGCGCCAAACACGCATACGACCATCATTGGCACCAAGGCAGAAGCGACTCTCATCGCTGAAGACGACACGTCTCCATTCGTCCCTCCATTCACGCCTGTCGCGACACCACTGGAGGCGGGCTGCACGATGTTGGGGCGTGAGCGGAAGACGGCCTAACGGTGTGCGGGACCGTAGCCCAGCTTCATGGAGACGGTTGCGAATGGTCCTCGCCGATACCCCAGGAGCAACAGTGTCCCTAATTTGCTGGGAAGTGGCGGTGCGGTCCCCTACGGCACTGCGTAGGATCCTACGGTCTTGGCGTGCATCCGTGCGTCGCTGCGGTCCGGTCCCAGGTCGACGGGCACGTGCACCTTCCGCCGATCACTGGCGACAACATCGATGTACTGTGGAGACCTCACGCCCCACGTGTTGAGCAATTCGGCGGTACGTCCACCCGGCCTCCCGCATGCCCACTATACGCCCTCGCTCAAAGTCCGTCAACTGCACATACGGTTCACGTCCACGCTGTCGCGGCATGCTACCAGTGTTAAAGACTGCGATGGAGCTCCGTATGCCACGGCAAACTGGCTGACACTGACGGCGGCGGTGCACAAATGCTGCGCAGCTAGCGCCATTCGACGGCCAACACCGCGGTTCCTGGTGTGTCCGCTGTGCCGTGCGTGTGATCATTGCTTGTACAGCCCTCTCGCAGTGTCCGGAGCAAGTACGGTGGGTCTGACACACCGGTGTCAATGTGTTCTTTTTTCCATTTCCAGGAGTGTAATTGAGGACGTAGGTTGCAAGTGCTACTCTGAGAAGAAGAGGTTAGCACAGGAAAGAAATTCGTCGCGGGCCGCATCAAACCAGTCAGTTGACTGATGAGAGGGAAAAAAAAAAAAAAAATGCGTACGTGGAGAACTTGTTTTCGCAGCACTCGCCGACATAGTGTAGCTAGGGCGGAATAAGGGGAACCAGCCCGCATTCGCCGAAGCAGATGGAAAACAGCATAAAAACTATCCACAGAATGGCCGGTTCACCGGACCTCGACACAAGTCCGCGGGCGGATTCGTACCGGGGACCAGGCGCTGCTTCCCGCCCCGGAAAGTCGTTCGTTAGACGGCTCGGATAACCGGGCGGGCCGTGTGTGTGTGTGTTACTTATAGTACTTTTTTAATTTATCATCTTTTACTAGGTTCAGCAGAGTTTGTGTTGGTATGTGTTTGGTTGATTACCACCTGCTTGTTCCATGCAATGCCTTTTTTTGTGCTCTACTGGAAATCGCGTTCTGCGAGATTTTTCCAAACACGTGCTGTCATGCCACATTCAGTATCCCTTAAGTCAGCATAGCAGGCTCGGACCACAAATCGCTTGAGACACGCTACGGAAAAGCCATGCGACCAACTCGTGGCTGGACAAAGTCCGTTACCGCGGGGTGGCTTCCCAATAGACCAAGAGTTGGACAACGTGGCGCGCCTAGGAATGATAGACTGATGCGTGAACATTAGAACTTATCACAAACTGTGAAAAAGAGTGTGTCATATGACAGGCACCCACTTTCAGATCGCAGTCCAACAACGTCGTTGGCTAGGACGCTCTCTCTCTCTCTCTCTCTCTCTCTCTCTCTCCAGCACGGCAGTTGTTTGTAATTAAGATGCTGATAAGTACAAGCTAGTAAATCTGGAAAGGGAAATGCAGAGAATCAGTGTAGATAAAAATAGTCAGTGAAATGAGATGGAGGTAAACCAACGCTTACACAGATGTCACATAAAGAAGGTGAAGAAATAAAGTGTCTATAAGAAGACACTGAAAATATTCACAATGTAAAGAGAAATGAAAATTTAATAATCAATAGTGATTGGAGTGCCGTGATAGTACAAGAATAGAAGGCAAAGCTATAGGAGGATTTGGGCCTCGTTAACATTTCTAAAATTTATATAGTTTAAATAAAACATTACATTTTCACTGTAAAAATAATAAATGAAAGACTAACTGCGTTCTGCAATAAAGTTACGCTGATAATAATGAAGACACTGTTCAAAAATATCAAGAAGAGGACGTGTTGCAAGGTGTCAGGCAAATCAAACACCATACATCAAAACCCTGACATGATAAGCAAATCCCGTAGTATGTCACATAGCTCCGAATAAATCGTGACATTAAATTAACCAAAGTAATACAATTAACGTGTGAGCAAATGGAATACCACAGACTAACACAAGAACGCCTAAATGCATGTCATACCTTCGCACCGTGAAACAGACGCAGTTCCGAGGGGAGAAACGAGAACAGAAGCCGAGAGCAGAACCGTGTTAAGCTAGAAGCCCTACGATAAGGGAGGGACACCCACGTCGCCAGCTAACCGCTAGGACCATCCCCCAGCCCATGTTGTTCCAGAAGAACAGTATAGATCTTACGATAACACTAAAAGGGCCACACCAGCTGCAAGTTTTAGCGTGAGACTCTCGCGTCTTCGTTACGCTGCAAACGTTAAAAACATTGCCCCACCACGAAAAGTATAACGTTTCTCATTTGACAGAAAGAATTTTTGTAGGTCGAGCTTAAGGTTAACATTGAGACCCTGATTGGTCAGATGAAAACACAGCCAGATAGTTTTTTTAAACAAACTTCGGTAAATTGTACTAAGGAGAAGTTAGAGAGAGAGTTGTTTCCGAGACGGCGAGATGTGAAGAGCTGCGCCGCCCTGACGCTGCCTAAACACCGACAAGGTAATGAACGCACGCGATGCCGCATTTTTGAGCGCAGAACTGCAGAAGTCTCATCTGTTACATCCCCTTTTTGCGTAATACTAGTGTCGATCGTCAATTGAAGCTCATGGTATTCACATTTGCTACGTAAGTTAAAATCTGAAACGCGATGATTTTTCTGTTATATAATTATTGAGAAGCCACATCAGCCACTGTAATTTACGACAAGTTAGATAAGCTAATTGAGGGTCACTGTAGACCATAGTTTTCTCTTTTGTGAAACTTAATTTAAACCTAGATTATAGATGTGATGTGCCATAGGTCATCCTTCGATCCATTGTAGAACTTGAAAACCCATTCAGGGAATATTCGTTCACATTTTTGTTGAACGCAGTTGGTTTTTATCATCCTGAATTAAAACATTTCCTTTTATCAATAGTGCAATTTATAAACAATGTTTTGTGAGTAGAATAAAATTTCCAATGGTAAACTTAACTGCTTTTTCGACGTTATTTTACGAGCTAACTAAAATAGGAAAGCCTTGAACCCCTTGAACTAAATTTAGTTAGTATTAAGATTCTTTTACAGGGAGTGCAGTGGAGCTGACGCTGAAATCATTAAGTATTTGGTTATATCATCGCTAGTCTCACTGAACTCTTCTGAACTCTACATGTAATGTGTGGTCTGGCGTCTCCTTACCAGCAACAGGTCCAAGGTTCTAACTAGTCAATTCCCTAAAAAACACGCTCAGAGCGTCGTTGCGCGAAAGTGGTCGGGAGACACGACTTAGAACAACAGACACCACGCAGAATGTTAGAGTATACTTGGAAAATTCCTGTGGACATGCAAAGATTTCAGATGGATTACATACATCACGGTCAGACAGGCATTCAGCAATCTGACACTGGTTTTTAAGGCCGACACGGAGGCAGGTACAGATGTGGATCGCAGATGATAAAGAGCAGTGAAGGTCTCGGTGTATGGTGGTACAACATGCAGTGTGTGGTTTTATGAGCAATAAAAAGCGCGGAAATGATGTTTATGATAATGTCTATTCCAATTGCCTTCTTGAGGAACGACCCGGAATGCACCTTCCGTTCTGACTCATAGTGACAAGCGAATGCCCGTACACTGGCCGACAGGAACGTGACTGAAGTATTTGTCAACTCAGATTGCACAAGTGTGGTACGCGCGGCGTTGTGTCAAGCACAAAAACAAACATCGTACAATGAGCCAATACTTTTTTGAGGAGGAGAAAACCCTCAAGTAATTGATTACATGTGTAATGGTATAGATATACTGATTCTCGTATTTATACATTATGCATTAATGCGAAAAGGTGTCTGTGACAATACCTTTTGGTGCCACTGTGTCCTGATGGGCATCATTTGTAATGGTGGCCGAAACGTTGGTTCGTAACTCTACTATATACTACGGTCTGGTCCCCGGAAGAACTTAACGGCTCTGAGCGCTATGGGACTTTACATCTGAGGTCATCAGTGGCTTAGAACTTAGAACTACTCAAACCTAACTAACCTAAGGACATCACACACATCCATGCCCGAGGCAGGATTCCAACCGCGGTCGCGCAGTTCCAGACTGTAGCGCCTAGAGCCGCTCGGCCACCCCGGCCGACTGAACTTAACGAGAAATAGAAAACTGTGGTTGTTCTCTTTTCGCTTCTGCATATTTTAACATCAGAAAACGACAAGGCGGACAGCCACAACATTGAAACTACTGTTCCCTTAGCTTTCAGTATGGAAGTGGCGGTATTTCTGAATGGAAACGATGACGGCCGTAGTGGGTCTCTGGAAATACAGCACGACTTCTCCCCAGGCATGCTATAAACCCAGCACGGGCGGCCAAGTTATTGCCGGAACGATGCTGCCCTCTTACTGTTATCGCCTTTAGGCGACGGAATAACGTCCGTCATTCGCCTCTCCCCGGGGTGGAGTATACCTCAGCCAGGAAACGCCTGTGGGACCGGCCATCTGGGTCTGCAGTGGAACCTAGTGTGGCTCGCTATATGTACTCTCTCTGGAAATGTGAGCGTCCGCAGCTACGCACACAGTGTTGCGTCAACCACACCGTTAGTCGGCAACTTGCGAAAATAGGCGGGCACTCGCACGTATACGCAGCCTCGGGCCGGCTGCTATGCGGAGACGAGCCGGGGAGCTTTATTGCGCGTGCGCCGTCCTACGACACTGGCCGACCCTTCCTCGCATTTCGGAGGCCGGCGTAATGTTTGTCGCCGCTGCAGTTCGCCAACCGGCGCGGCGCCGTGTGGCGGTCGGCGTCGGAATCCGCTGGCCGGCACGCAAAACTCCATTACGGGCCCGCAGACACTCAATTAATTAAGCCGTTTTGGCAGACGGCACCTTCGGTTAATGACGGCGGCTGCGCCTGCGGTCGGCGACGCTCTCGGTTGCGGCCGGGCTGCGGTATGCCATGCTGCGCGGGGGCGGAAGCGTGCTCCGGCAGGCGGAGTGACCGCGGCGGTGCTATTGCGCCCGTCCACACGCCGCCGTTAACGTATAGCCGGCCGTCCAACGGTGAACGTACGCGCTACTCTGACCTCGTTCTGCACTTGGCACCATCCATTCTGCTCTCCGTGAAATGTACGCCAACGTACATAGTTTAGGAGTAACAATTCTTATTGCAAAAAATGGGAGATACTGGCAGATACGAATATTATCGGAACATCAGTTTCATAGATCGTTGTTGCGGCATATTGACACAGATTATTTACAAAAGAGAAACTGGTACAACCAGACCTCCAGCTAGATGAGTTTAGGCTCCAGAGTAATGTAAGAACACACGACGCCGTTCTGACCCTAAGTCTCATCTAAGAAGTTAAAGTGAAGGAAACTATACCTACCTTTAGAGGAAAACGCCTAAAACGGGCCGTCTCTAATGACATTGTTGTCGAAGGGGCATTAAACCCTCAACTTCCTTCCTTTCTTCCTGAAACCTGACTTATTTATTATTTACGCGCTACGGTCGCAGGTTCAAATCCTGCCTCGGGGATGGATGTGTGTGATGTCCTTAGCTTTGTTAGGTTTAAGCAGTTCTAAGTTCTAGGGGACGCATGACCTGAGAAGTTAAGAACCATAGTGCTCAGAGTCATTTGAACCATTTTTATTATTTACGCTTTCCCGCTGATAATATTCTTCTCGGGTCTGCAGCCGGATAATGAAGTTATGAAACGTCCCCTTAGAACAATTACATATGACTGTATTTAAACTGACACACAATATTTTTAGCGCAACGCAATCAGACTTTCGAAAATCCCTACAAAAGAATGGCCCTGGCTAACATTAACCTATACCTTTCACAAATCACTTACCTCACAAAAATCTTCATTACTCGAACTACTGCAATACAGCGAGCGCCACTACTGCCAGCTAAATAAAAGATTCAAACTACTGAAGGCACTAACTACTAATAGGCATAGTTAGCAAATGAAAGATTTTAATAGAGAACAAACAATGTATTTACCTTAATAGTGTTGAAAAATCATAATATACATAGCAGTTCATGACATCCAGTATTACAAATTTCAAAATTCCGCCATCTCTCTCCCCACATCCACCACTGCTGGCGGCTCACCTCAACTGCGCAACGCTACGCGCTGTTCACACCCAGCTGCCCAACACTACAATGGCAGACAACAATGCAAACTAGCCACAGACTGCACACAGCACAGCCAGTGATTTTAATACAGAGCGCTACGTGGCGTTACCAATAAGAAAACATAAACAGCCTACTTACATAGCCCCCATGCTCCCCACAAAAAATTTTTCAAATTGTTTTGGGCAGTGGCCAATAATGATTTGATAAATTTTTTTCATAATTACAATAACAAAGAAATAAAATGCACACACTTATTGATACAATGTTTCTCAAAAGCTAAAATTTTCTCACAGTCCATAAAGACAGTCCTGATCATTCATCACAGTAAAATCGCAGTGTTTTTCTTAAAGTCTGAGCAGTAAAAGAAAATGCACACGGAAGTAGTGGATTTCCATGCAGTCTTGAAGATGTAGTGTTGTCCTTCCAACGGAAAGACAGTGCTGACTCTCGACATGCAGACAGGTAATGGGCCACAACAGAGCAAACCCACAGCAGAGTCATTCGACGTTTTGAAGAATATTGGTAGGTAGGTCATCACAGAGTAGACACTGTAGTCCTGGTAGAGATTGTGGTATTGGTGGGCCACCAGAGGTGCAGACCCACTGCAGTCCTTGTAGAGATGGCCAGCAGCCGTCTGTTGTGACTGTGCAGGTGCACAATCACCATTGAAGAGTCTTGCGGATAATATAGCAAGTCCATAACCACCACTTGTGCACTCGCAAAGTTTTTGGATTTGTCCTTAGAACCAGCAATGCTGTTATCCAGTCCCTTGCTGCATTATTAGCACACGTGCAAACAGTAACAGTCCCTACTTCTCACATATTGTCCATATACTATGACCAACAGAAACGTGTGCAGTGAACTAGAACTTACAAGTTAATAATATGATGAACTGGTGTCAATTACAATTTTATAACATAAGAATACAATTACAAAGGTACAAAATACATCATTAAAGAACATAACAGTACAGATAACATTTGTAGTACAAGCTTTACAAAAGAATCGAAATAACATATACATCAGTGTTACAGGAATTATGACATGAGTACATGCATAAAAGATCAGAATAACTTCTGAAACATTAACTTCACACATGAGCATTAAAACAAAACAGAATAAATAATGTCTAAACATCTTTACAAAGAAAATAACATATTATCAGAAAAATTCTACAACATAACTCTTATTAGCTAAACACATTAAGACAGGAAAAACACAAATTCACATAGTGTAATAACACAAAAATACAGGACAGGGTTTGTTTTCAGTGTGACATTTGGTACTGCAGTCCACCCCAAAACTTCATTCCATATATCTTTCCTCTTATTTCAACAATTGTTTCCACCAAAAAAATCCTATCCAAGCATGCTTTCTGTGTTCACATATTTCTTACCTCATTATTTATTTTCCATTACCTTACCTCATCATTTATTTCCAAGAAAATCCTACCTAAACCTGTTGTCCCTAAACCCTTTTTTTTTGGTTCATATCCTCTTTCAAAATTCTTTTTTTTGGCCAAACCATTTTCTTATAGCTTCTCAATGCATTTCTTCCAATTCATCATAGTTAGTTTCTTATATAGTCTACCCCCTCTTAAGCTAACTTAAATCTACTGAGCTCAGATATATATACCAAGGGACGAGGCAATGCAGCAGCACATAACAAATTAACACCAACAGCAATGACAAAAAATTCAAATTTGCAAAGCAAGCAGCAGTATTACAACTAATATAAGGCAATGAGCAGCAAACAAGAAAAATAAATCAGTAGTAAAACTGGCTTAACAGAGTAATACAAAGTGAAATTCAGTAGCACTATGCCTGGCAAACAGCAGCAGCAAATGCAATAACTTATATCTAAACATGACATAGCTCAAGCAGAAAAAATATTACAGTAAAGACAACAATGCAGACAAGGGAAATTTATATTCACATCTTAATGTTTATGTAATTAAAGTGGTGCACCACAACTTATTCTACGAGAAATATTACCAAGTAGTTGAAAAGAAAAAATTGTGTATGCAAATCCTGTGAAGGGAAATGATAATTTGTGCTCTTTTTTTTTTTAAGAAAGTACATAATAAACGTATTCTTTACTGGGTCTGTAGACAGAAAACAGTGGTATTAGTACATCTATTAAATTTTATTTTAACCAATGCTGCAGTGCAACTAGAAATTAAACAAAATAGGCAAAGCAAAACGTGAAACGTCATTCACTAGCCATATGGCATTTCATAATGCAGTAAAAAATCTTTCAACTAGCAAGACAATAGACGTGAAATTTTTCTTATCATTTCATTTCAGTGAGTATCATAAATTAAGAACTCTACAGTGTAATCATGTTTTCAAGTTTGAGGGAGTCGTATTTGCAATGCTTTCTACAAAGAACTGTCAATATCGAGGTTAATGGCCTCTTTTTTCTCCACCTAATGGCTTTTTCCCCAGGCGACGCACAGCTGGGCGTCAATGACGCATTACGTCCAGGTCACTTAGCTTTCTTACCGAAATTTACAACAGAAGTTTCCGCTACAGTGACAGTTTGATACAAATAAAATTTCACAACTCGAGAAATTGCAGTAGAAATGTGCAGAAACAAAATCCTATAAATATAACAGTGTCCAAAAAATTTTCGCCAGCATTGTGATACAGTCATGCATTTATACACATTTCATAACTCTTAAAGTACGATTCTTGGTTTCCAAAATCCTTTTTCACAAATCAGAGTCCCTAACCACTACCCATTATTCCTTACCTTATTACACATATACATATTCGTCGACACTTCTTCAATATTACATCATAACAGATACGTAGCATAATCAAATAACTCATATAGCATCAGCTTATTGATCGTAAACATACCTCAACAGCATAATACACATTGTCATCAAAATAATATCATAAAACCTCAGCCAAATCTCAAAAACGTCGTAGCTTTCTGCAATAATTTCAAACCCTACAAAATATTCTCTGCTCATTTCAATAGTGTCATCTACCTCAAACGTACTTTAAAAATCATGCTCTCATACCAAATACATCATTCAAAGCTCTCATAGTATCACAATGGTTCTGAAAAAATATGAAGAGTTCACAAAGTACAGACAAAATACAATTTCATAAGTGTGAAGTTACCCAACTGTGTAATTGCATAAACATGTGTCACTGATGTAGTAAAAAAAACTGTATATCTCTCAGTTAAATGATCAGATAGCTGTGTAATTATCTGTTAGAGAAATATGATACCGATGTGTAAAGTTGTGTAAGCAAATACCATATTAGCTAGGGCTCCTTGTGCTTGCCAAACACATGGTACACAAAGTAGGCGTGTACCCCCCTGAGGATTAATGTAATTATACCCTCAGGTGTTACAGCTTACAGCAAAGGCATGAAATGTATCACGGAAAACCTTTGTATCATTGTACTTCAAATATCTTCAAAAATAATGATTTAAGTGCAAAATTAATCACTCAAATACGTGTCCTGTAGCGCTAACTGTGCGTCTTGCTGTAAGATAATCTCTGTGGAAGTGTCGTGGCTATTGTCCTCCGAAAGCTAAGCTCCGCAAAAGTCAATGTACTTACCTCATGATAAACAAAAGTGAAATGCTTTGCGTATAGATATCTTAGTTATTACGCTTATTGCCGTGATGAAGAAAGTACTGTGCTGTAACGTATTGTTGTGCTACGGAAAAGGCAGTCTTATTGTAGCTATACCACAAAAGTTACTACTAAAACATGCTTTACTTTCCAGAATAATACACAAAAACTGTGCAGATATAAAACAGAAACACTGCAAAAGCAACATTGTAAATTGTCACTCATTAGTAGCATCGAGATAAAATCGTGTAGCTGTCACATAAACTGTGTCGTCTGTTCACTATAACAATGCATTCGCAATTACTTTTCTAAGTTATCTATGTTCTTGACTGGATATTTAGTTAGCTTTAAAACATAGTTGCATGATAACAGTTTGCAAGTATGAGAAAGAGTACTAGTAACATGAAGTGAAAATTTTTATAGCAAAGACTAAATTAAAAAACAGATTATCTCTCAATAAACGGTTTTACAAGTGAAATGTGGTGCAATCCTTTACTCTTCCTAGTGTGCAGAGGTTCAACTTGAAAGTAATTATCATGTTGTATACGTCGGTAAGGAATGCTAAAATTTTTTTTCAAGGTTAGCGTCTATGTTATTTTTCGCTGAGCCAGCCGGCGCACGCGGCTGCCTGCGGTGCGAGTCATTGTCTGTTCCTTTGTTGTCGCGCGTCGTTATTGGGATTAGGAGACCTAACTTCTACAAATTCACCTTGTCGAGAGTGCCCTGCTCTGTTTGAAACTCGCCAGTTCTGATGGAATTCAGGTCTGTCGTTTTGTTGGTAGTTTACATAGTTTCTTGTTTGTCGGTCATGTGGTGGAGAATTTCTCCCAGAATCGCAACTGCGCGCTGAACTGTTGTGTCTGAAGTTATTCTGTCTCCCTTGATAATTATTATTTTGGTTCCCAAATTGTCTGTTTCTCTGATTGTCTCTGTGATAGTCACTACCGCAGAGAGGTGATGTTTCCGTGTAATTATTACTACTCTGCCAACGGTTGTCATAAGGTGGTGTCTGTTTTGATCATGATTTGTGTTGTGAGAATAGCCTTGTCGTGTCCAGTTATTATTTCTTTCATCGCGGAATTGCGACGGATGTGACCTGTAATTGTTGTGTTCCTGTTTTCGTGTTCCGCTATGGTCAGTGTCAATTTCTAATTCTTGTAAGAGTCTCTGAAAAGCTTCAATGTCGTCTTTGCAACGTCCTGCCAAAATAATATGTCGTAAATGTTCAGGTAATTTGATTAAGCAAATGTGGATGAGTTCTGAGGGGCTGTATCGGTTTGACAGGTACTGATTCTTGTGCAACATGTCTTCAAAATATTTCACAAGACTGGAAAATTCAGATTGTTCGAAATGTTTCATCATTATGATGCTATGTTTTACTCGGTCTTGTGTAGTCTGAGACCAATATGCTGAGAGGAAGGCATGGTAAAATTCTCCTTCACTGTGACAATCGTGAATGACCGATCGCATTCTTACAGCTGGTTCATTCTCTAAACAGCCACACATAAATTCTAATCTGTGCTCTAATGACCAGTTGGGAGGAAAAAAATGAGAGAATTGATAGAGCCACGCTTGTGGATGAATGTCGTTGCCAGAATTCTTAAATGTTTTTAATTTACGTGTAGTAATGAACAGCTTATAGTCGAAATCATCATGTCGACGAGTCGCATATCGGTCATTATTACGTCGTTTCGGCGGTTCCATTTCAAAATTCGGTGCACCTTGCCAATTTCTTTCATAATTTCCGAAATGCGCTGTGTTATTATTTTGTGGCTGTTCCGTATTTCTAAGTTCCTCTTCCGATGTTGGAGCGCGAGTGTCCTCTGAAATATGTAATTCTTGTATTACTTGTGCCAACTGATCTTGTATTTCCCGGATTTGTCTTTTGTACTGTGTATTGATTTGATTTTGATTTTGTTTGAATTTTCTAATTCGTTCATACTCTTCAGTGTCAGTGAAGGCTACAGGTCTTGTGTCATTCAGCTCATCATCTACCTTTGTAGACAAATTATTTAGCTGATCCGAAAGTTCGACTACTTTCTCTGATAATGAACTAATTTCCTTCATGTGTCTTTCTGAACCAATTTTCAGAGTATCTACTGCGTCCTTTAAGTTTTCATGAGTTATTGCAAGTTGTGTAACGGATCGGTAGATGCAACTGAGTCAGTTTTTGCCTGCAAGGTCTCATGAATAGTTTGCTGTTCTTTTATGGCTGCTTCGTGATTCTGTAAAGCATTTTCATGCCGCGAAAAAATAGGTAGAAAATGCTCACAAATTTGTGTTTTTACGTCATTACAGACTTTTTGACATTTCGATTCAATGTTATGTAACTCAGTAGTTAAATCTTCACGTGTTTGTTCAAGCGTGGTGTCTAATTTCCGAAGATTTTGTTCCATTGTGTCTAACTTTTGAAGCTTTTGTCCCATTTGTTACATTAATTGTAATAACAATGCACTGGTGTCCGAAACATGTTCCTGAGTGCTTTTCGGCAGTGAATTTGCACCGGCAACATTCACATTTTGACAAGCGGAAAATGTGAGAAACCAAAACCTGAGTCTACAGTATTTGCAATATTGTGTTCTGTCATTCCCGATTCCTGAGACGAGCTGTTGCCGACCGATCGATCGATAATGCTTCCCTGTTCACTACCTGTTTCACTGTCTATACCATTATTTGACGCCCGCTCCATTTCCCTATGCACAGTTACGAAATTACTACTTTGAATGTCTGTTAATTCATTTCACAGTGGTGTTGGGAAGCTACGCTCGTCGTCACTATTATTTCTCAGTTTACTTTGGAGCCTATTGTTACGTTTTTCACACACCATTATTGTCACAATATTTCACACGATAACACAGAAAAGCACAATATGAAGAGCAAAAATAAGAGAACACAACATAGCACTGAAAATAATATCTAGTTAATTGCAAGCGCAGCTGCGAAATACTTGGTGCAAATCTACATGCATGCCACAACTGCTTTACTGTACAACAATGAAAGACTGCAACTACAAAGGAGATTCTCTCTACAATTACGCGCTAGCAATAAACAAAAGCTACACTAATTACACAAACTACAAGAAGAAATCAGAAGATTCCAGTGAGGTATCCTCAGCTAAGGGTCGACATATGAAACGTCCCCTTAGAACAATTATGCATGACTTTGTTTAAACTGACACACAATATTTTCAGCGCAACGCAATCTGACTTTCAAAAATCCCTACAAAAGAATGGCCCTGACTGACATTAACCTATACCTTTCACACATCACTTACCTCACAAAAATCTTCTTTACTCGAACTACTGCAATACAGCGAGCTTTTACCGTAATAGTGTTGAAAAATCATAATATACATAGCAGTTCATGACATCCAGTCTTACCAATTTCAAAATTCCGCCATCTCTCTCCCCCCATCCACCACTGCTGGCGGCTCACCTCCAACTGCGCAACGCTACGTGCTGTTCACATCCGGCTGCCCAACACTACAATGGCAGACAACAATGCAAACTAGCCACAAACTGCACACAGCACAGCCAGTGATTTTCATACAGAGCGCTACGTGGCGTTACCAATAAGAAAACAAGAAAACATAAACAGCCTACTTACAAAGTCAACTTGACACGGTAGCCACGTTCATGTGAGTAAGCTGTTGCACGAACTCGCCACAACTGGTTAAAAAGTAAAACAATAGTACAAAGAAGTGGCTATGTAGGCTTTCCCGGCGTAGTAAATGAAATATTGTTCTCGAGGTTGCAGCCGGATCACGAAGTCACCTTGACCTATACAGGGATTAATGAATACAAGGTCATTGTAGCGAGGCTCAAAACCACATCAACTAAAACCACTAAAAATAAACGCAAAATATATCTATTTCAAACAGCAGATAAAAATTCGCTTAATGCCTTCCTAAGAGAGAGTCTCCGTTCCTTCCAAGCTAATTATGTAAGTGTAGACCATATATGGCTCAAATTCAAAGATACTGTATCGACAGCAGTAGATAGATTCATATGTTAATAAGAGACGGGACTGATCCACCACCGCGCGGCATTAGCCGAGCGGCCTGAGGCGCTGCAGTCATGGACTGTGCGGCTTGTCCCAGCGGAGGTTCGAGTCCTCCCTCGTGCGTGGGTGTATGTGTTTGTTCTTAGGATAATTTAGGTTAAGTAGTGTGTAAGCTTAGGGACTGATGACCTTAGCAGTTAAGTCCTATAAGATTTCACACACATTTGAACATTTTGAACTGATCCACCATGGTACATAAAACACGTCAGAACACTGCTGCAGAAACAAGGAAAAAAGCATCCCACATTCAGAAGAATGCAGAATCCCTAAGACTGGCTAAGTTTCACAGAAGCTCTAAATTTAGTGCGGACGTCAATGCGAGATGCTTTTAATAGTTTCCACAATGAAACATTGTCTCAAAGTACGGTAGAAAATCCAAAGAGATTCTGTGGCCGCGTGGTTCTAGGCGCTACAGTCTGGAACCGAACGACCGCTACGGTCGCACGTTCGAATCGTGCCTCGGGCATGGATGTGTGTGATGTCCTTAGGTTCGTTAGGTTTTATTAGTTCTAAGTTCTAGGCGACTGATGACCTCAGAAGTTAAGTCGCATAGTGCTCAGAGCCTTTTGAACCAACCCAAAGAGATTCTGGTCGTATGTAAAGTACACGAGTGGCAAAAAACATTCAATACCGTCAATGCGCGATGGTGATGGAAATGTTACCGATGATGGTGTCACTGAAGCAGAGTTGCTAAATACAGTTTTCCGTAATTCCTTCACGAAAGAAGATGAAGTAAATATTCCAGAACTCGAAACCAGAACAGCTGTTAGCATGACTGACATAAAAGTAGATATCTTAGGTGTTGGGAAACAACTCAAATCACTTAAGAAACACAAGTCTTCCGTTCCAGATGGTATACCAATCATATTCCTTTCAGAGTATGCAGACACAATAGCGCCTTTCTTAGCAATCATATACAAACACTGCCGGCGGGGTGGCAGAGCGGTTCTAGGCGCTTCAGTCTATATCCGCGCGACCGCTACGGTCGCAGCTTCGAATCCTGCCTCGGTAATGGATGTGTGTGATGTCCTTAGGTTAATTAGGTTTAAGTAGTTCTAAGTTCTAGGGGACTGATGACCTCAGAAGTTAAGTCCCATAGTGCTCAGAGGCATTTGAACCATATACAACCGCTGACTTGACGAAAGGTCAGTTCCTAAAGACTGGATAGTAGCACACGTCACACCAATATTCAAGAAAGGAAATAGAAGTAACTCATAGAATTACAGACCCACATCACTGACTCAATTTGCAATAGGATGTTGGAGCGTATACTGTACTCTAACATTATGAATCACCTTGAAGGAAATGGCTTATTGATACATAACCAACACGGATTCAGAAAATGTCGTTCCTGTGCAACACAGCTAGCTCTTTATTACCATGAAGTTATGAGTGCTGTCGACAAGAGATCTCAGATCGATTCCTTATTCCTAGATTTCCAGAAGGCTTTTAGTACCGTTCCTCACAAGCGACTATTAATCAACTGGCGTGCATATGGAGTATCGTCTCAGTTGTGTGACTGGATTCGTGATTTCCTCTCAGAGAGGTCACAGTTCATGATGATAGACGGTGAATCATCGAGTAGAACAGAAGTGATATATGGCGTTCCGCAAGGTAGTGTCGTAGGCCATCTGCTGTTCCTGATTTACATAAATGGTTCAAATGGCTCTGAGCACTATGAGACTTAACTCCTAAGGTCATCAGTCCCCTAGAACTTAGAACTAGTTAAATCTAAGTAACCTAAGGACATCACACACACCCATGCCCGAAACAGGATTCGAACCTGCGACTGTAGCGGTCGCGTGGTTCCAGACTGAAGCGCCTAGAACCGCTCGGCCACACCGGCCGGCGTTTACCTATATTATGTAGGTGATAATCTGAGCAACCCCCTTAGATTGTTTTCAGATGATGCTGTAATTTACCGTCTAGTAAAACCATCGGGCGATCAATTCCAATTACAAAATGACCCATAGAGAATTTCTGTATGGTGGGAAAAGTGGCAATCGGCACTAAACGAAGAAAGTGTGAGGTCATGCACTTGGGTACTGAAAGAAATCCCATAAATTTTGGGTATACGATAAATCGCACAGATCTAAGGGCTGTCAATTCGACTTAATACCTAGGAATTACTATTAGCGAGCATCTTAAAATAAAAGGACAACGTAGATAATATTGTGGGGAAGGCAATACAAAGAATGCGCTTTGGCGGCAGGACACTTAGAAGAAGCGAAAAACCCACTAAAGAGACAGCCTACATTACACTTGTCCGTCCTCTGCTGGAATATTGCTGCTCGGTATGGGATCCTTACAAGGTAGGTCTGACGGAGGACATCGAAAAAGCGCAAAGAAGGGCAGCTCGTTTCGTGTTATCGCGCAATAGGGGTGAGAGTGTCACTAATATGATACGCAAGTTGAGGTGGCAGTCACTGAAACAAAGGCGGTTTTCTTTGCGGCGAGATCTATTTACGAAATTTCAATCAACAACTTTCTCTTCCGAATGCGAAAATATTTTGTTGACACCCATCTACGTAGGGAGAAATGATCGTCATAATAAAATAAGAGAAATCAGAGCTCCATCGGAAAGATTTAGGTGTTCCTTTCTCCCAGGCGCCATTTGAGAGTGGAATGGCAGAGAAGTAGTATGAAAATGGTTCGATGAACCCTCTGCCACGCACTTAAGTGTGACTTGTAGAGTAGCCGTGTAGATGTAGATCTTGACAAAAACATTTCACGATCGGCCTGTCTACCGTTTCCAAGTGAGTACGCAGTTACACGAAGTTGCCGGAACTGAATTTAGTTGCGGCAAGTTTGTGCGACAGCGTACTCACCTGGAGATGGCACCATATGGACCGCGCAAATATTATGCCAAAATGACTTAGAATCAGGGCAGAGAAGAATGTTTTTAGTGAAAAAATTGTTTTGAAAGCATGTAACTTTTACTTTATAATGTTATGCATCATTGACCCTAACTCTTGGCAAATACAATAAAAACTTGTAATGAAAAAGAGTATTTCGAAAAACTTTCAATTAGAGAGTTTAACGAGTAGTTGCCAGTATCCGACCCTTTGTGAAAGTAATCGTAGTAACACTACATAAAATTAGAAAACAGTACTCTAATGTCCGTAAAAGGAAATTCTAGACGAGATAGGTTCATGAATGAAGAGGTTAGAGAAAGTTGGCAAGTGCATAACATAAATGACTGTTTGAAAAGTAAGGTTCGATTTGGCTAGAAATGGAAAACACAGTGAGAATCCGATGAAGCTTTGCACAGATGTGTTGGGCAGTTGCTCTAGTACGTCCGTCGTTCGCGTCAGCTCGCTCTTTCATTTCCGAGTGCACAGTGGGACCGTCAAGTTGCCTACATAAATAGTGTCTCCGGACAGGTATGAGGGCCTGGAGAGATACTCCGCATGATGTCACGAAGCCCACGTAGCACAACTGTCTGCGTTTCGTTCTCAATGACAGTTCTCGGCCGCATTCTGCAGAGGCAATGAAGATACTCCTGCACCTTTTCCGATGGGAAGTGTTTGATCACTCACAATGCAGCGCATATTCGGCTACCCCTGAGGTTAATCTCTGCTCACATGAACCGCTGACTATGAAGGCAACAGTTTGGCACCGGCAGTGAGCTGTAGACAAGCGTAGAGGATTGGCGGAAAACACAGACGGCTGTCGTCTGTAACGAGGGTATTGGAAAGTCGGTACGACAGATATCTATGGTCGAGCGGCTACTATGTAGAGAAGTAGCTGGAACGTGTAAGTAGCTGTTGCAAATCAAACATTTTCGATTTTCACTGTGGTTTCCATTTTGTGAGCGATCGGACCTTACTTTCCGTGTAATTATACAGGGTGGTCCATTGATCCTGACCGAGGCAAATATCTCACGAAATAAGCGTCAAACGAAAAAACTACAAAGAACGAAACTTGTCTAGCTTGAAGGGGGAAACCAGATGGTGCTATGGTTGGCCCGCTAGATGGCGCTGCCATAGGGCAAATGGGTATCAACTGCGTTTTTTGAAACAGGAACCCCCATTTTTTAAATAACGTATTCGTGTAGCACGTAAAGAAATATGAATGTTTTAGTTGGACCACTTTTTTCGCTTTGTGACAGATGACGCTGTAATAGTCACAAGCATACCACTGTTGGTGAATCACGCTTCGTCGCTAAATAGAACGCGTGCAAAAAATCTGTCATGGTCCCGTAATATCTCTTGTGCCCTGTGGCAGAACTGTACACGACGTTCAAAGTCGTCACCATGCTACTCCTGGTGCATAGACATATGGTACGGGTGCAATCGGTGTTGATGCAGCATTCTCAACACCGACGTTTTTGAGATTCCAGATTCTCGCGCCGTTTGTCTGATACTGATGTGCGGATTAGCCGCGACAGCAGCTAAAACACCTACTTGGGCATCATCATTTGTTGCAGCTCGTGGTTGACGTTTCACATGTGGCTGAACACTTCCTGCTTCCTCAAATAACGTAACTATCCGGCGAACGGTCCGGAAACTTGGATGAGGTCCATGATACCGAGCAGCATACATAGCACACGCCCGTTGGGGATTTTGATCACAATAGCCATACATCAACATGATGTAAACGGTCCATTTTAACACGGGTAATGCATCACGAAGCAAATACCGTCCGCACTGGTGGAGTGTTACGTGATACCACTTACTTATACGTTTGTGACTATTACAGCGCCATCTCTCACAAAGGTCCAACTAAAAAATTCATATTTCTTTACGTACTACATGAATATGTAATAAAAAATGGGAGTTTCTGTTTTAAAACAACGCAGTTGTTATCCGTTTGACCTATGGCAGCGCCATCTAGCGGGCCAACCATAGCGTCATCTGGTTTCCCCCTTCAAGCTAGACGAGTTTCGTTCTTTGTAGATTTTTCGTTTGATGCTTATTTCGTGAGATATTTGGGCCGGTCACTATCAATGGACCACCCTGTATAGAGAACTGTAAGGAGCATCTACAACGTATGAGTCAAAGAAGAATCCCAAAATCAACAAGCGTATACAAACAGGTGTGAACGAGAAGTGCGGGAAGACCAAACAAAAGGTGGGAATAAAGTTTATGAAACCGGACCAGGTCACGAAGGCCTAATACTCGACAGAAGAAAGAGAAAGAAGAAGAAGAAACTAGTATTAAATCAGACAACACACAACTTAGTTTCAAAGTACGTGTAATATGATGGTATCTTCCAGAAAGTTGTAGCATTTGTGTACTTTATTTTGTGAGCCCAAGAGCATTGCTACAGAATGGTAGACTTACTTTCTGACAACTTGGTTTTGTGGCGTTTGAGAAAAAGACCAGCCTACTTTTCTCCGAGTAAATTTGTCTTTGAAAGAGAGTTTAATGTTACTTATATCTGCCAGTACTTTTGCTATTCTTATCAAGTCATTACGAGTAAACCCAAAGAAAGAATCTAGCGTAGCAAGACAGTACTAAACCAGCTCTTCTTCAATATATTTACAGAACTGCGGTTCTGCCTCTGTTTTCGTTGCTTACTGAGGTGTGCCATACTTCCTGTTGAACAATCTCATAAGTGTGACTCTTCAAGTTTTCCTGGCGGATATGTTGTAAATAGTCTTCACGGGTTTACCACCGGATCACGTTGTGGAAATTCCACAATATTTCCTCGGAGCAACTGTCCGACATCCTCATGTTGTTCAACCTTGCTTGCGACTAGGTACGACGGGGCGTCGAGGTGCGGATACCGTCAGTCGAACCTAGCCACCAGCGAGTTTCAACTACCTGAAGGTGACGGACATATTGTGGAATTTGCACAACGTAATCCGGCGGCAAACCCGTGAAGGCTATTTACAACCTCGCAAGTGTAGCCTTTGAAATATTAAACTCTTTTTTGTCCTTTTTCCAACCCATCTACTTTTTGTGAATTCCGTCAGTGGCTCCGCCCTCTTTAACCAACCTTTCCAGTTATTTTCTTGGAATCTGTAAAAGCGTTAGAGGAAAATGAGAGTGTCTGCTACTGCAGGCAGACTAATCATGAAGCAATGAAGGGCGTCCAGTTTATGTGACTCTATCCTACATTTTCTTAACCCAATAAATCTTTAACCAAGTTTCTAAAATGAAACCGTTTAATCTCAGACATTAACCTTAAACCCTACTATTTAAGAACACATGCTGGTTGAAAAGCTTACCTGACAATATCTAGGAGAAATAACAAAAAAATTCAGTCCACTGTTAAGACATACACTGACGAGCTGATAACTAACGAGTTAAGCGGGCAACTCGTGCACTCTACTACAGATTGGTGGAAACCTAAAATACCATTTACACTTTCTCCTACCAGAGTGCAGTGTACAGCCAAAAGACCAGTTGTCTGCTTTAGGTGAAGGTGAGTCTAGTTTGGACACTTCCCTCTAGCATTTGTAGACTTAGAAAAATCTAAGGACAATGTTGACCGGATTCTTTGAAATTCTGAACCTCAGAGGCTTAAGGTACAGGGATAGAAAGGTTATTTACAACTTGTACTGAAACCAGATTGCAGTTACAAGAGCGAAAGGACATGAAAGGGATGCAATAAATCAGACGGTAGCAAGACAGGATTATAGGAAATTGCAGAAGAACGATAGAATGCAAAAGTCAAATCTGATAGATCAGTGACGTTTGAATTAAATGTAGAGTGTCGGAAATCAACTAGAAGAGACAAGGATATGTTCTTAAATCAACAATGAATAACAGAACAGGGAATGGGGAAGGCAAGGGATCTTTACATGAAAATTTAGGCACACCAAAGAGAAGTTCCAAGTGAAGATCTGAAGGGTGAAAGATAAAAATGTTAAAGATCTAACAGAAGCAGAGGATATTAAGGGAAGATGTGTAATATCAAGAAGATGCATGTAAGGCAGTATTGCGTACTGTCGATGATGCAGCTGATGTAATCTTAGAATAAGAACCAGATTTCTAGTAAGTGAAGTCAAATGGACCATAGAAAATATGGCTGAAAACAGGGCTGGTGGACATGACGGAATTCCTGCAGAAGTATTGAAAGTTGTTGGAAGCAATGCAGTGAATGTGTAGAATTCAAAATGTCAGTGAATATGGAGAAACTAACAGTGGTCAAAAGATTACAAAAGTCAAAATTTATCCAGATTCCAAAGAGAGGAATTCATAAACAGCATTCAAATCATCGAACAATCGTTGTTGTCTCGCATGCTAGTAAAGTTATGATTAAAATCTTACAAAATGAATTTCGGTAGGATATACACCAAGAGCTGCTAGAACAAGAAGCTGGATTTGTAAAGGAAGAGGGATCAGAGATCAAACTGCCATCATTCCAGGCATTATGCAATAGGCAAGAGAATTCCAGAGAGACATGTGTCTCTGCCTATGCTTAAAATTATACGAAGTACTCAGAAATAAAGGAGCATGGGGTCATCTCAAATACCACATACGTCATTTCTACGTTGACCAAGAGGACACTGAGAACATTATAATTAGCAATAAAATGGATCAAGATTAAAAAAGAAAAATCTTCTTTATTCATTCTGTAGGCAGATTCCAGTTACATTACATCATGGTCAGGCGGAGATTCCTAAACCAGATATTGGATTGTAGCCGTACACAGGTACACATATGGACTCTGAAGACAATTTACTAATGATGAAGAGGAAGGCTGAGGTTTAATGGGCTAATTAGAAAGAAATAATGCACAAAAAAGTGGGAGACGGAATTATTAAGGAATGAAAAGGTACGCTTGAAGTTATCTGATGCTATTGATAATGCGATAATGAATAGCTCAGTAGGCAGTTTAGTTGAAGAGGAATGGACATTTCTACAAAGGACAATCATAGGAATCTCAAAGAAAAATGTAGGTGCCAGGAAGGTAACTGAGAAGAAACGATGGGTAACGGAAGAAATAATTCAGCTGATCGACAAAAGAAGGAAGTAAAAGAAAAAGGTCCGTGAAATTCAGGAGGACAGAAATACAAAGTCACTTAGGCATGAAATAAATACGATATGCAGGGAAGCTAAGGTAAAATGGCTGCAGAAAAGATGTGAAGAAATCGAAAAAGAAATGCTTGTAGGAAGGAGTGACTAAGACTATAAGGAAGCCAAAACAATCTGCAGTGATGTTAAAAGCAAAGACTGTCACATTAAGAGAGAAATGGAAATTCCACTGCTAAATGAAGAGGACGGGACAGATAGATAGATAAAGTACATTGAAGGCTTTTGAGAGGGCAAACGTTTGTCTGACGACGTGATAGATGAAGAAACGGGGGTCAGTAGGAAAGAGATCCAGTATGAGAATCAAAATTTAAGAGATTTTGAAGATTTAAGAACAAATTAGGCACAGGGGGTAGAGGACACTCTATCGGAATTTTTAAAATCATTTTGGGATGTTGAAATAAAACGGCTGTTCACATATGAGACTGACGATATATCATCATAATTTCGGAAAAATATCATCCGCAGAATTACTCAGACAGCAAGAGCCTACAAATGCAAGAATTTTCGCACAATCAGCTTAATAGCTCATGCGTCCAAGTTGCTGGCATGAATAATATAAAGAAGAATGGAAAAGAAAACTGAGGATGTGTTAGATGGCGAACAGTTTGGCATTAGAAAAGGTAAATGCACCAGAGAGGCAGAAAATGGAGCAAAATTAAGGCACGTTCATTTGAATGATCGATCTTGGAAAAGCGTTTGACAGAGTGAAATAGTGCAAGATGCACGAAATTCTTAGAAAAATAGGAGTAAGCTATAGGGGAAGGCTTGTGGTACGCAGCATGTACAAGTACCAAGACGGAACAGTAATCCAGAAACAGGAGGAACGAAGTGTTCGGATTAGAAAGGATGTAAGACAGGGATTTAGACGTTCGTCCCTAGTGTTCAATCGTACATCGAAGAAATATTGACGGAAGTAAAAGATGGATTCAAGAGTTGGATTAAAATTCAGGCTGAAATGATATCGGGAAGATTAGCTGATGACATTGCTGTCCGGAACTAAAATGAAGAAGAATTAAAGGAGCTGTTGAATGGAATGAAAGGTATAATGAATGCAGAATAAAGTTTGAGAGTAAATCGAAGGAAAACGAAAGTAAGGAGAAGTAGCAGAAATGAGAACAGCAGCGAACTAACATCAGAACTGGAGATCACGAAGTAAGCGAAGTCAAGGGACTCTGCTAGCTGGACAGCAAAACGACTCATCATGGATGGAGCAAGAAGGACATAAAAAGCAGATCTAGCTTTAGCAGAAAGGGCGTTCCCGGCCAAGAGAAGTCTACTAGTATCAGACATAACCTTAACTTGAGGAAGAAATTTCTGAGAATAAACGTTTGGGTTCAAATGGTTCAAATGATTCAAATGGCTCTAAGCACTATGGGACTTAACATCTGAGGTCATCAGTCCCCTAGATTTAGAAACTTCTTAAACGTAGATAACCTAAGGACATCACACACATCCATGCACGAGGCAGGATTGGAACCTGCGACCGTAGCAGGTGCACGGTTCCGGACTGAAGCGCGTAGAATCGCTCGGCCACCGCGGACGGCTGGGAGGAAGTAATATGTAGTCCGATTCCTCCCGGAAAGTGGTCACTCGAAATGTCAATAGTAAACCTCCTTGTGATGCACACGCCTCCCTTGTAGCGTCTGCCAGTGTAGTTTGTTGAGCATCTCTGTGGTAACGCTCTTGCGCGGATTAAACGATCTTGTGACGATCTTGTGAATGCTCTTAGTTGGATTTTCTCTCTCTTTCTATCACTCCTGCACAGTAAATTTCCCAAATTGATGAATAATACTCAGGAATCTGTCGAGCAAGCGCCTGATAAGCCACTTTTTTCGGGGATGAGCTACATGTTCTTAAGCTTGTTCCTATGAATGTCAGTCTAACACCTGCATTTCATACTATTTGTATTACATAGTTTTTTCACATTAGGTTGCTCTAGATAGTTGCTCCTAGATATACTGTTCAAGCAATGTGTGATCAGTAGTATAGCTATATGGTAATGGATTTCTTTTTCTAGTATTCGCACACTGTTACATATATAGGATCAGTTACCAGAGCCTGCACCATTTATCAATCCTCTGCAGCTCATTCTGCAATTTGATACGCCCTCTGTTCTTGCTACTTTCTTACAGACAACAATATCAACTGCGCACAGCCTTATAGACCTTCCGGTGCTTTCTACTAGATCTTTTATATACAGTGTAAACAGTCAACACTCACATAGGGTACTACGGAAATTACGTTTACATCTGTTGACTGTATGCCTTTAAGAGCGACGTGTGGAGTTCTATCTGTAAGGAAGTCTCGTATCCAGTCGCAAATCTGGTCCGATACTCGATAAACTCGTATATTTTTTCTCACTAAATGGCACTGCTGGATGGTGTCAAATGTCTCCCTGAAGTCAAGAAACACGGCATCAGCATGTGCCTCGTTGTCTACAGTCTCAGACAGACACACAATAGGGCCAGATTTAGGAAAGAATTCAGCCAGATATCGGTATATTTTGAAGAGTGCGAATGCAAACTCAATCATATTCTGAACACAAGGAAAGGAAAGCTGCTGGTGTACTAGCGATAGCAACTTCAAAATATTGTCAAGATGGTAGAATGACAACCCGGTCAGGCTGAACGCCTTAGACACACTGTCCAGTGAGTGTAGCAAGGTAGAGGATCCCTGCTGTTTCGGGGTTGCATTGTGTGGGGCCGACGTACGCCGCTGATGGTCATGAAAGGCCCCGTACGGCTGTAAGATACGTGAATGCCATCCTCCGACCGATAATAAAAACATATCGGCAGCATATTGGTGAGGCATTCATCTGCATGGACGACAATTCTCGTCCCCATCGCGCACATCGTCCTTCAGGAAAACGACATCTCTCGACTAGAGTAGACAGCATGTTCTCCAGATAAGAACCGTATCGAACGTGCCTGGAATATACTGACAAGGGCTGTTTATGGACGACATGACCTACCAACCTCTCTGAGGGATCTACGCCGAATTGCTGTTGAGGATTGAGACAAACTGGACCAACAGTGCCTTGATGAACTTGGGTATAGTATGCCATGACGAATACAGGCATGCATCAATGCAAGATGACGTGCTACTGGGTATTAGAGGTACCGCTGTGTATAGACATCTGGAGCACCACCTCTGAAGGTCTCGCTGTACTTTGGTACAATACGGAATGTGTGGTTTTCATGAGCAATGAAAAGGACGGAAATGATGTTTATGTTGATCTCTGTTCCAATTTTCTTTACAGGTCCCGTAACTCTAGGAACCGAGGTGATGCAAAATTTTTTTGATGTCTGTATTTTCATGCGACTAACTCAACAATGACGTGATGTAAATGCTATTGCTCCTATATAGGCAGAAATATCTAAAGCTGAGTCATACAAAATGGTATTGCTGACGCTAATTGTTTGTATCGGTTCAGGAAAAAAAAAATAAATGAACAACCAAACAGACGATGTCGCTGCTATACCCGGTCGACTGTTACGTCGTTTTGAAAATTACTCTTTCCACTTAGGCAATTCACGTTCAGAACAGTGGAGGCGAAATTTTTTTGGAAGATCACTTAAAGTTAGGGTTTCTTTCGACTTTCGTTCATCCATCTCACCACTGCATTTTCTCTGTCTACGTCGTATCATTTTCACGCGTGTTTTCTATTGATGGCTTCAGTTGCAAACATTCGCAGGGTTCCGATCGGCTGCGACACTAGAATGAATGTGATGAATACTTTTTAAAGAACTCTAGATTCAGAAAAATGTATCTCTACCTAATAGAAATTAAAGTAAAGAGCCCCCAAGAAAAATATATTAGCTTACAGTTTTAACTAAATCTTGAAGAAATTTTCGTCTTCAATGAACGCTGCGACTGCAACTAGACGTCCACACTCCCTCGATCATGCGCACAACGCTCGACACAGCAATGCTATACAAAGACATCCAGGCGTCTCTATCTCCTAGTTCCCAAATCCAAGTAAGGACATGATCGTTTTCGTGATGTTGTTTAGGTATCTGCCAATTCACTTCAGTAGTTGAAATTTAGAATGTTCGTTTTAACCGAGATTAACTGTTTCTGGAAAGAAATCAAGACACGTTTGGACATAACAAGTCTGAATATTCCTTTGAAAGTATGTCTTTCAGCAGTACACATCGCAGCTGATACGATTTTTTGAAAAGTTAAGGGCTTTAGCAGAAATATTACGTGTTGATTACCTTTCAGCTGCAACTTGTTAGAAATAAGCATTTCTTCTGTTCGGACATCAGCAGATGCATTAAGATGTTTGGAAAACGCCAACAGTTATCGAATTCGGCCACAGGCACGTGACACCTACAGTTTCGTTACAGGTTTGGATTTCATTACTTCGGATAAAGCCGCGTTATCATGCCCGCAATGAAGCGCCACCGTTTTCATGTGCTATGATCAACTATTCCGTGTAGGAGCATTGTAACAGCCTTTTGGAAGCCGCTTTCTGCAACATCGTTTGGTAAAGAGGCATCGCAACAATTCCCTTTGTAGCTTCGTCCTGAATCTTATGAGTGCTATGACTCTCCGAACTGTGATCTATGTGACTTTTAAAGTGCCATTTCCAGTGTAGAGGTTTATCTTCTACAGTACGCGCGATTGGTTTACAGCCAGCCCACGAAAGAAATCCTTGGGAGAGAGGGAGAAAGAGAGAGAGAGAGAGAGAGAGAGAGAGAGAGAGAGAGAGAGAGAGAGAGAGAGAGGTCCGTCCATGACATATTTTTGGATGTTAATTAGTACATTAGTAAATAATTCGTGTCTATTGTGGACTTATTAGAACATTACAAATGTTTAAATGGAAGGTAACCTATAATGAACTAGCTGTTACTCGCAGCTGCACGCCGGCAGCGGTGGTCTAGCGGTTCTAGGCGCTCAGTCCGGAACCGCGCGACTGCTACGGTCACAGGTTCGAATCCTGCCTCGGGCATGGATGTGTGTGATGTCCTTAGGTTAGTTAGGTTTAAGTAGTTCTAAGTTCTAGGGGACCGATGACCTCAGATGTTAAGTCCCATAGTGCTCATAGCCATTTGAACCGCAGCTGCACTCGCGTATCTGTAGCTCTGTTGTACTCTCGCGCGTCTGTCTGTTCGGGTAAACACAGTTCGTGGTGCGCTGCCCTTTCCACCTACCCCCTCCCCCCCTTCAAACCCCTCCCCTCCACAACCAACTGCCGCAAAGCGTGAGGTGGCGGCAAGGCCATAGAAGCCTTCTTAGGGGACGAATTTTTAGTTTCTTTAGTAGCTTATGTTGTTCTTCTGGGTTCATAGCCTCTCCATACCAAATTTCATAGTAATCGGTTCAGCAGATTAGTTGTCAAAACGTAATCGACAGAGATACTTTGGCATTTAATGTTATCGGTATAAAATTATGGATGAAACACGTTGAGAATTGTATGACCATGTGTCCTTGCTGTTACACGCGGTTGCAGTTGCCTGCCAATAAAACGAAATGTTCGTATGGCTTTGGGAAACCCCACTTGGCAAGTTCGGACATATGCAGTCATTTTATTTGACACCAGAGGAATCGAATTCGGGACTCGTGTTGAGGATCAGTCAACCTAACCACAAGCCGCTGACGCATAGAAGCATCTTTGTGATGATGAGTGACGGTGACCTTACTCAAGTGAAATGTATTCTCTCTAAAATAATTAAATTGCGTTAAATAAAAGAAATGGTCAGTAATTCGGAGCAGCGCAAATTTTATAATATCCATACGTGCAATAATATCAGCTGCCCTCAAGTGTCTGTCTGCTACCTGCGGCTGTTCTCGCTTATCATAATCATATGTAGACGCACGTAAGGCCTCCCAAGTTTTACATGTAACGGCACAATGTGTATCTATATATCGTACAGCATTTCAATGACGCGGTTGTTGTGAAGCTTCAAGCGTCTCAGAATCTGTGTGAGAAATGTGGGCCCGCATCTCGTGGTCGTGCGGTAGCGTTCTCGCTTCCCGCGCCCGGGTTCCCGGGTTCGATTCCCGGCGGGGTCAGGGATTTTCTCTGCCTCGTGATGGCTGGGTGTTGTGTGCTGTCCTTAGGTGAGTTAGGTTTAAGTAGTTCTAAGTTATAGGGGACTTATGACCACAGCAGTTGAGTCCCATAGTGCTCAGAGCCATTTGAACCATTTTTTTTGAGAAATGTGGCACTCAGTGGCTAAAATACGAATTGCTTGTGATTGATGCAAGTATGGAATAAACACGTTTAGGATTATACCAGCATTGTATAAGCATTGTATTCATTACGTTTACTCATATTACGTGGAACATATCAAACAATAAAAGGCTTTTCACAAGTATGAAAAAGGTTAAAGAGTCAAAGAGTAAAGAGCTTTTCCAAAGAGTAGTTATTGTTCCACATTTCGCGTTATAAGCTTGATATCAACAAATATCTTGTACTACACACTTTTTAAAGTAGCTTGTGTTTTTCCTTACCGTGCAAGCTGTCGCCATACTAAATTTCATTCAAATCGGTTCAGCGATTTAGTTGTGAAAGCGTAACAGACAGAGATACTTTCTCATTTATGATATTAGTATGGATTAGTTGCAACCAGCTGTTTTTATAGGTGTTTATTTTCTGTGATGGCGTTTCAGGATGCCTGACATCCTATCTTCATATGTTTGCATTTCTTTACGCGTCGTGAACATTGATCCTTTACTAACGGCATTGCAGAATTTTGCAGTGGCAGTTTTTATGACAGCTAAATGGTTCAAATGGCTCTGAGCACTATGCGACTTAACTTCTGAGGTCAACAGTCGCCTAGAGCTTAGAACTAATTAAACTTAACTAACCAAAGGACATCACACACATCCATGCCCGAGGCAGGATTTGAATGTGCGACCGTAGCGGTCGCTCAGCTCCAGACTGTAGCGCCTAGAACCGCACGGCCACTGCGGCCGGCTTTGACAGCTACTACGTAACGTACTACGTAAAGGAACAGTGTTCACAACGCTTAAGTAAACGTAAACGTCTGGAGATGGGGTGCAAATAAAATGAGTGTACCCTCAAAAACACGTGTTTTGAGGCATAATTTGCTGGCATAGTGTGTTTGCGAAAGGGGGGCCATTCATATCGGAGCTTAACCGCGTAAATATTAACGTCACAGACGTTATAGTTTTGACTTTATGCGCTGGGAGCACTGCTGTCGCGTCACTTGACGACGCGGCCAGCGAGCTTAAAGAAGTACGTGAACCAAGCCCACGGGCCACCAAATATTGACCGTGGTTGTAGTAGAGAAGCTGCACGTTTTCCGCCACTACTTCTTCAGAGATTCATTAACAATGCCTGTACCATCTTAAATGTTAGTGGTCTGCATCCGTTCTTCCTTGAAGGCTATTCTCAGATTTGTGAAAGCTCTTTGTCTTAAATAATGAATATTTTAGTTACAATCTTTTTTAATGTGGGTTTTAACCCCTGTACACCTTCAGTTTCTTAATCAATTCAGAACCCCAGCAAATAGGAACGAGTTCGATTGCCTAATGCGGTGAGGACTATGATTAATTTTCCCACTTAAAGGTCGCAAAGCGAAGACATCCCTTGCCTATCTCTAAAACGCAGTGACTCTGTCAAACAGATTTTTAATTACAGGGCTATTACAAATGATTGAAGCGATTTCATAAATTCACTGTAGCTCCATTCATTGACATATGGTCACGACACACTACAGATACGTAGAAAAACTCATAAAGTTTTGTTCGGCTGAAGCCGCACTTCAGGTTTCTGCCGCCAGAGCGCTCGAGAGCGCAGTGAGACAAAATGGCGACATGAGCCGAGAAAGCGTATGTTGTGCTTGAAATGCACTCACATCAGTCAGTCATAACAGTGCAACGACACTTCAGGACGAAGTTCAACAAAGATCCACCAACTGCTAACTCCATTCGGCGACGGTATGCGCAGTTTAAAGCTTCTGGATGCCTCTGTAAGGGGAAATCAACGGGTCGGCCTGCAGTGAGCGCCGAGTGTGGGAGGAACTTGATTATCAGCTTGATGTCTGCCGAATCACTAAAGGGGCACATATCGAACATTTGTGAATGCCTAAAAAAACTTTTTGAGTTTTTGTATGTGTGTGCAAAGCATTGTGAAAATATCTCAAATAATAAAGTTATTGTAGAGCTGTGAAATAGCTTCAATCATTTGTAATAACCCTGTACTGTACTTGTTTGTAAGCTGAAACTGTTAGAACACATCGGGTTACGGCCCTTCCCAAGAAAGCCACGTGCCGCGAAGAGCGCGTAGGTGACCGCGCAAGGCCGCAAACAATAGGAGCACTCCGCAACATCTTCCTGGAAGCAACTCCAGACGCGTTCTCTCCCGTCACCTCGTCTTCTCTGTAAGTACACTCCGCCGTGCTGCGGTACAGTTTAACGTCAGTTACTACGGGTACACTTCAGTAAAGACGCTCTCATTCAATAGCCATTTTGATCATTTGCCGATCGTGATTGTTTCGCGATACTAAGCGAGAGCAGTAGCGCCACCCTCCTTTTTGTTGCCGAAACCTACTTTTCGTAGTTCTGTATTCTCTCTCCGATCTGTTCTCGAGTTAAACCTGTGCAGTTATAGGTCAGTGCTCTTTCTATACGTCGTTCTGCGAACGTTCTAAGGTCATTGGAGGCTGCAGTCTGTTAAGAGTTCCTTGTTCCGTACTGATTTCAGAATATATCCCTTTGTTGGATTAACATTAATACGACATCCCGACAGCCTATTAATATTTATCTCACCCGCTAGCTGGGGAAAGCTCAAAAAAAAAAAAAAAAAAAAAAAAAAGGTTCAAATGGCTCTGAGCACTACGGGACTTAACATCTCAGGTCATCAGTCCCCTAGAACTTAGAACTACTTAAACCTAACTAACCTAAGGACATCACACACATCCATGCCCGAGGCAGGATTCGAACCTGCGACCGTAGCAGTCGCGCGGTTCCAGACTGAAGCGTCTAGAACCGCTCGGCCACACCGGTGGGGCAAGCTCTTCTCGCTTATCAAATAAAGCTTTATGGTTACAAAAACCTTTTCAGCTATCTATTATGTATATATGCAGACTGAAGCGACTAATAAAAATTTGCATCAAGGTTAGGATTCGAGCACAGGTCTGCTGATCACTGTACAGATGCGCTAACCACTACGCCACCCTTGCACAATGGCTTTGTACAAGTTCACGGACTACCCTAGTACGCCTCCTTCCTCAGTCCAAATTCCACATTCACGCTTTAACCCACTTGGTATCCCCCTAACCTCGGACAACATTGCAGAGGATCTCCGACTGTAATGGAATGGAACGTCAGCATCCAGCGAAACGGGGCTACCGCCTGAAACAAAGGTACAGGTACTTCAGTCATATGGAACTATATGGTTCCATAGACCTTTTCAAGTTCAAACATCTATGACGTATATATGCAGAGTGAAGCGATGAATGAAAATTTGTATGAAGGCTGGGATTTGAGTCTGGGTCTTCTGCTCGCTAGGCAGATTCGCTGACCAGTGCGACGCCCTGGCAAAACCACTGTTGAAGGGAGTCTACTGGGGTACACTTACACGTATCGCCCGAATATTGTAATGATACTGATGTAAACTAAAATGACGCTATTATGTTGTAAACGGTGTATGTCTCTGTTGGGCTCTATAAAGCGGATTGCCGATTGCGCTCGACCGCAGATACTGCTTCTGGTCTGAGATTGTAGTGTTGGAATAAGAGAGCTTGGCGCACAGCAGTGGGTAGATGTCCGTGAGCGAAAGAGGATGAAGTAGGCAGTTTTTGTGGTGTGCTCTGTGAAGCCACCAAGTGTTAGATTATAATGTAGGAATTACGAGTACACACATTACTGGAAATATAAATTTGGAAGCAGAAGTCTTCTTGCAAGCAAGGTAAAGATTTTAAGCATTTATGACATTCGTTTTTCCAGCGCATTAGTGTAGATGAGTTTGCTGATAATTGGCAATTATTGAGTAACCCCAGAATGTACATAAGAAAATTTGTTGTACAGGATGGTTAGATATTTTCCTTTTGCAATGTTTCAAAGATTTGCTAACACAGGTATACGTGATTTGATGATTTGTCTTTACGCTATTTTAGTCAGGTTAGATAATACTTGCTGTATGAATCTCATTGGTTGTGACTCAATTGGTAAAAAGAATGTAATTTTTGTGACTAATGCAATTTCAATTGTTAGATATTTTGGAAAGCTAAACTTAAGTTCGCATAAATTTCACTATTGAAAAATTCAGTGTCACTAATTCACCCAAATCACTACCGCCTTCTTTTCCCGGTCAAATGTTTTACAAAGGCATTGATTTTTTTCTTAAATGTTTTCATTTATCAGCAAAATAATTTCATGTATACTTCAAAGTATTGCGGCCAGGACTGCACATCGCTGGCCTGATGCTAGAATATTTTATTCTTGTTCATGAGGGGCCAGAATATACTGCGATCCACCGTTTCTGCTTTAGAGGTAAGACAAATTTATTTATTTGTTATGTGAACAGGGCCAGAGGGGCTGAATGTATTTTGCAGTGACTGTATTTATTTATTGGTATTGGGAGTTGCATTCTCCAATAAGTTCGTACAAACTGTTTTGCTGACATAACACAGAGTAAGAACACCACATACAACACGTTACATAATAACTCCAGCTTTGTATGCATTTTTAGTTCAGGCATTTATTCAATGTATTACAATATAAAGAAGATGTTTTAAAGAACGTTAGACTGTGACAAGTTAGCGTAGCATCTGCCGAGTGATCAGGAGACCCAGGTATGATATGTCGGCCTTGGTACAAACTTTGATTCTTCGCTTCAGTCCTCACATATTGCCATATGCGATACGAACACTGTGGCAGTCAATTTACCACCTGTAATATCTCTTTATGTTCTACTAATTATCCCTTCACAATTCTATGAGTGAATTACGTTTCCTACTTGACCATGTACAGGGTGTTTCAAAAATGACCGGTATATTTGAAACGGCAATAAAAACTAAACGAGCAGCGATAGAAATACACCGTTTGTTGCAATATGCTTGGGACAACAGTACATTTTCAGGCGGACAAACTTTCGAAATTACAGTAGTTACAATTTTCAACAACAGATGGCGCTGTAAGTGATGTGAAAGATATAGAAGACAACGCAGTCTGTGGGTGCGCCATTCTGTACGTCGTCTTTCTGCTGTACGCGTGTGCTGTTCACAACGTGCAAGTGTGCTGTAGACAACATGGTTTATTCCTTAGAACAGAGGATTTTTCTGGTGTTGGAATTCCACCGCCTAGAACACAGTGTTGTTGCAACAAGACGAAGTTTTCAACGGAGGTTTAATGTAACCAAAGGACCAAAAAGCGATACAATACAGGATCTGTTTGAAAAATTTCAACGGACTGGGAACGTGACGGATGAACGTGCTGGAAAGGTAGGGCGACCGCGTACGGCAACCACAGAGGGCAATGCGCAGCTAGTGCAGCAGGTGATCCAACAGCGGCCTCGGGTTTCCGTTCGCCGTGTTGCAGCTGCGGTCCAAATGACGCCATCGTCCACGTATCGTCTCATGCGCCAGAGTTTACACCTCTAGCCATACAAAATTCAAACGTGGCAACCCCTCAGCGCCGCTACCATTGCTGCACGAGAGACATTCGCTAACGATATGGTGCACAGGATTGATGACGGCGATATGCATGTGGGCAGCATTTGGTTTACTGACGAAGCTTATTTTTACCTGGACGGCTTCGTCAATAAACAGAACTGGCGCATATGGGGAACCGAAAAGTCCCATGTTGCAGTCCCATCGTCCCTACGTCCTCAAAAAGTACTGGTCTTGGCAGCCATTTCTTCCAAAGGAATCATTGGCCCATTTTTCAGATCCGAAACGATTACTGCATCACGCTATCTGGACATTCTTCGTGAACTTGTGGCGGTACAAACTGCCTTAGACGACACTGCGAACACCTCGTGGTTTATGCAAGATTGCAAGATGGTGCCCGGCCACATCGCACGGCCGATGTCTTTAATTTCCTGAATGAATATTTCGATGATCGTGTGATTGCTTTGGGCTATCCGAAACATACAGGAGGCGGCGTGGATTGGCCTCCCTATTCGCCAGACATGAACCCCTGTGACTTCTTTCTGTGGGGACACTTGAAAGACCGGGTGTACCGCCAGAATCCAGAAACAATTGAACAGCTGAAGCAGTACATCTCATCTGCATGTGAAGCCTTTCCGCCAGACACGTTGTCAAAGGTTTCGGGTAATTTCATCCAGAGACTACTCCATATAATTGCTACGCATGGTGGATATGTGGAAAATATCGTACTATAGAGTTTCCCAGACCGCAGCGCCATCTGTTGTTGACAATTGTAACTACTGTAATTTCGAAAGTTTGTCTGCCTGAAAATGTACTGTTGTCCCAAGCATATTGCAACAAACGGTGTATTTCTATCGCTGCTCGTTTAGTTTTTATTGCAGTTTCAAATATACCGGTCATTTTTGAAACACCCTGTATATGCTCGCAGAATCGATGCGCAAAGTAGTACAATACTGTTACTATTCCATGAGCGCATAATTACTCTTTGTAATATTCTCTCTGGTGTGATGAGGGGACTTCTAGGATCTTCTCCGTGCCGAATAGCCGCATTGAATAATTGTAATTTTGCTATCGGGATTACTGGAAGAAAGAGATTGAAAATATATTGTATGCTACACAAGAAAATATATACTGAGCATTTACATCCAAGGTGTGTAAGGAATTTCATTATATATGTATTCTCTAATTGGAAATTTGCACGGAGGTGTCGTTTCGTTGGGAATCCGAAGGGAAATTCCGATGAATTGGTAAACGAACCTTCAATTATTAGATCCAAGAGCTCCATTATTTCATCGGATAATTAAACTCTATCAAAGCAAACTTTCCGCTTGATCTGAGGTTACCCGACTGACTATGCAACGCAAGAAAACCAAGACATTTTATTTACACAGGATTGCAGATCGCTTCGAATCATCGAGACTGTGGACAAGGAGAGTGATCGTTCGATTCTGATTAAACAAGTAAAGCTTAATTATAACTTTCTTGAGCGACTGTGATGACTGTGATATGGCTGCTTATGAATGAGATCATTAATAAAATACTAATAACTAACTTTCCTCCTGATCATCAACCAGTATAAACACAGTATTAATTAAAATTTTATACCCATTTTTAATTTTTTGCGGATAGGTTGATAACGGATTTGTTGAGAAATATACCCAGAGTACGAACTATAAAGCACAAATTGCGAATAGTAGATAATGACACATCAACGTTTTTTTTTCTTTAAGAAAAATAGGATATTGGGACAGGGGTGGGCCATACAGGTTAGACATCGCAGACACTTCGACAAAGAGGTGCCAGGGTAATTGCTGCCACTCTATGAGGAACTGCTGAGCGGCATTGTGTAGGAAGCAGTGGGTGCTTAGTTGGCCGGGTGGGGAAGGGCGGATGCGGGAGCAGTGCCGACCGCTGAGGGCCTCTCGTAAGCCGCAGGCTCAGCGGCGGCCGCTGTCGGCACTCAGCACGTCAGGACGTGGCGTGGCGTGGCACGTCGCCCCCTTCTGGGGGAGCTCTCAGCCGCGGCGTGGGCTGCCGTCACCCCAGCGGGCTCTGTACAGCCTGCGTCTAGCCTACTACCGTCTTTTGCTGCTTCTCATTACTTTCCGTCTTTCTTTCGTTGATTCTAAATACACTGACAAGCCGAAACAGTATGACCACTGCCCACCGCGACGCTGGACGCCGTCTCGTGGCGATACGGGCACACGACACAGTAACAAAAGTATGCAAACGAACCAGACACGGATGAGGGTCACCCTAGCGGAGATTTGCGCCGCAAATGGGGAAAGCCCATCGACAAAGGATATATTGTGATTCTTGAAGTGTTCCCGGCGTACTGAATGTTCGATGAGGTTTCGTGATTGCAGCCGGATCATGTTGACTTCTTGGAACAATATTTCGGCTGGCAATCGTCCAGTCATCTTCAGATGAGTGTCTGCAAGTGGCTGGACGCTTGCCAGCCGAAATATTGTGCCAAGAAATCAACATGATCCGTCTACAATCCCGAAACCTCATCGAACAAAACATAGTTTATTATTGTGAACAGCCCGTGAACGAGTTTATCGAAAACGAAGGAGCTGGTCGAATGTTCACCTGCTTCTGTTGTGAGCATTTACAGAAAGATGTAGCAGGACAGTGAAGCTACCACTAGACGTTAAATGGTTGCAGGTCCACGAGTCTTCACAGAACTTCAGGTCCGAAGGCTTGTCTGCACTATAAAATAGGGTAGATGGTAGTGTCATCTCTGCCGAAAGAGCACAATGCTGGTGCATGCACAAGTGTTTCGGAGCACACCGTTCATCGTACTTTGCTGAACATGGAGCTCCGCAGCAGACCACCCCCACGTATTCACATGTTGATTAAACGACATCGTCAATTACGATTGCAATGGGCAGGGGACCACCGGGATTCGACCGTCGATTAGTGGAAAAGTGTCAGCCTCTCTGCTGAATCACATTTTTGCTACGCTCGGCCACCGTTCGTCTACACAAACGCCGTCATCGAGGTGAACGGCCGGTCGAAAGGTGAAGCATTTTACGGAAGCAGGCTGGTGGGAGCAGTAGTACGCTATGGAAGATGAACCGTGAATTTACTTTCAAAATCTTTTCTTAAAAATTTTACTTTATTTATTAGCAATTCATCAAGAACATTAACGTATTTAATTGCACTAGGTGAGCGTGGAAATAGTTGCCAGGGAGTAACTGATGAGAATGAACTTACATTTAACAAATGGGAATTTTATTCATAAAAGCCTTTTCAAAAACACATTTAAAATTTATGAGCAGAAAAGCACCCTCGAAATATCGAGCTAGAATTTTATTTAGAAGCAGAAAGAACAATACTGACCGTATGAGCCTTCGGGCTTAGAAGCTTGCCACTCCCTTTCAACACGGCCGTAGTGGCGACCGCTCACAACTTCTGAAAGACTGCACTGGTGCAAATCTGCAACACACCAGATTACTTTAAACTAAAAATTTTAACAACTCACACAAACACATTAACTATGCACCCGTAAGAGGGGTGGAAATGGTACAAACACTCACACTAAGCTGGGGACAAGAGACTGACCCAGAAAACAAGTAGAATTTAACACGTAAATGAAACAACATATCTGCAGTCACTTAACTTCTAATAAACGGCGATGTCTGGCGAAGACCTGATGCAGCACCCCCAAAACGCTCTCCCGAACCGTCCACTGCCAGCCGCTTCAACGGACGCAGGAAGGCGCCCCGATCTCCTGTCTCACGGCGTCGTAGCTCGCGCCGGCCTTACCGATGTCGGAGGTTGACTCCTGTTGCTCTCGTGTCGGCCGCGAAGCCACTACTCCACGCTATACGGCGCGGCCTACAGGACTGACGTGGCGACTCCACATGCAACGACGCTCAAGACGGACCAGTCATCTTGTGTCCCCGTGCGCGACCGACCAACCGATCGATCCAACCGCCAATGTCCATTGCCTGAACAAACTCGAGTAGACTGGCGGCCTAACACATCCTGGAACTCCGGTTGACAGACAGACACAGACTAAGCGATACACTCGGTCCGACCCACCCCTGCAGAGGAAACATGCCCTCAGGCTACCCGACATCCCTGCCCCGCGAAGAGACCGACCATCCGATCAATCCGACCGCCAATGTCCATTGCCTGAACAAACTCGAGCAGACTGCCCCACACTGACCCGGCTGACCAACTGACCAGACTGGCCGAGACTGACAGACTGACTCTGCCGAGCTCATAGCGCCCCTTAAATGCACGTGTAGAGGCAACTTTTCCCCTTTACTACCAGAGGGAGACACCAAAGCTGCGATTGCCACAGCGGAGCCACCGCCAGAAACGGGAGGCGACTGATTTACATTACGCTCTGCGGCGTGCTCTTCAAAACAGAAAATTTTACTACGACTCAGAAGACATTCTCTTGCGCCTACTTCGGAGCTATGATAATAATCGAAGACACGTTAACAGCTAGAACCACCTGCATTCCATCATGCTTGCCGGCCGCGGTGGCCGAGCTGTTGTAGACGCTTCAGTCTGAAACCGCGCGACTGCTACGGTCGCAGGTTCGAGTTCTATCTCTGGCATGGATGTGTCTGATGTCTTAGATTAGTTAGGTTTAAGTAGTTCTAAGTTCTAGGGGACTAATGACCTCAGATGTTAAGTCCCATAGTGCTCAGAGCCATTTGAACCTTCGTGCTTGATCTTTTCCCTGAAGGCGAAGTCATCTTTCAGCAGCATAATTATCTGTGTCTCGGTGCCATAACAGTGCTACAGTCGCTAGAAGAGCATTATAGTGATCTCACGTTGATATCTTGTCGACCAAATTCATCTGATGTAAATGCTATTGAACCCGCTTGGGTAGCTATCGGGCTCCAGCGGCACGTACGCAGACCAGCGGCCCGTGATTTATGCGAATTACGTGACCCGTGCGTAGACACATCTAGTGTCACATACCTCCAAAAACCTACCAAAAAACTGCCTTAGCCCTGATGCAGAGAATCAGTAATGAGTTACGCTCGCAAGACGGAGAAACAGGATATTTAGTAGGTGATCACAATGCTTTGGCTCATCAGTGTACATACACTGTACTCATTAAACTGTTAATTTAATTCAAAAATATTCGGTAATTGAAGCATGTTTCGGAAGAAATTATCATATGACAAAATGGTTATTTGAGATAGGACTGTTCGTAAACCTGATTCACATTTACAAGTATATATTTTTTAGGATCAAATGATATTTTAACAGTCGGATCACATTAAATCATAACAGTAATATTGTTCTTAATAAGCCTACGATTAGGTAACCCTCAGAAAGTTACATAAATAAAATAACAGGAAACAAATTGATAACAAAGTACAACTATACAAATAAAATACCTCCGTATTGTCCTGTGGTCCATACAGTACAATGTCCGTTCCCCTGGAATAGTGTCTGGTTATTAAATGACGTTTTGTTTCTCTTCTTCTTGTTCTTCTTCTTCTCCCTGTCATGCTTGGATGGCTATTTTCTGAATAACGTCTCGTCACTGGTGATTGTATTTAAGGATATTGTGTAACCACAAACTTCTTTCATCATCTGTGTATTTAAATAAATTGCTGACGTCATTTCCTCTTCTGGCTACAAGGGACTAAAGGCCACTGTTGATAGTTCAGTGCTCCGTTACTGTATTTCTGTTTCCATTGTCGGAATGATGTTTACGGGCCTATGTATTTTAGTGTGCCTAGTACTAAACCATCAGCATTGTATTTCAGCACAAAATACTTATGAATTTTAAAAAAAAGGTAAGTTTTGCATATACATGCGCCAATAAACTTCTGCCCTGACCTCTAGCATGAGATAACGAAACAAAACCTTCGTAGAGTATTCTATATAGCCCGCTGAGTAATTCTGAACTCTTCCCTGAAAACGGCACATAGGCCTATGAACCGTTTTCCCGGAAAATCCCACAAATCTTCAAAAAATGGTTCAAATGGCTCTGAGCACTAAGGGACTTAACTGCTAAGGTCATCAGTCCCCTAGAAGAACTACTTAAACCTAACTAACCTAAGGACATCACACACATCCATGCCCGAGGCAGGATTCGAACCTGCGACCGTAGCGGTCGTGCGGTTCCACACTGTAGCGCCTAGAACCGCTCGGCCACTCTGGCCGGCCACAAATCTTCCTCACAGTGTAGCGGAACTCTAGAAACGTTTCAGAAAAATCATTTATGGCTAGGGCTCTAAAACGAATACTGAATTTAGTGTTGTATTGAAAGTCGGTCGCGTTTAAGGGCATGAGACAGGTAGTTCTCAAGTTGCTACTGATAATGGAATTTTCCCTCATAGGACTGCATTTTCTTTTAGTTTCAAGTCAATAAACTTTTTTTAGAACTAGATCTCGCAATGGTCCTTTTGACCATTTTCAACTCTTCATTTGGCTATAATGGGCTGTGAAAATTCGTATAAAAACCCTCTGCGCAATTTACAGGCAGTTCTAATTTTATATTTCTTTTTGTTTTTTAGCCAAAAAGGTAAACACAAAGTAATGTATTGCAGTGTACCGAACCAGGATTCGAACTAGGGATCTCCTTCTTACTAGGCAGGTGCGTATCAATTCGCCATCCGACACGAGGTGACATATGGCAGTGTGGAGCCGTCCTGGAGGTGTACATAGATGGGTGGGACGTAAAGCGTGAAATTCTGGTTAGAGTCCCTCTGTGGAACACATTTTTGTTGTCACCAGTAGATTGTGGAGTTGGTGTCTGATCACATTCGCAATTGCGAATACATTTATTGCACTTCTTGTAAACTCAAGAAACGAATTAATCGTTCCGATGATGAACAGAAAACGCCAAGACTACCGCAGGAGAGCTACATGTGGTACTGTAAAGGAATCTGAAAGTACATTGAAGCTGAATGTGTTATTTTGAAAATCGACTTCGACCTCAATCATTTGCCTTTGCCTAACATCTTATGTGCGCTTGTTTGGATTACATTCCAGAAGCTGAATCTTTGAAACCAATGAAATGTTGATACATGTGATATGGAACAATTCATTATTTCCCTGTGAATTTCAGTCAGTGAAATTCTTCTGGGGTTGAGGCCGCATTATCAGCTATAAAATTCCGATGTTTCGGCGACTGTTCCAAGACGCCGTCCTATGGGTGTACTGCCAGTACACCCTGAGGAAGGCGTCTTGTAACAGTCGCCGAAATGTCGGAATTTTATACTTGACAATGGGGCCTCAAGCCCAGAAGAATTATATTGACTGTGACAACGGCCGCGGAAGCCTACGTTTACTTCACTGTGAATTTGTCTGCCGGAACAAGTTTTTCTACCACGGAGCAGGTGACACACAAACAAACGTGGTCGGTGGCCGACGTGTCTGAGGTGATTCCCCGGTCGATCGCGAGCAGTGTGTGTGTGTGTGTGTGTGTGTGTGTGTGTGTGTGTGTGGTGGGCCAATCAGCGAGCTGTTTGCAGGCGGTCGACCATTGATCACACGGGCGGCGGGCGCCCTCTCGACGCGTCCCACTCGAGGCGGTGGACCCCGGTTCTCGCAGGACACAGGATGCGCTCAGCAGCGCCTAATTAAACGGCGCCACAGAGCGCAGACCCGCGCTGCTCTCTGGACAATTTACTGCGGCGCCTAAGAGGCGGCAGCCGATAACGTCAGATGTGACGCGACAACGACAGGCCGAATATCCGTCCCGGGCCGCTTTTACAGAGCGCACTTCCTGTGACCGACTGGACAGCTCCAATTTGTAACTATGGGCTCCCGTTCGTCCGCTCCCTGTTTCCTTTGCCCGACGGCACAGCAGATTCTAATTAACAGCGCGGAGGACACTTACCCCGTTTCGTTTGCTTTTCTGCTTGACTATGAGAGCCCGAAATTCTCAGCTAATTTCACCTCTGTCCAAAAGGAAGTATTCGCTTAAAGGATTGTAGCGTATCATTTCCTTGCCGCTCCTCTGTTCCCGTCCTCTTCGTTACTGGCGACGTGGCCAATTTCCGGTAGCCAGAGGATGGGACCTTTGCTCAACCTGAGGATAATGAGCTTGTTTTTCCCTTTTTTTATTATCTTTTTTGTGTCGTCAGTCTCCTGATTGATTTTATACGGCTCGCCACGAATTCATCTCTTGTGTCAACTTCATCTCACAGTAGCTCTTGCTGTCTACGTGGTCTGTTATTTGTTATACGGTTTCAGTCTCGACAAAACATCCAGCGACCACGTGAGGGCGCACGGGAGACTGTAATTCGACCTCTCAATATCTGCGGTGCATAGCCATATTTACATTAAGTATGCGTAATTAGGACTCTGCAGGTAAAACGGTATGAGATGTACCTTGGTGAATGGGGAGCCCACTAGGATGGTGAACAAGATACCGGGTGATCAAAGAGTCAGTATAAATCTGAAAACTTAATAAACCACGGAATAATGTAGATAGAGAGGTAAAAATTGACACACATGCTTGGAATGACATGGGGTTTAATTAGAAAAAGAAGTATTGCTAGACACGTGAAAGATCTCTTGCGCGTGTCGTTTGGTGAGGATCGTATGTTCAGCCGCCACTTTCGTCATGCTTGGCCTTCCAGGTCCCCAGACCTCAGTCCATGCGATTATTGGCTTTGGGGTTACCTGAAGTAGCAAGTGTATCGTGATCGACCGGCATCTCTAGGTATGCTGAAAGACAACATCCGACGCCAATGCCTCACCATAACTCCGGACATGCTTTACAGTGCTGTTCACAACATTATTTCTCGACTACAGCTATTGTTGAGGAATGATGGTGGACACATTGAGCATTTCCTATAAAGAACATCATCTTTGCTTTGTCCTACTTTGTTATGCCAATTAATGCTATTCTGATCAGATGAAGCGCCATATGTCGGAAATTTTTTGAATTTTTGTATTTTTTGGTTCTAATAAAACCCCATGTCATTCCAAGCATGTGTGTCAATTTGTATCTCTCTATCTACATTATTCCGTGATTTATTCAGTTTTCAAATTTATACTGACTTTTTGATCACCCGGTAAATACGAACATAGTATGCCATCAAAAGACCTAAGCACGCGATGGACGAATAAAGTGTGCTGAGCCAACTTTAGAGACCAGTCTGTGAAGTAGCCATAAAGCCCCCATCGCCAACTTAAATGGCAAATTTACAGTCAGGCAAAGCGCGCAGTTGTGCGCAGAACACGTCGTTACAACAAAGATTGTAAGTGGTAAGGCCACGTGGATGATTGTCTCCGTCTTCACCTTCGCTCAATACTCACACAACATAGAACCAGAGACAGACAGATTGCACAGTACGCTATAAACATGCTCATAGTAACAACAGATATAAATGCCTGCTCCACGCTATGGCACGCAGACACAGCAGACGAATGGAGTCAAATAGATGATGGCACACTTCACTAACACAACGTTTCCATTCTCTCGTCGCCGAAACGTAAAAAGTAAATTGAACTCACTTCCTGATATACGTTGTATATACTGGCTATTCTCAGAAACTGCTTTAGGAATTTTGATCCTGTTTCGGCTAATAAATACAACGATTCAGAAAGAAGGTTTTTGTATATAATTTATAAATATTTTGTTCAAACTGTCTGAATTATGATGAATTAAAATTAAGCCCTGAAACGATGCCATTGGCACCTAGCGTACGTCTCCCTTCGGGCGTTCTGTTTCCGTACTTGCGGCATTAGCGCGGGCGCGGTATTGTGAATCTCAGCCGTCTCCTTGCAGCTTACTTCTTTCGACAGACCACAACATATTCACAAAGGAAGTCTACATTGAAGTTCAATTTTATGACCGTGTATTCAATACCGGAAAGGCTGGAAATCGAACAATTTTTACGAGACGACGTTCACATCGATTATCCCAGACTAACAAGGATTCACCTCTCCATCGTGATCAGCGTGGTCTACTTGAAACTTGTGAACGACGCAGCTTAAGAAAGGATTCTCAAAAAAGACGAGAGATCTTCAATCCGGACTTTCGGATGGAGACATTGGCCCTTCGAAAGTAGAACATGCAGATTTAAGCCAGAAGAGGGGCCGTGTGTTCGAGTTGCCGTTTGAGGTCCAGTAGAGATAATGATCGCAGCGTTGATACCTAGGGCGCTGTGATAAGCCATTAGGCGGAAAAATTACCACACTTTACCACCTGCCCTGTTTCGAATGGGGTGCGCCAGGTGCGCATAGACCTTACTAAACATGTCCTGTCCTACGTGAACGCCGACAAATGCCGTGCCATCATAATTTGTGGCGGCTAGCCAAGACCTGTTCGGGATGCGAGCAAGAGGGACACCTCAGATCAAGCTGAATGCAACGGCACATCACACAACTGCCGACAGGGGAGAAGAAGATGTCGCCCGATCTAACGGTGCTCCTGTTGACATGCTTAGGGCCATTCAAACTGTTCCTCTGATCATTGAATGTCGACAGAAGCGTCGCACACATTCGACACAGAGCAGCCTCCGATGTGGCGGCGGGGCACTGCAGATGGCCAAAGCGACAGAAGAAACGTCAGCTGGCTCCATCCGATACCTGCAGGACAATTTCAATAGCAGTAGTTATCGATGGTGATAACCACCCCCAGCAGGAAGATATAACCGTCGGTTCTTCTGAGGGGATTATATGAGTTGACTTGTCACTATGCCATGCTTCTGGATGATAAAAGCTATCACAGACGTATTGCAACCTTCAGCTGCCCCGCTACTGGGGGATGATCGAAGCATAAGCCTGACTGCGTGGGCAGACGATATCCAGGACCGGACGTCTGCTGCCTAAGCTAAAGCGGTTCAGTTACTTCACATCACCAAAGTTAAATGTCAGTGAATATAATAGGATGGGACCCGTTGTTGGCGGCAGGGCCTTCTTCAGTTCTCCCATCTCCACCTCTCCCAACAGGCGCCAACAATATCACCTCCCCGTACCTGACCTTCCTGATTGGCTCCATCAACCTCAATACTATCAGTTCTGAGGTCAAACTGAGATGTTTCGTTACTTGTTGGAGGCGGCAGATCCCGATGCCGCACTCCTCCAGGAAGTGCGCCTCGACCAGTTCACGTCTACTTATGGATACGCCGTTTATAATGCTCCATGCACGGATAATGGCAATGCTACTGCCATTCTTGTGAAGGAAGGCATCTTGCTACACGGTGTGACCTACCTTTGATCAAAGAATAAAAGAAGAGGGCGCTCGAAATTTTAAGCGGAGGATGTCGTACCCTTATTAGAGGGACGCTACAATCATATTATCCTAGGGGCGATTTCAACTGTGTCCTGTCACAAGAGGATGAAATACCACACTTTAGGGAACTGCAACTTCGCCTGATCGGCACCCGGAGGAGTATCCACGGCAGCAGACATATGTTACCGGGCATTTGGCGAGTTGTCTTGAATGGGACTATGTCTCTCAGGGACTTACAGCAGCGACGCTTGATGCTAAGACATGGCCGGCAGCCTTTATGGATCATGATGACCACCTCTGCACCATGAACCTCCAACGAAAGACGGCGTGGCGGTGCGGGGGCACATGGAAGGATCCAGAGTATCGGCTGAGGTTAGCAGAGACACGGAGGAGTTGTGAGAGGCTGCATCCGACGTTTCCTTCCACGATCCAAAGGTGGCGCCATTGCTTAATACCTGCTCTGCAGCGTGTGATGGTGAATTGCGGTCGGGAAGGTACGTGTTGTCAAAGGCGTTATGGAACATTATTTCATGCAACGGTGAGAGATATCTGCCCAACTGCCGCCACCAGGACATCAGGTTGAGGTCCGTAAATTGGAAGCAAAGATCGCGACTGTTATATGATGTCGTCTCGAAACCACGATTCTGCTCGCGCGTAGACAATACTGGGTTGGGGGTGGACCGCCAGTCATGCAGCACATTATTCGTTAACGTCGCAGATATGGAAGAGCGTTGATGCCTATGCAGGATATACCGGTGGTGGTGGTGGTGGGGGGCGCCTATCGGTCGAAGAGGATATCGCCTACGCTTTCTGGGATCACTGCCGGCGTTTCTACGCTGCGGACGACCAGAATGCTTCGCTGATAACTGAAATCCTCCGCTTGTTTTATCGGACCCTTTATGGAAACGCGGTGGCGACCCTCACGAACCCATAGCGGTGGAGGAAGTATTGATGACCTCAGCAAAGGGGAGTCCATCAAATCGCCAGGCGCAGATGGTCTCCCTACAGAGTTTCATTGTATATTTCGTGGTGTTATGATGCCTCGATGGGATACAATGTAACAAGAACTGATGAATCCTGCAATGTAGATTGCTCCTTCCTTCGTCGACGGCATTATTTCGGTCCCCAAGCCGTCTGACAGCAGAGCGATTTCAAGGTATTTACGAGACTTCTCGCTGGCTGCATTTAGAATGTCCTGCACCAAGTCGTCTCTACAGAGGAGACGGCGGTAACAACAGCATTGTCTCGATGTCATCTCGCTGGCGAAGTTCTGTCGCGCACACGGAGCCATAGTGTTAGTGGACTTCGATCACGTTTTCGATAGGGTTTGCCACTATTATCATAACTTCTTCTAAGGAGGTAGTTAAAATACAGTATTAGAGTGTCAATCCCTAGTAACTAAATGATTAGTGCATCTTGAAGTATCAGATGACCGAAAGTAAGTAATGAACTCTTAAACAAATAAATAATAAAATAATGCATACTTCTGATCGGGAAATGAGTAAGTAAATATAGTACACGTAGTGAGGGTTATGCTAAAAAAATTAGAATAATAACTGGTATTGCTGTTCAGATATATCCCTTTTAATTATTGAATATATTGCATATAACCTGTCTTTTCCTATAGCTTGCTGAGAATCTTGAACGTCTTGCATCGTTCAACAATCAGGAACGCTTTCTCTAGGTCGACAAGTCCTATAAACACATCTTGATTTTTCTTAAGTCTTGGTTCCATTATCAGGTGCAACTACTTCTATAGTGCCTTTACATATCCTAAGTCCAAAATCATGATCTAACAGGTCTTCAGTTTTCCTTTCCATTCTTCTATGTATTATTCCTGTTAGCAACTTGAGCGTGTAAACAGTTGAGTTAACTGTCCATAGTTCTCATGCTTATCTGCCCCTGCTATCTTCGGAATAGTGTGGTGTTAGTTTTCCGAAAGTCTGCTGTCTTGTCACTGCCCCCAGGGATTTTTGGAATTCTGAAGAAGTGTGCTCTCTTTCTTCCACTTGATTTGATCGCATGCCCCCTGTCTCCCCCACCCCCCGTCGAGCTCTTTTTCACTCTAATAGCAGATCTCCTACATTTTTCCTTATCGATACGTATCTCACCTATCACGTCATTAAACAAGTCCTCCAGGTCGCAGAAGTCTTCAGTGTACTCTTTCTACCCATCCGCTGCCTCCTCTGCGTTTAATAGTAGAATCCCGATAGCACTCTTCATTTTGATGTCCCTTCTTAAATTTAACTGAAGTTTGTTTTAATTCTTCTATACTTTGAATCAGTCCTTCTTTTTCGATTTATTTACAAGTTTCTTGCAATCTGTCTGCCTCAACTGGGTTGCACACACTATTTATTTCATTCCTGTGTTTCCTTGTACATTTTTGTGCATCACATCATGGGAGTACGCATCATCACGCAGACAGTTCATAGTCACAAGTGTCATTTGTGGACGAGCATCTGTTGTAAAACGGCATCACGATACCGTCGCATAAGATGTATCGCATGAGGATAAAGAATAATCGTGATCTGCTATTTTGCTGTCATGGCTGCCTCAGTCACCAACACCCGTGACGTGAAGTTATATCCGATGGCTCCTCACACCATGTCGCCAGGAGTGTCTCCCGAAAACATTGGAAGAATCCGATCTCTCCCCAGGTCGCCGACATACCCACCGACGATAGTCATCTGGGGTGCTGGGGAACTGCGATCCATCGCTGAACATAATGTGACGCCATTCATCACCAGTCCATGCCTCCTGGTCAACGTACATCTCCAAACACAGCCGGTTGCGTTGTGGTCTTAACCTCAGTCTACCCATGGAATAGTCCTTCCCTACTTCGGTTCATGCTAGCCTCCGACCAACGGTGTGGGATGGCACAGAATGTTGAGCAAGTCGATTAGTTGTTCTAGTATAGCAAGCGCAGATGTGAATCGGTAGCGACGAGCGTGGTGCACGAGAGAATCGACCGGAAACTTGTCGGCGAGTATGTCTGCTCTCACGTCCCATTACCGCCCAGTATCTGATCAATATAATATCGGAATGCCTCGCTGGGTTGGGGATTTTCTCTTCCCATGGGCTGGATGTTCGTGTTGTCCTCATCATTTCATCATCATAATCATCATTTGTGACAGCGGCTAGAGTGGACTGTGGAAAATTGGACTGTGTAACATTTGGTACTTTGTACTGGTGCTGATGACCGTGTAGTTGAGCGCCCCACGAACCAATCATCATCATCATCATCATCATCATCATCATAATCATCATCGGGATGCCTCACAAATCTAGAGACTGCGCAATTCGACCAGCTGGCCAAATGGAGACCCACAATGAAGCCCCTTTCAAACTGCATAAGCTACTGATAAAGATGTCTCACAGGAGAACGATGCATCTCGGTGTCCTTCGTAACGATCACTCAATATCTCACGTTCTTCATGCCATTTATAAGCCCCATCAGGCCCAGTTCAACACTAAACACGTATAACACGACACAAATGCTCTCTGATGGCAATTGACTATTGCAACTTCTAATCACAAATATATATATACCAGCCGCTGGTGTGAACATGTATGAAGCTATATTCACATCCGATCACATATTGCAGGTGGTTCGTTTGCTTTGTCAGACAGATTAGTTCTTTCGTTACCCAAAGTTTCTCCGCTTTTTCCTTTCTTGTGTCTATTTTTGTCAGTCCAACACCTGTGACTCCTCGTTTCACAGATATCCACCCCAACTGGTCTGCCTACAGTGGTATTTACTATTGCAGTACCTACAGGCCCAAAGAACTTGAAACACATTCATCTTACCACATACTTCAGTATCCCACTTCTTTGTAGGTTGATTCTTTGGGACGAGTTTCTTAAAAGCCATCCTACTTTTCATCGTTAGTAAACTGTGGCCGGAGTCTATATATCTGCTCGTGGGTACTTGTTATAATCCAGAATCTCATTTAGGAAGCTTTATCCATGATGTAATCCAGCAGGAAACTTCTCGTATCTCCCGGCCTTTTCAAGTATACCTCCTCCTCTTTCAAGTTTTTCCCTTTCTCATTCACAGTACCAAGACCATATTGTCCCGTAACTCTTCCATTACTTTCCGTACTGCTGCCATTCGGGACTCAATGGTTACTAGATTATCGTCTGTTTTTGAATTCTGAATTAGCCATTCTATAACGTCATATAATTTCTCTGCCCTAAGCAGGTGTCTGTGAAAATTTCACACATTGGAGGCAGCTTCCCGAATATGAAAATATAACTTCCCCAGTCACAGAATGATCATAAATAAGACGATACCTGGCACTGACTTGCAATTTTTGCAATTAATGTCGCCAATTATCCTATGTATTACTGTAAAACTAGTACCAACTAATAACCTGTTATTCCACTATGGGCTTGGGACAGCGGCTGGTCAAATATGTAACACAGAAATTCGCCAAATAGCCGTGCAAATTGAGAGTTATTTTATTTTACTTTCGCTATCAGTTTTGGCAGTTCATATGGGGCCTGCAGATGGAATAATGAATTGCCGAAACTGGTGGTGAAAATAAAATAACTTCTCAATTTGCACGGCTGTTTGGCAAATTTATTTGTTAGACAAATAATATGGATGTGCTGACAAGGTCATTTCTGAGTAATGAGTTCCACTAGTCCTACCACCACAGATGTCTCAATCTTTTCTTTTCACAGCACAAGCACCACCATCCTTAATAACGAAATAGTAGCGTTTACGTATCTGTGTGTCATAGTAAACAAATAAATGGTTTTCATGTCTCTTACAATTATTGTCGTTAGTTAATAATCACCAATAAGTATTGGTCACATAGCACCGTAGTTGGTAGCCTTTTCCAGCCTGTTGCGGCGTGAGCCAAAATTCCTTCTCAGGTTTCAATGGCCACCACACTCAACCGGTCGGTTACAGCTTACCTGTCGATGAACATAGTGAAACGAGTTCCTGTCATTAATGAGCGAACGATGTGATGTATCTAAAACTCTCACTTGGATGCGTTCTTGAATGAAACTTCGCCTACTGCGATGAAAGCATTTACTATGTGCTCTGTTGAAATGAAGTAAAATAATAATAATAATAATAATAATAATAATAATAATAATAATTCAGAACAGTGAGAGTGCTGTGATACAAACATCACATCCTAAGAGTGCCATGTACTCCATGTTAATAAGCTTTCAATGTATTTAACCGACATTTCTCTGCCTTGGGGAATTAATAATGTTTTTGAAGAAGACATATTTTAGACGGCGCAGAATAATTGATTTTGGGACGAATATGACTGAGTGCATGAATTGTAAGTATCCGCTGGAAAGATACAGGACTTTACGGACTCACAAGTATGATGTAAGGGGCGCTCTGGTGCTGTTAGATTTCAGGAGTGTTTGCTGATGATGATTCGTTTGAACTCTTCGATGAACAGAAAACTTATACCGAGAATAATTACTTTTCAAAAGTTTGTGTTGACTGTAGAGAGATTAATGAACTCCAAATTAAATAATTTAAATCGACAATAATTAAAATATAGACAGGCCCGCTGACTAGGTATTGATATTACGGAAACTTAACAACGAGACTGATTAACTTTATAGCAGCCATTAAACCAATATGTACTGGTAATATATTGTGTCTGTCGATAGGTGACCTCTCACTCATATTAAGTGAGTGCAAGTTATGATTAAGTACCATGTCTGCTTGTTTTCAGTAAAGCTGCTTTTATATTTGCCAACTGAACTGAAATACAGACTACTATTTACAGCAATTTTTTGCTATTAAATTTATTTCAGTAACTTAGAGCTTACTAAAGCTAAGCTACAATATAGGTAATCACAATAGGACCAAACCGTCAGACGTTCGTGGTGAACACGAACTAGTATGAATTAATTCTTATCTGTTTTAGATAAAAAAAATACGAAAACTTAACTAAATCAGGTGTAATAAAGTTTATAGTAAGTTACATGGAGTTTACGAAACAGCATCAGAATACAGTTAACGTATTATTTTCTTCGGAATCCATATCGTTTACTGATAAAGAGGGCAAAACTCCAGAAATCCGTGCTTGTGCAGGGAATTACCATCCATACATGCATCTGTGTACCTTCCACACCACAACGTCAGATTATTTATTATTGCAGCAGTAGGACGTTGCACAACATATACGTACACATACGCAGAGTATTTATAAGGGGTTTCGTTTAAATTTCACAATTATTTCGCAGTTTAGGTGTCGTTTCCTGCAAGTGTTTCAGGTTTTTTTTAAAAAAATTATGGAGGTGACAGTTCTCGACAACATGTCATCAGATATTTAGTAAAGGTAGCGAACAGTCGACGAACGCTATTAAAATCATCTTCCACTTAATTTGATTCTACTCCAGAACAATTACGGGTCACTGCATACTTACTATTTCCTTGTCCATAAAAATGTTCCATCTTAGTTATGCTGCACTCAGCGTGCGCAGAGAAACAAATGAAACTGATTCTTGTTTCTACGTGTAGCGTGATACAAAACAGACGTAGTTAACTAATGTTTGCCTGTTTTACCGGGACATTAGATACAAATCGTAACTTCAAAACTGTTTAGGCGGCAACTAACTTGAGTCAACCTACAACTCAAAGCTAGTTGTGTTGTGATGTCTCGCCTTGAAAATGTTGAGTGTGTGGTAATGTGTGAGGGAGAAGGTAAGTGTTAATTGGTACAGGACACTGATAAGGTGATCATTATTAGTCTTCTGATTTGCTTGATGTGGCCCACCACGTCACAACACCTTCACTTCAGAGTAGGACATGAACCGAACGTTCGAATTAATTGATGATGTGCATGTAACCACAGATATTGGTCTCATTGGAATGCATCTGCATCTCGACTATTCACTACGGGGAGGATCAAAACTTAGAATGTGCGTCGTTAGATTGGGCTGTTCATTCCAGCTTTCTTTCCATTTTTTGGGTACATCGAAAACGACTGTGACCAGAAGATCTATCCAGTGTGAGCTGGGGGATTGTAGGAAGCGTTACAATTGAGTTCTTATGGGAGTCTGTCTTCTTATGAATTTGCATCCCAGCAGTTTTTCTGCCACTTAAGACGATATTACTAACCTCACTGAAAGCGTGGAATAATTACAGGACCTGCTGAATGAAATGAATAATTTAATGAACACCGAATAAACCAAATAAAGATTGAGGACAGGCAGAAATGGGATTACTGAAAAACGTAATTAAAAAATGAGGATCACGAAGTAGACGAAGGGAAGGAATTCTGCAACTTACGAAAGTCAATTACATATGTTTAAATGCAGCCAGGAGAACATAAAAATCAGCCTAGCACAGGAAAAGTGGGCATTACTGGCTAACAGGAGTCTGCTGGTATGAACCATTGACTTTAATCTGACGGAGAAATTTCTGATAATTTGCATGTGGAGCAGGGAACCACATGGAAGTGAAATGTGGAATGTGGGAAAACCGAAAAATAAAGGATGAATGAATGTAGGAAAGAAGGAAGTTTACAATTAATCCTACCACTGACAAGGCCATTAGATAGGGGGCAGAACCTTAGTGTAGGGAAGGATGGGAACGGAAATCAGGCTTGCCATTTCAAAGACCATTGCACAATTTGCTTTAAGCGATTAAGGAAGATCACAGAACAGCACAATGTGGATGGCCAAACAGGGAATTGAAGTGTCGTCCTCCTGAATGTTAGCCCAGTGTGTCAAGAACTGCGCCACATAGCTGGACGGAAATGAAGAAAATCGAAGTTTGAGAAGTGTTGCTGTAGAAGGGTATCATAAATTAGAAATGTTGAGGTTTAGAATACAACTTCCAGGGTACTAGATGAAGCTGAGTATTAACTGTGAGGACAACAGAGATTGAAATGTATCGTAAAGCAAATTCAGACGTTCGGCAAATGTCCTACTCTGAGACGTTAATGTTGTCACAGGTAACAATGACGTGATGGGCCACATCAAACAAATCAAAGACTAATACTTATGACCTTGTAAGAGTCTTATACTGATTAACAACCCCATCCCTTTGCTCCAGCCCCCGCCCCCATCGGCCACACTTATCATTAACAAGGCGAAACCCCAGAACGCAAGGAGATTTGAGTTGTAAGTTTATTCAAGTTAGTTACGCTTAACCAGTTATGGAGCAGCGACTAGTTTCAGATGCCCCGGTAAAAAGCGCTGATAGTCGGTAATTAAGTCTGTTTTCTATCAAGTTACACGTACAAATAAGAATTATTTTCATTTGTTTTCTGTGTGTGCGTGCTGTGTGCCGCGCAACTAACGTGGAATGGTGAAATTTAATGGACAAAGAAACAGTACGGACGCAGTGACCCTTGGTAAATGTGGAATAGAATGTAAATTAGTTGCAAGATGACTTTAATCGTCTAAGGCGACCGTTACTTAACTTTAGTAAAGATCAGGTGCTGGAGAACAGCTTCCCAGATTAAACACAGTGTCGACAGCGCAGTAGGGTGTTTTGCAAGCACCAGCTCACAATAATGGTCAATAACAATACTCTTCCATTAAAGTGTGAACATACACCGTTGTTAACTGTGTCTGGATGAACAATATATTAGTTTGCCTTTACATTATGTCTTTTATTTCGGAGAGGAAGTCGACGTCCTAAATCATCGCAAAAGTGTTCCAGTGTGTCCAAATAGTGATTATGGGCAGCCCAGTCTATTTCATGCATGTTATTGCCTCACAGATGCTAATTTATGATACATAGGAATTACTGAAGTTAAAATCTCCTGGGTTATTAGGCTGCATCATATTTCCTCTAAAATAATATTTTATCTTCATTGATAACGGCCACGAAATGCTACAGACTTGCGTAGGAATTTTTATGCTGATACAACCAGTCACTGTCACCGAAATGTTCTTCGACTGTAAGCAGAACAAAATCGTGTAAAAGAAGTTCATATCTTTACACTTTGCATTTTCTTAAAAATAACGGACCACAACCTAGCCACGAGAAACACCTTGTAATCTTCTCCTCTCTTTCTTGTTGATGCGACTATCAATGATGGTGAAGTCTTTCCAGAAGATTCGACAGGAGTAAGATTTACAATAAAATTTTTACCTATCTTTTCTCACACAGTTGGCTCCAGTTCTTCATGTCTATGGATCTGATTCTTGAAGCTGAACTTCTCACGTTTTACGTTCTCATGGTTCATTTGATCTAAATAATTTTGAAGAATGTCTTCGCAGAATTTTTGTTTTCACGATAATTTATTGTCTCACATTTTACTACATCACACTTTCTTTTGTGTTTTCGCGTTAACAAATCCGAAGTAGTATTGCTCGTCCAAAATACAAAAATATGTCCGATCACATCAGAAGCGTGCTTACTACCACTTCACTCTGCGGTAATAACAGTGTTCCAAAAGGTTTAGAATTTTTCTTGACAAATGAATTCCTGTTAGTTTAGGTTATTTTTTTATAAATGAATCCAGAAATAAACATAATAAGCAATACTAGATTGCGTGGTTAATAATATAAATTTTAAATTTGGCAAATATTTTGTGATTTCAAATGTATCTAAAAAAAATTTTAACTATACAGTCAGAGCTAGTACATATAGATTGTAACAGCGAAAACAAAGTAGTTCCTTTTCATAAATTTTAGCTTGAAATCTAACATATGTATAAAATTATAAGAATTTTTTCAGAAAAAACAGCTGAGATAGTATTGACCTGTCCAAGATTTGAAAAATATTTCTGGTATCGACTGTTACGGTTGAGGAAAAGTAATGCTGTAGGAGGATGTCCGTTTACAACCTCCATAATGTAACTCCATATGGTCTGTTCTTCACTTTTGGCATTTGATGACAGGTATCGTACTCTAGGCATTCGTGAAACCGGAAATTTTCCGTCGTATTGCCATACGGTACAGCATGATTCTTAACTCCAAATCACTTGGTTCCAGTCATCCACTGTCTAGTTGCGTCGCCCTTTACAACACCACAAGCGTCGCTTAGAAATGTGCGGCGCACGAGGAGCTGCCAGACCATTTTGCGTATCACAGGTATGAAATCACGAGTCAATCCACTGAGTTCATGCGACTTCTTACAACCACCGCCCTCACTGCTTGTCGGTCCCCGTCCGTCAGTATTTGAGGCCTACTGGTGTTGCTTTGCCTGTATTTGTTCCTTCCGTCATCACGGTCACATCACCAACAGTAACCTAGGGCAGCATTGTAATGGATAAAGCATCCCTGATGGATTTGTTGTACAGGTGACATCAATTGGCTGGTTCAATTTCGAAGTAACTGCATTCATTTGACCGACCCATTCTGTTGTTATTGCTGCTCTTCTGACAATGCGATACTCACCGCCTTTCCTACTGGTGGGTCAATACCACGCGTTACAGAGGGCTGTCCTGGTACCGTCACTAAATATTGTGTATGTAATTAGGCACTGGTTATAATATCTTCATTGTGAAACTTGCCTGTGGGGCAGGAGGTAACATTACGCCAAAACGTAAATATATCAATGCTCACCGACTGGAAGTCGGTTAAAGTACAAGAAAAAAATGGTAACTTCCTGATCTCAAATGCAGGTCTGTTCTGAGTCTGTTGCAGTTTCCAGTTTTTTCCATTTACAGCTCCCTATAGTGCCATGAAAATTATTTCCTGATATCTTAGTAAATGTCCTCTATCCTGTCCATTCTTCTTGTCTGCGTTTGCCATATATTATTTCCCTTACTCACTCTTCAGATAATCTTCTTTCTTACCTTACCAGCATACACCATTCTTCTGCAGCACCACGTCTCAAATGCTTCGATTCCCTTTTGTTAATTTTTTTTTTTTTTGTGCAATTCATGTTTCACTACCATACATTGCTGTGCCCCAAACGTACATTCTGAGAAATTGTTTCCTCAAATTGACATCTATGTTTGATACAAATAGATTTTTCTTGGCTAGGAATGCCATTGTTGCCAATGCTAGCCTGCTTTTTATTTCGTCCTTGCTCCGTCCATCATGGGTTACTTTGCGGCCTAGCCATGATGTCAAGTTTCTCGCTGTTCTTAGTTCTGATACATTTGATTACTGTCGTCTTTCTTCGATTTACTCTTAAGCCACATTCTGTCTTCATTATACTGTTCATTCCATTCAATACATCCTGTATCCATCTTCACTTTCACTGACGATACCAGTCTCTTTAGCGAATCTTATAATTGTTATCATTTCACCTTGAAATTTAATCCCACTCTTGAAACTTTCTTTTAATTCCGTCATTGCACCTTCGATGCATAGATTGAACACTAAGGGCTGAAGACTACATCCCTGTCTTACAACCTTTTTAATCCGAGAACTTTGGTCTTGGTCTTCTTGTCGTACTGTTACATCCTCGTTTTTTACACATTGGATATTACCAGTCTCTCCCTAAAGTTTACCCCAATTTTTTTTTAGAATTTCGTACATCTTGCACCATGTTACATTGTGGAACGCTTTTCCAATTAGACGAATCTCACGAATGCGTCGCGATATTTCTTCAGTTCTGCGTCCAGTATCAACGGGAGCTTCAGAAGTGCCTCTTTGGTGCCTTTGCCTTTTCTAAAATTAACTGATCGTCATCTAACAGATCCTCAATTTTCTTTTCCATTTTTCTGTATACTATTGTCAGCAGCCTGGATGCATGAGCTATTAAGCTGATTGTGTGAGAATTCTCGTACTTCTCAGCTCTTGCAGTCTTGAGAATTGTGTGGATGAAGTTTTTCTGAAAGTCTGGTGTAATATTGCCAGGCTCATACATTCTACACACCAAAGTGAATAAACATTTTGTTAACATGTCCTCCAACGATTTTAGAATTTCCAGTGGAATCTTATCCATCCCTTCTTCCTTATTTGATGTTAAGTAGTCCAAAGCTCTTCTAAATTCTTATTCTAATACTGGGTCTCCTATCCCTATCGACTCCTGTTTCTTCTTCTATCACGTCATCAGATAATTATCCTCCTCCACCCCCCCCCCCCTCTCCCATGCCCCCGCCATAGAGGCTCTCAATATACTCTTTCCACATATCCGCTCTGTCCTCCGCTCTCAACGGTGGGTTTCCCATGGCAATCCTAATGTTATCGTCCTTCCTTTTAATTTCATCTAAGGCTGCTTGGACTTTTCTATATGCTCAGTCAGTCCTTCCGACGATTATTAATTTTTCGATTTCTTCACATTTTTCATGTAGCCATTTCGCCTTAGCTTTCATGCACATCCTATTTATTTCGTTCCTAAGCGACTTGAATTTCTGTATCCATGAATTTCATTGAACATTTTTGAACTTCCTGAAATACTATCGACCATAAAATATCTCGAAATTACAAAATGGATTCGCATTTCGTTTCTGCTGTACCGAGACGCGAACCCGGATTTCCCGCATATCGCGAGCGGTCGCCCTACGCACTTCGGCTATCCGAGCACACTTCAGGATTGCCTTAGGATCGACCCAAACTTCCGTGCGTCGCGGAGTCCACAACTCTTATGCTTTCACATTTCGTGATTCCTGCACAGGGAGAAACAATTACGTCATCATCATTCCGGCGCGTCGAGGCATTAATATAGTAAGAACAATTGCAATGTCTGTGATTATAATGTGTCTGTATCTTACAAAAGAAAAAAAGGAAGATCAGATATCATCAGCCTGAGACCATTAGTGTGTTGGATTAATGGAGGAAACAGAAAAGACCCCAGGAGGAGTAGCACGTTTCGGCACGGTGTCGTGCAGTTGGCGCGAGAGCTTTACGGATGTGCTCAGCGATCTTCATTGTCAGACGCTACAACAGAGGCATTGTACATCATGGAGAGTTTAACTCCTCAGATTCTGAATTAGTTGCGTTTCACAGCCGGCCGGGGTGTCTGAGCGGTTCTAGGCGCTACAGTCTGAAACCGCGCGACCGCTACGGTCGCAGGTTCGAATCCTGCCTCGGGCATAGGTGTGTGTGATGTCCTTAGGTTAGTTAGGTTTAAGTAGTTCTACGTTCTAGGGGACTGATGACCTCAGAAGTTAAGTCCCATAGTGCTCAGAGCCATTTGAACCATTTTGCGTTTCACAAGAGTCGGACAACAAATTAATGCCTCCCACATATACGACGAGAGAAATGGAAAGAGAAAGACCCATACAACTACAGAGGAATCTGTCTGCTGAGTTCAGTTCTTAAACTCATAACAAAAATAATAGGAAATGAAATAAATAGCATCAAAATCCTTGGAGAGGAGCAGAACGGTTTTAGATCCTATAGGTAATGCATACATGCAGTATTTAGACAGTTTGTAGTGAAGTTATTGAATTCAACAGACCAGCTTATCTTTGTTTTATTGATTTAGCGACGGCTTTCCTTAGGTTTCATTTAACAGATGTTTTAAACCAGCTCTACAATATCAGAATTTCTTCCACCTTAATAAAAACAATTGAAGACATTTATTCCAACAACTACGTCCAGGCGAGAACTGGTTCCAAGTTAACTAGCTGGATAGCAGTTTATATGGTATTAGACAAGGCAGGCGATTCTTTGAATCCGCTGCTTTTTGATATAATCATGGACGAGGTGATAAAGAAGGTATTGGTTGGCAGTGGCCATGGAGTGAGAAACGATCCAAAAAAAATCGTGAGGCTGACGATGTAGTTCTGCTGGCAGACAGTGAAGATAACCTGCAGAAACTTTTACATATATTTAACGTGGCAGCCAGAACCCTTAATATGGTAATGCCCACTCTAAATACTAAGAGTATGACCACATCTGTGGAATCAGTTAGGTTTAAAAGGGAACGGAGAAATTATTTAAGAGGCAATATCATTTAAATACCTTGTTGTTGAACTGTCAAGCAGTGGAGATGTTGAAGAGTAAGTTAGAGAGCAAGGAGAAAAAGCAGAAATGGCAGGGTGTTTAAATGATATTATTTGGAAAAACAAGCATATTGGAAAAGATGAAAAGGTAAGAATATATAAAACAGTTCTGAAACTAACCATGACACACAATAGGGACAAGACCGGAAACTTCAAAAACAAAAAGACTTTTTGTAAACCACGGAAATGAAATTTCTGCGAAGAATTACAGGAAGGACACAGAGAGATAGAGAGAGAGAAGTCAAAGCATCAGAAAAGGATGTAAACTGTAATTCATTGATGGGTGGGTACGCAAGGTAAAGCATAAATTGAACGAACACATGTACAGGATGGATAAATTGTAGATTGAGAAAATCGCAAGAAATAAATGACAGGTTAGTAAGAGAAATATTGGCCGTTCAAGGAAAATACGAAGCGATAACCTCAGAGCAGACCAAGGAGTACTGATGGAAACAATATTTAGCCTAGGAAGAAAGGAGGAGGAAGAAGAAGAAGAAGAAGAAGAAGAAGGAGAAGGAGAAACGACGACATCGTGAAAATTCGAGAAATTAGAAGTGATATAAATTTTTGAACAGCGGTCAGGTACAAAGTAATTTAAAAATGGAGACAGTCTCGACGGCGACAATAATTATTGTGAAGGTAACTGTTTTTGGTCAGTTTTTGACCATCCTCACATTCTCGTACCATGATGGTAGGCGGTGACGGTTAATGGAGCGGATGTTGTAACTACAGCAGAGCAGCAACACCCGCTCCATTAACCGTCACCGCCTACCATCATGGTACGAGGATCTAAGGATGGTCAAAAATATCCTTTTGCGGTAGGGACTGTTTGTGTCCATTTTTATAGAACTAATGTGTTCTGCCCACAATCACTTTTCCAGCGCGCCGTTTGCGAATGGAACGGGAAAAAGGGAGATCAGATCGTGGTATCAGAAGAACCGTAATCCACACGCCGTCAGGTGGAGTGGATATCGATCTTGATCAAGGATATGGAATGTTTTAAGTATAATGGTTGTCTCTATTTTTTATTTAAAAAAACAAACAAACGAAGTCTGTGGACAAAATGTGGATGTAAGTGGAGACATCCCGTGAGCACGGGAGCAGTACTGGGGCGCGCGGTGGCTGCGATTGCCGGTAGGGCGGGGGCGGCACCTGGCAGACGCTGTACTCAGCGGCAGCCGGAAGCGGCGGCCCCGCGGGGGCGGCAAGTTCGGGAACCACCGGCTGCGGGAATTATGCGGACGCAAGAAGTTGCCGAGTTGACTCGGCCGGCGCTGCTCCGCGGCGGGGCTTAACCGCTTATAGTTCGCCGCTCAACAGGCGAGTCGCCGCCTTTGATGCGGCTCCCGCCCAACCCTTCTGTATACTGGCCAGTGAGTCTAACTAGTTCCCCAGAACGCCGCTCTGAACCAGCTGTAGTAGTTCGAGGGGAACCCTATGTAGTGAATGGCTCATTTGACAGCGAGGTAGGTCGGTACCCGGCTGTCACAGCTGAAGGTAGAATAAATTATACAGCTGTCCTCGTTCTGAAAGTCGATTCGATTGCCTCAGTCCGTTACTAGGCATGATCTGTTGGACGTTTCTACCACTCATTTTCTGCAGCCTTTGGGTTGGTTTACTAAGCGCGTCGAGGGAAGACATACAGTTAACATGGACTCAGAACCATGAAACGTTGCAGATGGCAGTTAAAGTTTCATTTACGAGTTATTTCAGAAAACGTCTTTTTTCTCTGAAATTTACAAAACAATATTTCAGATTACCCTCCTTCCAGAGGCTGTTGACGCAGCTATCGTTATTTTGATTTGTAAGTAACACACTACTGGCCATTAAAGTTGCTACACAAAGAAGAAATGCAGACGATAAACAGGTACTCATTGGACAAATATACTAGAACTGACATGTGATTACATTTTCACGCATTTGGGTGCATAGATCCTGAGAAATCAGCACCCAGAACAACCACCTCTGGCGGTAATAACAGCCTTGATACGCCTGGGAATTGAGTCAAACAGAGCTTGGATGGCGTGTACAGGTACAGCTGCCCATGCAGCTTCAACACGATACCACAGTTCATCAAGAGTAGTGACTGGCGTATTGTGACGAGGCAGTTGCTCAGCCACCATTGACCAGACGTTTTCAGTTGGTGAGAGATCTGGAGAATGTGCTGGCCAGGGCAGCAGTCGAACATTTTCTGTATCCAGAAAGGCCAGTACAGGACATGCAACATGCGGTCGTGTATTATCCTGCTGAAATGTAGGGTTTCGCAAGAATCGAATAAAGGGAAGAGCCACGGGTCGTAACACATGAGAAATGTAACGTCCACTGTTCAACGTGCCGTCAATGTGAACAAGAGGTGACCGAGACGTGTAACCAATGGCACCCCATACCATCATGACGGGTGATACGCCAGTATGGCGAAGACGAATACACGCTTCCAATGTTCGTTCACCGCGATTTCGCCAAACACGGATGCGACCATCATGATGCTGTAAACAGAACCTGGATTCATCCAAAAAAATCACGTTTTGCCGTTCGTGCACCCAGGTTCGTCGTTGAGTACACCATCGCAGGTGCTCCTGTCTGAGATGCAGCGTCAAGGGTAACCGCAGCCGTGGTCTCCGAGCTGCATACTCCATGCTGCTGCAAACGTCGTCGAACTGTTCGTGCATATGGTTGTTGTCTTGCAAACGTCCCCATCTGTTGACTCAGGGATGGAGACATGGCTGCACGATCCGTTACAGACATGCGCATAAGATGCCTGTCATCTAGACTGCTAGTGATACGAGGCCGTTGGGATCCAGCACGGCGTTCCGTGTTACTTCCTGAACCCACCGATTCCGTATTCTGCTAACAGTCATTGGATCTCGACCAACGCGAGCAGCAATGTCGCTATACGATAAACCGAAATCGTGGATAGACTACAATCTGACCTATATCAAAGTCGGAAACGTGATGGTACACATTTCTCCTCCTTACACGAAGCATCACAACAACGTTTCACCAGGCAATGCCGGTCAACTGCTGTTTGTGTATGAGAAATCGGTTCGAAACTTTCCTCATGTCGCCGGCCGCGGTGGTCTAGCGGTTCTGGCGCTGCACTCCGGAACCGCGGGACTGCTACGGTCGCAGGTTCGAATCCTGCCTCGGGCATGGGTGTGTGTGATGTCCTTAGGTTAGTTAGGTTTAAGTAGTTCTAAGTTCTAGGGGACTTATGACCTAAGATGTTGAGTCCCATAGTGCTCAGAGCCATTTCCTCATGTCAGCACGTTGTAGGTGTCGCCAGCGGCGCCAACCTTGTGTGAATGCTCTGAAAAGCTAATCATTTGCATATCACAGCATCCTCTTTCTGTCGGTTAAATTTCGCGTATGTAGCACGTCATCTTCGTGGTGTAGCAATTGTAATGGCCAGTAGTGTAGATTTCAGCTGTCAGTCGTCCTTTGGAATTTTTATTGGCAGATCTAGATCTCAGCTAGAAACTAGCCATTCGCAATGCACTATCCTTTTTTGGTCAATTCATGGAATGCCTGTTGGTCTGGCTTTGTACACGGTTCATTGAATACTATTCAATGAACTGTGTACAAAGCCAGACCATCAGGCATTACATGCATTGACCAAAAAAGGGTAGTGCATTGAGAATGGCTAGTTTCCAGCAGAAATCTAGATCTGCCAATAAAAATTCCAAAGGACGACTGATCGCTGAAATCTATTATTTACGGAACAATATTTATTTAGGCAGATAAACGTAAGAAGAGTCACTCTTTCTGCAGAGCTACGAACATAGTTTCTTACGGTGTATACGAGAGAGTTATAATTTTTAAAGTAGTATTATCATGTAACTTTTTTCCATTTAAAATGACTGTGCGCAAATCATTTTAAATCATACTTCTATCATTGTTTATGTTAGAGACCGAAAAACCACGAATTCAAGATCGCACATGATATCTTCTTTATTTGAATTGGTTACTGGTTTTGGCTAACAATCTATTCAACTTCCAATCATAAAATATTCTCTGTTACTGTTGGTGCCATTACCGCTTCACTCATCGTTGAAATCTTTCTTAAAATGACTACGTACGTACTAAACATAGTTAAAAAAGCTTTTATTCGTGCGTTGCGTCGTTACAAATTAATATCTGACACAAGTTGTAACGGCATTACGCCTTTGTTTTATGACCATCGTTAAATTTCACCGCGAACGATGAAAAGCTTTCTCTAATTACATCATGCGTAGATGTTGTCATAAAAAAAGAAAACAATGGTTTTAACTACCTTTGAAACCGTAATAGTACCAACATTAATCGAAAATATTTTATGGCCTGAAGATGCCTAGACTGTTAGCTGAATGTAATAATTAACTCAAATAAAAAAGACTTCATTTGTGATATTGACTTCATGGGTTTTCCATTCCTAACATAAATAAAAATATGCAAGAGATAGTGTATATCATGGTTGGACGTGACAAATATCTATTAATTTGAGGTGGAGAGCTAGAAACTTTCGAAGGCTTTGGAGTGGTTGTAACGTGCTGCACATACACTACCGTTTGTGAAAATTACACCATTAAGAAGGAGACATCTGATTACAACGAAATTTATTCAACAGACTAGTGACATGGTAATAAACAAATTATTAATGTTGTAGAACTGTAAAAGTACTCTGACCAAGAGAATTCAGTATATTGTGAAGCCGTCATAATACCATGGTGTGAAATCAAGGAAGGCCTGATGTGCTGCTACGGAACACTGCCACACGGTTTGTTGGCGCGGCCACGAAGCATCTACAGTGTTTACAGGACCATAACGAACAAGATGTCAACTGTCGGTATCGCAGAAATGTTCAGTGGGCGACATGTCAGGTTAACGTGCGGATCAGGGAAGCAGTGATACACGTCGTTCAACCTAAAAGGCGGCTTGCACATTCGTCGTCGCACGTGACGCGACGTTGTCCTGCTGAAATATGTCATGTGGAGTTGCTGCTGAAGAGGCACTGACTCTGCCTGTAAAACCTCCATGATGTTATGATTGCTACGAATAGTGCCCTTAGTACATAGTTGAGCTGTCACGCTGTAGCCAATGATGCCCCGAACCGTCACACTTGGCGTTTACCCACTATTCTGGTCAACAGTGCAATCTGCCCGATCGCTTTCATCACGGTAGCGTCTAAGACGCTGGCGAGTGTCTTCTGAAGGAAAATTTGAAGTGGTACTCAGAAAATCCTGGAAAAAATTGGAAAAGCAATATGAAGCAAATGTTGATTATTTTGCACTCAAAAAAACTCATTTCTCTACCAAAGTTTCTGGAACTAACTGTGGCAGAATTTGATTGGTGAATTGAAAATTATATCTAGTACCTGGTAAAAAAATGAAGAAGAGCACCGGTACAGGCGGTAATACAACTCCATTAGCTCCATATTAACTTGTAACTACGAAAGACAAATATACCCTCATTCGGGCCTGAGAATGCTGCAGTATGGCGATCGGTGGAATGTAAACATAGTTATCGTAGTTAAACAGCTTTCAAATACAAAGTTTGTAACCTCCCAACAGTAAAAATAGTATATCATTCACATTTAGTGCCACGTCCCAACAGTAAAAATAATTATGTATATCATTCACATTCAGTGTAACCTCACAACAGAAAAAATATGTATAACATTCCGTAACCTCGCAATAGTTTATTATTCCGTAATCTCCCAATAATAACGTGACTAATCTCTCAATAAAATTGTGGGTCAAATATAAACTTTCAATAATTAACTGACTGTGAATCTAAACTGGTAAATTTGGACGTGAGCAGTGCTGCGTCATGGCCCTGAAAGATCTTTCTGAATAAACTGAAAATTCTTACCTTAATGAAGTCACCGGATAACGCGTATATATAATTGCTCCTTTAAGAAATTTTTCTGGCACAGCCCAGTGCAATGCTGGCCGCTAGATTTGTCATGTATAAAAAGAAACAACTGAATTTTCTTTACGATAATCGGGATGACAATGGATTGCGGAAATAAATAAATTCTTTAAATTCAGATGAATGATTGTCAAAAAGTTAATTTTTTAAAAAGGATTATTATTAAAAGATTTTTTGAAACAGTTACATGGGACTTGATATAACAATAGTATATATTTTGTTGTGCAACTGCTTTTATCTCATATTACATCGCTCAGGCACCGCCATCGCTCACCACAACCGGCCTCGCCAACTCCATACACACGACTGCTCGCTGCTGCTGCTACTACTACTACTACTACTACTACTGACACTCCTCATACTGCAGCCAACACTGGTCTCCGGTCTGAGATTCTCTTATAGCTTACATATCGCAGGCAGCGCCTGAGCAATCCATCGAAATTACATCTGCTCGAGTGCGCTAGCAACAAATTCCTTAGTCAGGGACTTCTTTCAAGGTCCCCTCTGGTTTCGTGCCTTACAACAGCAGTGAGTAAGTAGCCTTGCTGCAAATGGTCGGCGCTTGTTGGAAACTCACGATAGACGTCACAGTTCTCACAATTTACTGCATATAATCATCCAACATGTAACTGTGCCTGATAAAAGCACTGTACACATCTACCTAAAAACGCAGGCAAAAACAGCTATAGTGAAATAGAAATGAAAGACAGTGGTGGTGAATAGCAGCGACTATTGTTAATGTTGGGGTTAGTAACGTCAATACTAATTGCGAATACTCTTCACTGAAACTTCATTTATTTATAGAAACAGCAACTGCGGCCTGAAACTCGTTACAAAGAAACGAAAATTACGATTGAAACTGTTAAACGAAATACAAAGTCTTGGCTGAGTGAGAGAGAGAGCGAGAGGTTTGCGTTCCAGCTCATCTGTTCATGGTAGTTGCGTTGTGACGTCGGTGGCGGCGGTGTAATTAAACTAGCACCCTCAGTCGTGAAATTGAAACGGATGCATTCCCTTGATTGGTATATGACTGTCCAGGAGGTAATATTATCCTCCGTGGCATTGCTTCGGTCACAAACTGGTTGAACGTAGCTGTTGCTACAAAGGTTGGAATTCGTATAGCCATGACAGTAGGGTCTATTGTCCACACGACACTGATATTAACAACCAGAACACGGTTTTGAAACGGTGTAAAATTCACTTTAACTCGCCGATCGCGAAACATCTCGTCCGCTTTTAGCATGCATGTCATGATCGCGTATACAGATTTCTGGCGAACCAGTCTTTCGTATGGTAGACAGTTTAAATATTTCCACGACTACGGTAAATGCTTCAATGCGTGAGGCAGTTCTTTAAATTGCAAATAAAATCCAAAGCTTGAAGTACATTAGTCCATGCGCTTCGAATAGCTGCAGACATTTTTGGTTCTAATAAAGGTATAACAGGCCGGCCAGTGTGGCCACGCGGTTAAAGGCGCTTCAGTCTGGAACCGCGCGACCGCTACGGTCGCAGGTTCGAATCCTGCCTCGGGCATGGATGTGTGTGATGTCCTTATGTTAGTTAGGTTTAAGTAATTCTAAGTTCTAGGGGACTGATGACCTCAGATTGTAACACCACAGCTCTTATGCTGTATGAATTTATTTTGCTTTTGATTTATTTAATGTCACATTGTTGATCTTCTGTAAGTGTGATTGAATCGATAACATAAAATTGTGTACTCTTTTCTTTGTTAAAACCTTTGATGTCATGATTTGATTCTATGCAAAGTAGTGTATCTGCAGTTTATATTCTTTGTCCTATTTGGAGAGAACAGAACTTATTATATGTAATTGTAATTTTGTGTGAATAATTTTTTGTTGAAGTGTCAATATGTGAAAATGTTCTGTTTTATTTAATGTATTTGTTTGCTGTTATGTAAATTGCTGATCGTCACTTAGGACTCTTAGTTAGTTTGTATGTAAATGGTGTAGTGGTTCCCCTCTGGAACGGAAATGCGTAACGCACGCAAATTGTGGTTGGCATAGGTGGAAAAGGTGGAACTGATAGTCAGTCGGAGACGAGCAGTAGTCGGAGACGAGCAGTAGTCGGAGACGAGCCACCAGTCGGAGACGAGCCACCAGTCTGTGCACTGTCAATGTAAAGGTGCATATCATGCTGATTCAGAGAGAGGCTTTTACTGCTTCTTTCCAATGCCTCGGATGGGTGGATAAATAGCTGGATCTATTCTGGAATTTGTATGAATCATCGCCATGAAGATACGATAAAGTCCGGCAATTCTACCTGTAATTCCACCTACCAACATGCAGTTGCCACCACATTGCGCAATCACTGTAACGTAATACTATATTGATGTACAGTGAAGGATCAGCCTAATGGATGTGTTAGTGTGCTGAAATATAAGGTAATTCATATCGGAATTTATTTACCTACCTTGATTTTACTCCTCATTATAACACCTCTCAGGGTCCTCTCCGTTTGAAGTAAAGTGATTACCGAGTGCCCTTACTGAAAGTACGTTGAAGCCTAGAGCTTTGTTAAATAATGCCTCTTGAACTTATTAAAAAGATAGTTAAAGCTGATGTGGTAACAGAGTGAGTTAAAGCAAATGTTATTTGTCCAATAATAATTTTCCTATTGAAACTGTTATTTAAAGTGCTGTTACCAACTTCAAACTTTAGGCTGAGTCTTATAAAGTAAATAATCACGTTGTTGTCTGTAGTAAATTCTAAAAAGGAGAGTCAGTTTCTTGCAATTTTGTCAACATTGTGTTTCGTTGTAGTAAAAGTGAGAAATCTGCAGTTGTGAAACGTTACATTCTCATGTATGCCAAGTGTTTGTCTCTCTTGTATGCATATTAACAGTATAAAGACCACTTAGTTTGTGTAAACCCTGAAAGTGATAGTGGTTTTCTGTACCTGTTATAATTTTGAAAATAGTTTCTGCTGCTCTAACTGTTAGCTTCAATCTTAAAACATATGTGTGTTAGAGTTCATTGCACTCGCGTGTTGCTAAGTCTAGATTGTGTCTGTCGTGTTGTCCATTATAGTTACTTATACCTACCTTCATAAACGAGAATGTTAATCTTTCTCTTGCCTAATTAGGCTGGCGACCGTTTCCCTTATTCTATAAACAGTATAGCTAGGCAAAATTTTGTTTGTCACTATTCCAATATTAATGTAATTCTGACTTTCATTTCCGATAAGCCACTTCCATTAGGAACAATACGGTCAACTTAACAAAATTCCTCTCAGAGGGTAACACTGCTCTGTTGCTTTGTGCCATAATTACTTTTACAAAATTGTTTTATGTTACAACCTGCTTCTGGCATTGAGGTTATGGTACAGTGGTAGCATACAGGAAGTGTTATAAGATGTTAAGTCCCATAGTGCTCAGAGCCATTTTTTTTAAAGGTATAAGACTAGCTACTTTCGTTTGCTATATCCCCTAACTTGCCTCACGTGACACAAACTAGTGTTACCCTCTGGGAGGATTTTTGTGTTTTGACCGCGTGTTTGACTAATGGATAAAGGGTATCGGACACTTATTTTGTATATATAATGCAATTAATAGAAAAACTAACCGGGCTTTACTTTGGGGATAATGAAAGCGGTAAAATTCAAATGAATGAAACAAAAAACGGTTGCCAGCCTAATTAGGCATATGAATTTGAAATATCGTGTTTAAGAAAATTGAATACTAGTTGTAGAAGTGACTTTCATTGAGATTCACTTTGAATATTACACTGGATACACAAGAATATAGGACGATGTAAGTTATGGGTAGCAGTTGTTACCATAAATGCACAAGCCAGTAATTACAGAAAGCCAAATGGTACTCCAATAGCAATTATTATGCAACTCAGTGCTGAGATGTTACTGCAGGAAGCACGGGAAGAAAGTTAGATATGAAAAAGTTTCTGACTTAACTGACATATAAACTCTACAAACAGAATTAATTAATACCACAATTACACTGCTTATACTCTCATTTATGTAAATGTGTAAGATTTTTTAGTATCGATAATATTCCAAATACCTTTCAAATATGAAAAGAATACAGTGGGGACCCATAAACTGATATTGTCTCACTAGTCAAACTCTGATTATTTCAGAAGCAAAGTTCGATTCAAACAAAATTAATTCTTAGCCCCACTTGGAATAACTTACGTTTTCATCCTGTAAAGCAAATTATTCAACATTGAGCTCAATTAACCTAAAAGAAATATCATTCATGAAAGCAATCACCTATAAAGCACGTATTTTAGACAGTAACATTTACACTCTCTGGCACTGAATTTTTGCACATTTAGTTCACAGAAACAAATCACCAGTTATTTAGAAACAGGGTACTCGGTTTTCTGTACACTTAGGAGAGGATCCTGCTTCGATTCATGATTAGGATAAAGTTAGGGTTCGAAACACTGGTTTTTAGCACTTGGATTATTATTAAAAACACCCACACAAATTAATTGGTCCATGCTCTGATACATATATGTGTGCCTGAAGTTGGTAGAGCAGTGGCGAGGCAGTGGTGGCAAGCGACGTGGCGGCTAACTGTACTCACGGCTCTTGATGTTGAATGCTCTTAACAATTTCTTCTTAGCGACGGATTTTTATCGTGTTAGAGCCATTCCGTATTTCCGAGAGTACTATGCAACAGCCAAATCCCCATCCGAGGCTATTTTTCATGCAAAACGCATTCCAAAAGCCTCCCTTGGCACCCTCGGTGTGTACTGTGCACGGCTAGCCTCTGACTGCGTACCGTTTCCACCTAGTAGCCGCCCAGATCGACCCCCAAAACCATCTTTTACCTCGCTCCAAGCCACTTCCGTTGCGGAGGGAGTTCGCTGCAGCTTTTACTTTTCACAATACAAGTCCCCTACGCACGAACCAGCTTCCAATATACCAGTTTTTCTTAATCAACATCCATATATTATAAAATTTCGTTATTTTTAGACATCATTTAGCTTTTACAATATGTATTGCAAACCTTAAATTTTTTGTCACAAATCAGCGACCTTAACTACCAAAGAACAAACACCTCAGAATCACAGATACATATTTACATAGTATAAACCTACTTCTAATCGATATTGATGTTGTAATCATTGTCTCCCTGTGGGTGCATGGTCTCAGATATTTACAGCACCCATGAACCTCGCATTATACAGATATCCCAACATTTTCATGCATAACGTTTTAATATCTAGTCCAAGCCGTGTCTGAAACATAAGAACTCGACCACAACTTTTAGTGTGTTTCTCCCCGACGCGTTAATACTTCACTGTTAGACAACGTACCCATGCTTACACACAATACTGTACGCACTGAGTCTTTGTAGACGACTGCGTCTAGCGACATCACTCTTGCATCACAGTTCGTATAACAGCACACTACACATTACATTTAGTTACACGTGATGCATTTAACAAAAGCACCTCGAAGAACATAAGAAGGAAGTTGAAATTTTGAATACTGAATAAATGATACGTGTAGCAGGGTAAATAATTTGAAACATGTGTACATTTTCTAGTACAGAACAAAACAAAACATATTCTAAACCAACAAAGGTATATGTATGGAGTGAAAGAATAGAAATAAGGGGAAAAAGTAAAAAAAAATCATTCGCAATTGGCAATGTCTTCACACACTGTGGACGTAGCTTTTCTGTCAGTTACAGCTTTGCACACAAGATGGTCATCCCACGCTGTGGTCACATTGTGTGGTAGGGTACCCGCTTGTCACTAGGATCGACCATCTTATCTCCACATATGCAACACTCTCACAGCAGCGTATCCTACGCGAGCCGCAATGTCACGGCACGACAGACCTTCACCAATCATTCTGCCCTGTTCGAACTCCCTCACATGCCGGTCCGCCCCTTTCACCGTCGGTGAGGCATATCGGCACTCGGTTGCACGTTTAGTTTGGTTTGAAGGCACTGCCCTTTCCGTTCACCCAAAATGGAAACTTCTGGGTCTATGTGCACACATCCCTTCAGTCTTAAGCTCTTCTTATGGTTCCACTATTCTACATATCTTCTGATTTTGGAGTGTTTTGGATGATTTCTTCTGGGTGGCCGGCCGCTGCGGCCGAGCGGTTCTAGGCGCTTCATTCCGGAACCATTCGGCTGCTACGTTCGCAGGTTCGAATCCTTCCTCGGGCATGGATATGTGTGATGTCCTTAGGTTTGTTAGGTGCAAAATGGCTCTAAGCACTATGGGACTTAACATCTGACGTCATCTGTCCCCTAGACTTAGAACTACGTAAACGGTTAGTTAGGTTTACGTAGTTCTAAGTCCAGGGACTGATGACCTCAGATGTTAAGTCCCATAGTGCTTAGAGCCATTTGAACCTTCTTCTGGGTGTTGCAATTTTCACTAACAGTAGTGCAATTGACTATGTGCATATATATGTTCCGGTGGCAGAATGTTCATTTAAGTAGGGTGTTCAATTCAGTTCACCTTCTAAACCACCTGCAGTCGAGAGACAAAATTTCAGGTGTCACGGAGCGACAAGCTTCCTAATTGAGGTGTTTGAGTCATGTTCGGTCAGATTTATAATCCATTATTGCACTGCGGCATACAAGGCAGGTCGGAATTCACAAAGAAACGAGGATCCGTCTACCATGGATATTGACATGGAATAAATATGGCATTCACATCCAGCAAGTACGTTCACATTTTGCTGATGATCAGTGATGCCGATACGATGCCAGTGAAGCAGCTGCGGACTGTACCTTGGCCAGCCATTTTGTTCTTACTGGCTGAACAACTACTTCGAGAAGGAAGTAATTCGGGGAGGTGCGGCGGTTAACAACTGAAGATCAGCAAGAAGTGAGAATGTGTATGTGTGTGTTTTATATTCATTACATAGTGATCCTCACGTCACCTTAAGTTGCTGCAGTCATTGGATTGAAATTTACTTGTGTGTGGCGAAGAATAGTACACCGTCACAAATTTCAGCCATCATCATTGACACTGTAGCTGCATGAGAACGATTTCAATCGAAGAGATACTTTCTGTGAATAGACTGCAACTTTGTTGATCTGTACAAAGATTTTCGTGGATTAAGCACATCTGAAGTTGGCAATTATTTGCCGAAACCGATCATGTGAATATGTTTTATGTATTGGTATCTTAGTGACCGTTGACGTAGTAAGTTGTTATATTATTATAAATTTTGTCTAATCATCTTGTATTCTCCTTAATTCGCTCAACGACGACACCTTCTCGTAGACCACAGTGTTACCAGCAAGCAGGCGCAGATTAGGGCTCACTCTGTCCTACAGATCATTTATGTATATGGAGGAAGCAGTCCCATCACACTTTCTAGTGTTACTCCCATCGGTGTCATTTTCTCTGATGAAGACACGCCATCGTGGATAACGTACTGGGTTCTATTGCCTAAGAAGTCTTCGAGCCGCTCACACACCTGGGAACTGATTCAGTACGCATGTACCATCGTTAACAGTCTTCAGTGGACATTCACGTCAAATGCTTTCAGGAAATTTTTGACTATGGAATCTGCCTGTTGCCCTTTCGTTCATGTGAGAAAACCTGAGTTTCGCATGAGCGATAGTTTCCAGATAATTACTCTTACATTTTACTTCACTGCTTCAAGCGAAGAAAAGGAACAATTTAAATGCACTCGGCACAACTAAAATTTATGTTACATCTGTATTATTCTCTTCGGATATTCAGAGTTAGTACTAACGATATTATCAACTCCTTGGCTCATTTAGCTGTCGTTTCAGGCATGGTTTTATTGAAAAACCGTGAAATTATTGTCATAGACTGTAGGAATTATTTCGCCCGCATCTCGTGGTCGTGCGGTAGCGTTCTCGCTTTCCACGCCCGGGTTCCCGGGTTCGATTCCCGGCGGGGTCAGGGATTTTCTCTGCCTCGTGATGGCTGGGTGTTGTTTGCTGTCCTTAGGTTAGTTAGGTTTAAGTAGTTCTAAGTTCTAGGGGACTGATGACCATAGATGTTAAGTCCCATAGTGCTCAGAGCCATTTGAACCATTATTTTGTAGGAATTATTTAGAAAAGTAACCTTTTTGTTAGGGAAGTTTTATTCGCCCAGATCGTAGTAATTACACATATACAGAGCTAGTTTCGGAAAATCTGCATACATTAAAAATTGTGCGAGTGTGCGTAGTGTAATGTTATCTAGTCATGAACATATGGATGCTCAGTTCGCTGGAACAAAAGCACCAATGTAGCGTTCTACGTAAAGTAACATGAGGGGCGTGCAACGAGTAATGCAACACACTTTTCCCGAAAGCAGGTTGGTTTTACTCAGGATTCCAATGCAGAGTACTATTCTCCACTCTTGTAGCTACAGAACCCTATTTTTAAACACAATCTCCGTTCAATGAGCACTGCGGTGGCCTTATACCGACTCACTGAGAGGGCCTGTATACCAGCTTGGTACCGTTCTATTGGTCGACATTGGAGCCAACGTCTTGCTGCCTCAGTATCCTTCTCATCATCCGCAAACTCTTTCCCGAAGAATACGTCCTTCTTTGCGGCAAACAGATGGAAGTCAGACGGTGTGAGGAGAGTGCTGCAAGGTGGAGGAGGTTTGCGCGACCTTGTTTCGACTAAGACAGATGCCTCGCTCGACCACTCAAGGTGCTTTTCTTCACTGCGAGGTCTCCGTAGACATTCTTCAAGCGCCTATGAATATCTGGGACGCTGTGGTTTTCCGCCAAAAGAAAGGCAATGACAACTCTCTGCTTGGAACACATCTCCGTTACAGAGGTCATTTCGACGGCTACGTATAGCACTGTCAGCTATCGTAACTTCATAAAACTATAAGGGCTGAAACTGGAATCTTCCGCGATGTATCACAACAAATTCCGCATTATTTCAAACGAAATTTGGCGAAAGAAAAATGTGTTGCATCACTTATTGAATGCCCCTAGTAAAAACGTAATTGTTGTGAACAATCACAGAAGTTACCGATAAAATGCATTTGGTACATAATTTATTACTTGCTCTGTCCGTTTTGACACCTGACACTTTATTATTTATTAAAAGCATGCATCATCGTCATGACTGTGCTATACTTGTTTTGGGTGACGTGTCAGCTGCACCATTAGCCCTGCCGTCTGTTTGACCTACCGAGTCACAAAATAAGTAAAATTTTTGCTGAAAGAGGAATTGATTTCAGTGAGCTGAAAATCGCGATTTACCAGTTTATGATCTAAATCTAGATCGATACTCTGCTGACCACTGTAAAGTGCATAACAAAGTGTATTTCTGATGCAGCAGTTATTAGGGTTTCTTCCCAATCCATTAACATATGGAGGACGGAAAGAATGATTGCTCAATCTTTTCTGTGAGCGCCATCTAATCTTATATGGATTAGGAACCTGGAAATTTACGTTAAGTTTCTTTTATACGTATTTTAATACTCCTGTTGTACACTACTGGCCAGTAAAATTGCTACACCACGAAGATGACGTGCTACAGACGCGAAATTTAATCGATAGGAAGAAGTTGCTGTGATATGCAAATGATTAGCTTTTCAGAGCATTCACACAAGGTTGGCGCCGTTGGCGACACATACAACGTGCTGACATGAGGAACGATTCCAACCGATTTCTCATACACAAAGAGCAGTTGACCGGCGTTGCCTGGTGAAACGTTGTTGTGATGCCTCGTGTAAGGAGGAGAAATGCGTACCATCACGTTTCCGACTTTGATAAAGGTCGGATTGTAGCCTATCGCGATTGCGCTTTTTCTTATTGCTGCTCGCGTTGGTCGAGATCCTATAACTGTTAGCAGAATACGGAATCGGTGGGTTCAGGAGGGTAATACGGAACGCCGTGCTGGATCCCAACGGCCTCGTATCACTAGCAGTCGAGATGACAGGCATCTTATGTGAATGTCTGTAACGGATCGTGCAGCCACGTCTCGATCCCTGAGTCAACAGATAGGGACGTTTGCAAGACAACAACCATATGCACGAACAGTTCGACGGCGTTTGCAGCAGCACGGAGTATGCAGCTCGGAGACCACGGCTGCGGTTACCCTTGACGCTGCATCACAGACAGGAGCACCTGCGATGGTGTACTCAACGACGAACCTGGGTGCACGAAAGGCAAAACGTGATTTTTTTGGATGAATCCAGGTTCTGTTTACAGCATCAACATGGTCGCATCCGTGTTTGGCGACATCGCGGTGAACGAACATTGGAAGCGTGTATTCGTCATCGCCATACTGGCGTATCACCCGTCATGATGGTATGGGGTGCCATTGGTTACACGTCTCGGTCACCTCTTGTTCACATTGACGGCACGTTGGACAGTGGACGTTACATTTCACATGTGTTACGACCCGTGGGTCTACCCTTCATTCGATCCCTGTGAAACCGTACATTTCAACAGGATAATGCATGACAACATGTTGCAGGTCCTGTACCGGCCATTCTGGATACAGAAAATGTTCGACTGCTGCCCTGGCCAGCACATTCTCCAGATCTCTCACCAATTGAAAACGTCTGGTCAAGAGTGGCCGAGCAACTGGCGTGACAATACGCCAGTCACCACTCTTGATGAACTGTGGTACCGCTACACGCCATCCAAGCTCTGTTTGACTCAATGCCCAGGCGTATCAAGGCCGTTATTACGGCCAGAGGTGGTTGTTCTGGGTACTGATTTCTCAGGATCTATGCACTCAAATTGCGTAAAAATGTAATCACATGTCAGTTACAGTATAATACAGTATGTTGGTCCAATGAATACCCGTTTATCATCTGCATTTCTTCTTGGTGTAGCAATTTTAATGGTCAGTAGTGTATATAGTATTACTAATGTTATGTACCTGTACTTTTAAACTGCACGTGAGCCATACGAATAAATAAATAAAATAAACCGCAATCCCTGCAGCTGCTATACGTAGCGGCTGTACACTGAAGAGCCAGAGAAACTGGTACAACTGCCTAATATCGTGTAGCGCCGCAACACGTGGCATGGACTCTTTTAGCGTCTGAAATAGTGCTGGAGTGAGCTGACACCATGAACCCTGCAGGGCTGTCCACAAATCCGTAAGAGTATGAGGGGGTTGACATTTCTTCTGAACAACAACGTGCTGCAAGGCAGCCCAGATGTGCGCATTTATTTCATGTCTGGAGAGTCTGTTGGCCAGCGAAAGTGTTTAAACCCCAAAAGTGTTGCTGGAGCCACTCTGCAGCAATTCGGGACGTGTGGGGTGTCGCTTTGTCCTGCTGAAATTGTCCAAATCCGTCGTAATGCACAATGCACATGAATGGATTTAGATGATGAGACAGGATGCTTACGTAAGTGTCAACTGTCATAGTCGTATCTAGACATATGAGAGGTCCAATACTGCACACTCGCCACACCATTACAGAGCCTCCAGTAGCTTGAACAGTCCCCTCCTGACATGCAGGTTCGATGGAACCATGAGGCTGTCTCTATACCCGTAAACTTCTATCTGCTCGATATAATTTGGAACGAGACTCGTCCGACCAAGCAACATGTTGCCAGTCACCAGCAGTCCAATGTCGGTGTTGATGGGCCCAGGCGAGGCGTAAGGCACTGTATCGTGCAATTATGAAGGGGACACGAGTGAGCCTTCGCCTCCATAAGGCCATATCGATGATGTTTCGTTGAATAGTTTGCACGCTGACAATTGTTGGCGGGCCAGCGTTGAAATCGGCAGCAATTTGCGGAAGGGTTGCGCTTCTGTCACGTTGAACGTTTCTCTTCAGTCGTCGTTGAGCCCGTTCTTACAGGGTCTCTTTCCGGCAGCAGTGATGTCGTAGATTTGACGTTTCAACGGATTCGTGATATTCAAGGTACACTCGTGAAGTGGTCGTACGGGAAAATCCCTACTTCAGCGCTACCTCAGAGATGCTGAGTCTCATCGCTCGCACGCCGGCGTAACACCACCACGTTCAAACTCACTTAAATCCTGATAACATACCATTGTAACAGCAGTAACGGATCTAACAACTGCGCCACACACTTGTTGTCTTATATAGGCGTTTCCAAACGCTGCGCCGTATTCTGCCCCTTTACATATGTCTGTATTTGAATACGCATGCCTGTAGCAGTTTCTTTGGACCTTCAGTCTAGTATAACATCAATAGCAGCAGGAAATGGAACGAGCGTAATGGGACTAGGATTCACTATGAACAGGAGGGCAGGCTAGAGAATGATCGACTATGAGTAGTTGAGTGACAGGCTTACTGTCATTAGAACTGACAGAAAACCTAGGCCAGTAACCATAGTTCCTGCATAGACACCGACGCTGCCTGCCAGTGATGGAAAAAAACAGAGAAACTATGTGAATACACTGAATCGATAATTGTTAAATGTAAACAGAGAAGAAAATCTCTGGATCCCTGTAATAGAGGTTGCAACATAAGGCAGTTCGGTGATGATACGACCTCGCTGGTAGAGGGGAGGAACTCTTTGAGCTCCAGTTAATCTCAGTTAGTAATAGCGAATACATTGGCGGCTCAGTGTATAATGTTAAGCTGTGCACGTTGTCGTATCGATTCCTTTGCTTGTGCAACCTCTTTTGGTTTCGTCGTTTAGCTACGGTTTCTCAGGTGTCTCTGGAATGGTACCGCAGTGGCACCGAAAGTGTCATTTAAGCACGAGCGCAGCCCACACTCGTTCTGTCTGCAGTGCACGTCCGCTCGGCAGATTTGGATGCGCATGTTAGTGTGGCAAGCGCGCAAAAGTCTAATGGAGAGTCGCCCCTTCCCTCTGTCTGTGCGGCGCGCGAGGCGTACTCTGCTGTTCTAGCCCTGCTTCGTGCTGCCTTGTTCCATGGACGTGTGCCCACATACGAAGGCGTGCTTAGTAGTAACGCTTCCGAAATTTCATGTGAAAACTCTTGAAGCTTTTCACTAAAATACAAACGTTATTAACATTCTACACATTTATTCTTCATGTCTACATAATCTGGCTGAAAAAATCGCAACACCAGAAAAAATAATTAATATAGAGTAACGAAATTTCGGGAATAAATTTGTCTGTGTACATATTTAAGTGATTAGCACTGCATAGTCCCAAGTTAATGAAACGCCAGGTAAGCCATTTCAATTGTGAAATCTTGATACATTATTACTCTCTGTAACCACCATCATGTTGACTGCAAGCATTCAGACGTGCACGCATCGTGTTTTGCAGGTGCCGTATGTCAGTTTGTGAGATGGGTTTCATGTCTCTTGTACTTGGTCAGTCAGTCCAGGAACAGTTAATGCTGTTTGAGGATGGCACTAGAGTTGTTGTCCGATGATGTTGGACATGTGCTCGATTGGAGACAGACCTGGACATCGAGCAGGCCAAGGCAACTTGCCGACATACAAGAGATGCCTCCAGGTATAGATCCTGCGTGTTTAACACCAAACCTTCAACTGGCCTCCTTCTGTCGAAGACACGGTCATCACTGGCACCGTGGCAGAACCAGGTTTTCACACAAAACACAACAGATCTTCACCCTGTCCTCTCGCTTGACACCACTGAAGTCACAAATGGTGGTGATTTGGGGTCAGAGACATGCACGCTACCGAGTGTTTGGCTCTGGGCTGTCCTTGAACTAAACTATTTGCAGCATTTCGTTGTGCCACTGCTGTGCCAACCGGTGCCCAAATTGCTGCTGCAGCTACAGTATGATGCGTCAGAGCCATAAGCGGAAACGGTGGTCTCCTCTATAGCTAGTAACACGTGGCCCTCCTGAGCCTAGACCTCTTGCTACCGTACATTCCCTTGACCACTGCTTCCAGCAATCACATACAGTGGCTACATTCCTGCCAAGTCTTCCTACAGTGACGCAGAACGGCCATCCAGCTCCTCGTAGCCTAATTACATGACCTCCTTCAAAATCAGTTAAGTTTGGATAATTTTGTCTTTGGTACCTCAACGGCATTCTTGCTTGACATCAGCTCACCACCCTCACTCTCTAAGGTAACTAATGCTCACGACCGTTACAGCCTGCATTTAAAGCAAATTAATTTTCATCTTCATAGTGGTACTACTAGCGCCACTCTTATGCGGCTGGCGCGAAATCTGAATACACATCATCTTTCAGATGTAGAAGCAAGTCTAGTAGGTTTAGTTTCTGTCACACAACTCCTTCTTGGTGTTGCGATTTTCTTTCTCTCTGTGTATTTATTTGTCAACATTGCCACTCTGTCGATGAACTAATTTGTCCAAACAAGAGACGAGTTCTTTATACCGTCATTGTACGAGAGACGTTCAATAATGTAACACACATTTTATTCTGGGTCTGTTTCGGATGAAATATTGTAGAATGTGTTCTGGGGCATCGTGGAATATTTCTGGTTTAGCCCCTATATGAATCGATACGACAGTGTGCACAAATTTCGGAGGCATTATTTCTAAGCGCGCCTTCGTATGTGGGTACACGTCCATCAAACAAGGCAACATGAAGCAGGGCTAGAACGGCAGAGTATGCTTCGTGCACCGCACAGACAGTAGACTTTTGCACGCGTGGCACACTGACATGCGCCTTCCAGATCCGGTGAGCGGACGTGCACTGCAAGCAGTCCAGCAAGGCTCCTTCGACCCCCAGCAGACAGAACCAGTGTGAGCTGCGCGCGTGCTTAAATGACGCTATCGGTACCACCGCGGTGCCATTCCAGAGACGCCTGAGAAATAGTAGCTAAGCGACGAAACCAAAAGAGGTTGCACGATCAAAGGGATCGATACGACAGTGTGCACAGCTTAACATTATACACCGAGACTCGAATGTATTCACTATTACTAGCTGAGATTAACTGGAGCTCCAAGGAGTTCCTCCCCTCTACCACCTAGGTCGTATCATCACCTGTCTCTGCCTTATGCTGCAACCCCTATTACAGCGATACAGAGATTTTCATCTCTGATTACATTTAACAGTTACCGAAGCTCCGATAGGTGGCGGCGCTATGAGTAGTGGTGGTGTGTAACAGAGGAGCGTTCCAAGCACAGAGCTTTCATTCACTTTCTTTTGGCAGAAAGCAGAGCATCGCAGATGTATATTGGCCCTTGCAGAAAGACTACGGAGACCTGACAGTGAACGAAAGCACGGTGATTGGTTGGGCGAGATGTCTGTTATCGTCGCAACAAGGTAACGTAAACCTGTCCGATTTCCAGCATGCCGGCGCCGCATATGGCTGTGACTCCTGCAGTCCTGGAACGTGCGGACACTCTCATTCAAGGTGATCGGCGGATTACAGCGAAACACGTCGTTGTTCAAATGGACGTCTCTGGTGGTAGTGCTGATGCACTCGTCCACCAGTTAGGGTACTCAAAAGTGTGGTCGGTGAGTTCCTCGCCGCCCAACAGATGACCACAAAGAGCAGTGAAGTACCATCTGCGCAGAATTGTTGCGTGTTACGAGGCTGATCGTATCAAGTTTTTATCGAACTTGTGTTCATCACGCCGAATCGAAAGCAAAACGACAATCTATGGCGAGACGCCACACCTCCGAAGAAAAAGTGCAAAGCCCTGTCCTCAGCCGGTAAAGACATAGCGATAGTCTTGTTTGATGTACTCCCTCATGGGTCAATGATCAGCTCTGAAGCGTAATGTGCGACCCTCAGGAAACTGAAGAAATGAAATTAGAGTATTCGTCGCCGCAAGAATGCAAATGAATTTCTCCTTCTCCATGACAATGAAAGGCCCCACACAAGTCTGCGCACCCGGGAGGAGCTCACAAAACTTCGTTGAACGATCTTCCTCATACACCCTACACTCAGGATCTCGTACCGTCCAAGACGTTGGTTCCGACGTCTATCAATGGAGGGGTACAATGCGGGCTTCTAGGCCGTCTCTAAGGTGGCGTAAGACGTTCACATTATGAATATGATGTATCAGATTTCTGAATAAAACCAACCTTATTTCAGGAAAAATATCCTCTATGATTATGGTGCTTATTGAGCGCCTCTCGTGCAGTGTTTGACTTTATTGACGGAGACACAATCTTACCTATGCTTGCATCACTTCATCACTATCTAAGTTTGGCTTAGTTTTGAAAATGGATCAAAATCGGATGGGGCCAAGTCGGGAGTGTGTGGAGGAAGATAGATGACAGTGAAGCCAATACGTCAGGTTGTTGTACGCGTTGCAGCGATCGTGTATACATTGTCCTGCTGAGGGGGAGATTGCTCCATTTGTCGACATGATCTTCATATTCGAAACAGCACACTGCTTCTCACACATTGAAAGACTTACACTACACACCGCCATGTTACACGCTAAAAGTTCGGAGCCCTCGAGCGGCAGGAAGCTGCAAACCTGTAGACACGAAGAATGAAAGGTGGAATGTTAATAACGTTTGCTGTATTTGAAAACCTTTACAAGTTTTCGCATATAAAATTCTGAGGAATTACTTTCCAGCACGCCCTCGCACACCGTCCTTAATCTTTTTGGGCCTGCCGTAAGAATAGCGGTGAGCATTAAGCAGTTAAATATCCGCCGCGGTTCGTGACAACCCTGTACTTTTGCTATTCTGCTTTGTTTGGATTTTTGCCGGACGAGTTGGAACTAAGCGTAATCTGTTTCGTTGCTGAAGTTACCGCGTTTCTCAGGAATGAGCGCCTGCTCCCTTATGTGAGTGGTCGGCGCGTCTGACTCCCATGCAGTGAACTCAGGTTCGACTTCCATGTGGGAGATTTTCTCTATTCAGGGACTGGGTGTTGTCTTCATCATCATTTCAGCATCGTCGGCGCACAAGTCACCCAATGTGGCGTCAGTTGAAAAGACTTGCTACCCGGCGGCTGAACATCCCCAGGTGGGGAACTCCGCCAACTAGTGTCATACGAGCAATTCATTTTAGGAGGGAGTATCGTACTTTTGGCTAAGGCAAGTTCCGACATTATTCGAGAAGATTTTGTACAGCTCCCGTTTGTCAGGTTATTGGAAAAATGAAAAATGACAGCTGGCGCCTTTTAATATTACACAAGAAATTAAAGATTTACCTGCCTAACTTTCCCATAATCGCGTACTCTGACTTCGTCGCTTCCTCTGTAATGAAGGGCGGGGGGGTTCCGCTGCGTCTCTTTCAAAAAATTTAATTTCCAAAAAGTGATATTCCTGAGCTTTAAATTACTTGCGCAAGCAAGAGATAAACGTGCCTCCTCGTCCGTCCGCCAGCAGAAAAACTTTCTTAATTCGTCTGCAGTAACGAAATTATTGCCCAGATGCGCGGAACTCATCCGAGTCTGAGCCGCTGTAAAGAAATCAGCCGGAGAAGGGCTCGTGCCTCCGGCATTCAGATGAGAGTCGGACAAACAATGGCGAGCCGTGGAACTGGCGAGTCAGCAATCGCTTCTTCCGCCGAATTTAAGGCGAGAATTTCATTAGCTGGATGGAGCTCCGCTCAGAAAGCGAGTCGCTCCGCTACTTCAAAGGCCGTGCCGCCGTCGCTACAAGTTTTCCGCGACTTTCGGGACCGCAGCTTGCCGACATCTCGGAGCCAAGAGAGCATCCATTTGCATAGTGGCGGCCGTTTTCTCGGGAAACACGACATGAATGGCTGATTAGCAGAAGAGCGGCGACGAAAGGGGTTGGGGAGAGGAAAGGTGGGGCGATGGGGGAAGGGGGGGGGGACGTCGCACTCCGGGATCTCTTGGCAACGGATGTCGACGGCGCCCAAGATACACAGTGGCTCGAGGGCGTGCATTTCGTGGAGAAGATTAATTTAACATGCTGAACTTAAGTCTTTGTGAGTTGATGCACTGCTGTTTATTTATTTACTTGGTTAACTACTTTTGCAGGTAACGGCCTCAAAGCCTACTCTACTACCGCACCACTTTCCATTATGCAACCTAGCGAAGGTTTACCATCCCGGAAGACACTCCGACAAACAATGTGAAGCCTAAATTTACAAAGTCAAGTGAGTGGTTAAGTGATTGGTTACAAAAGTAAATTTACTTTTGTGAGACATGTGTATTTCTGTCTACTGTCAAACCACAATTTACGAAAGATGTTTATATTTTATTAATAGGATTAAGTAGGAATAATTAATATTTGTCATTTTGGAAATAATTGTGGTAGCAGGAAATGTCTGCACCAAAGTATTGTTGGCGGGAGAGACCGCACATTGATATAATTTTAAAAATGGCAGGAGAGACATTTAAAGAAAAGAGCGGGAAAGACCGCGCATTGATACATTTTGTAATTGTAGAAGGGACTGTCTGCACCATAAAGCATTGTTGACGGGAGAGACCACACTTTAGCGTTCGTAGGAAGTCAGTAGTAAGCGAGAAGTGAATCGAGCCGGTGGCAGGTCTGAAGCGAGAGGTTGAGAGGAACGGTGTGCCTGCCAGCCCCCAGCTACGATTTACAAGCGATTATAAAGGGGTCACGGAGACATCGGCTAACTATTATCATAAGAGGAACCAATACTATTTAATTTAATTTTTTTTTTAACTCAAGACTACTGAAGGTATGCTTCCGCAATGCTAGTTGTAAGATTATTCTAAAAAGTAAGTCCCACTTGAACGTTTGTAAAATTATTTCAATACCAACAGTAAATATTTGAAGAACCGTTTTCAGAATATAATAATAAATATTTCATTACTGATTATAAACCATCCCAAAAGCCATCAATTTAAAACTTTGCAAAATTCTATTGTTGTCAAGAAAAAGTCAGCTTTGGTAATAAATACAGCCACTCATTATGACAGCCCACCAGCAGCTAATAGAGTACAGTAAAAGAGACTAAGTACACTATAGTAAAAGAGACTAAGTACACTATTGTCCATTAAAATTGCTACCCCAAGAAGAAATGCAGATGATAAACGGATATTTATTGGGCAAATATAATATTCTAGAAATGACATGTGATTATATTTTCACGCAATTTGGGTGCACAGATCCTGAGAAATCAGTACCCAGAACAACCACCTCTGCCCGTAATAACGGCCTTGATACGCCTGGGCATTGAGTCAAACAGAGCTTGGATGGCGTGTACATGCAGCTTCAACACGATACCACAGTTCGTCAAGAGTAGTAACTGGCGTATTGTGACGACCCAGTTGCTCGGCCACCATTGACCACACGATTTCAATTGGTGAGAGATATGGGGAATGTACTGGCCAGGGCAGCAGTCGAACATTTTCTGTATCCAAAAAGGCCCGTACAGGACCTGCAACATGCGGTCGCGCATTATCCTGCTGAAATGTAGGGTTTCGCAGGGATCGAATGAAGGGTGGAGGCACGGGTCGTAACACATCTGAAATGTAACGTCCACTGTTCAAAGTGCCGTCAATGTGAACAAGAGGTGACCGAGACGCGTAACCAATGGCACCCCATACCATCACGCCGGGTGATAAGCCAGTATGGCGATGACGAATATACGCCTCCAATGTGCGATCACCGCGATGTCGCCAAACACGGATGCGACCATCATGATGCTGTAAACACAACCTGGATTCATCCGAAAAAATGACGCTTTGCCATTCGTGCACCCAAATTCGTCGTTGAGTACACCATCGCACGCGCTCCTGCCAGTGATTCAGCGTCAAGGGTAACCGCCGCCATTGTCTCAGAGCTGGTAGACCATGCTGCTGCAAACGTCGTCGAACTGTTTGTGCATATGGTTGTTTTCTTGCAAACGTCCCCATCTGTTGACTCAGGGATCGAAACGTGGCTGCGCGATACGTTACAGCCATGCGGATAAGATGCCTGTCATCTTGACTGCTAGTGATACGAGGCCTTTGGGTTCCAGCACGGCGTTCCGTATTATCCTCCTGAACCCACCGATTGCATATTCTGCTAACAGTCATTGTATCTCGACCAACGAAAGCAGCAGTGTTGCGGTAGGATAAACCGCAATCGCGATAGGCCACAATCCGACCTTTATCAAAGTCGGAAACGTGATGGTACGCATTTCTCCTCCTTACACGAGGCATCACAACGACGTTTCACCAGGCAACGCCTGTCAACTGCTGTTTGTGTATGAAAAATCGGTTGGAAACTTTCCTCACGTCAGCACGTTGTAGGCGCCAACCTTGTGTGAATGCTTTGAAAAGCTATCACTTGCATATCACAGCATGTTCTTCCTGTCGGTTAAATTTCGCGTCTGGAGCACTTCGTGATGTAGTAGTTTTAATGGCCAGTACTGTATATTGATGTCGCAGTTCGATTAGCAGTCAGATGGCGATCCAGTAACAGTAAAAAATGTAAGGAACATTTTTGGTTTATTGCAGGTAACGACTGAGGGCCACTGCGACGACACACTCTATGTTTCTTCCAAATAATCAGCAAATCACTTTTAATAATCAGCATTTAAATTGGTATGCAAAGATTGCACTTATTATTATTGAGAAAGAGAATTAATATCAAGGGGAAGATTTCATTTGTTGTTATTAAACAAGAGATAGAAATCCGAAGGGATGGTTTCGTAGGTTATTGTAGAAGGGAAGGTTGCGTAACAAAAGGGACATAGGGGAGCCGGGAAAGTTTCACTTTTCTTTTATAACACTAACTGCTGTTCACTTCTGTCGGAACAGTACGGTAGCAAAATGGGTTTGGTTTGATGTCATAAAGCTTTTAATATGCGGCAGTTGAAGTCAACGTTTATCAAACGTGACTCGTATGGGAATTTTTGATTAACATCAATTTGAGAACATGATATAAATGGTGATGAATAATTTATAAGAGAAAATTTAGAATAGGGCAAATCGACAGTATTGTGGGACCATTAGGTGACAATAAACGACATTGTCTTAAAAAGCAACAAAAGGAAACAAAACGGATAAGTGTGAGTAAAACTCGCCATCAGAGAATTTCATGCAGCATAATTCCTGGTTGTTTTGACTTTGACGCGTCGCTGTTTCTGTAAGTTATCTTCATAGCACTGCTGAATGATTGTGGTTCCACGATAGAGGAAATCAACGAGGAGTTTGCCGCTGCAGTCGGAAAAGGATGTCATCATGATCTCACCGGAGCTTGTGAGAACAGCTCTGGATTTCTTTGGCCGGGGATATATGGGGTGTTTCCGCTGTCTGCCTTCGGCCTGTCGGAATACTGTCGGACGAAATCATTATGTTGCACGATAACGAATGCCCCACATTGACAATCGGGCGAGGGCTACGCTTCAGCGATTTGGTTGGAAAAAACCGTAACATCCTCCGTACAGCCCGGACCTTTGGCTCTGAGCACTATGGGACTTAACATCTTAGGTCATCAGTCCCCGAGAACTCAGAACTACTTAAACCTAACTAACCTAAGGACATCACACAACACCCAGCCATCACGAGGAAGAGAAAATCCCTGACCCCGCCGGGAATCGAACCCGGGACCGGACCTTTCAACGTGTGATTTTCACATCGGTGCCGACCTGAAGAAAGACGGGCAGGGAGGTCGGTTTCAGTCGGGAAAGGAAGCGTAAGAATGGGTGAGGTTGTTGATTTGTCAGTGGTCGACCGTATTCTACGAAACAGTGGAATAAATCATTTAACGCGTGTGATGAAATCTTTTGAATAGGTTACGGGTGTTCGGTTTTTATTTGACTATGCCTCATATTTTCCTTGATAGTTAAAAGAATTGGGAAGAGCCACCATCGATACGACTGTCCACTGTGTCCCCGGCCACCAGATTGACACTACCAGCAACGCAATTGGAATTTCTGCAGGCAGGAGGGAGCTTCTTGCCGCCAATCACATACACACTGACGGGGAAAATGGCAACGTTAGGGAGTTGTGTGACAAAGACGAAAGTCGGAAGGAAGTTTCTACATCTGACAGATGATGTCTATTCAAATTTCACTCCATTCGCATAAGAGTGGCGCTATTAGTGCCACTAAGAGGATGGAAATCAGGTTTGTTTTAAATACTCGCTGTAGTTGTGAGAGTTAGTTACACTTGAGACTAGACGTGGCGAGTTGATGTTAGTCAAATGGTTCAAATGGCTCTGAGCACTATGGGACTTAACTTCTAAGGTCATCAGTCCCCTAGAACTTAGAACTACTTAAACCTAACTAACCTAAGGACATCACAAATATCCATGCTCGAGGCAGGATTCGAACCTGCGACCGTAGCAGTCGCGCGGTTCCGGACTGAGCGCCTAGAACCGCTAGACCACCGTGGCCGGCTGATGATAGTCAATAATGCCTTTAAGATGTTATTATTAACACCCCAATAAGTTTGAAGAAGGTCGTGTAATAGGGCTACGAAAAGCTGGATGTTCCTTCTGCGATATTGCAGAAAGACTTGGCGGGAATGTAGCCATTGTACATGGTTGGTGGCAGTGGTGGTCACGCGAATGTACGGTGGCAGCAAGATCGGCCTCCGGAAGGCCACGTGGCACTTCCAACAGGGAAGACCATCGTGTTCGGCGTATGGCTCTGGAGCATCGTACTGTAACTGCACCTGCAATTTGAGCAGCAGTTGGCACGACAGCGACACAACGAACTGTCACAAGTTGGTTACTTCAAGGACAGCTTCGAGACAGACGCCCCGTAGCGTGTATTACACTGACCACAAACCACCATTTACACCTCAGTGGTGTCAAGCGAGGGTTCAGTAGAGTGCACGGTCTAGGTCTGTTGTGTTTTCTGATGAAAACTGATTCCGCCTCGGTGTCAGTGATGACCGTGACGTGCGTAGAAAGAGTCAGTAGAGGGTCGTCTGCAAACCATCCTTTTTGGGTGCTGGACACGCTGGACCTGTACCTAGAGTTAGTGTCTGGGGTGCGATTTCATATGACAGCAGGATCATTCTCATGGTTATCCCTCGCACCCTGACTACAAATTTTTATGTCAGTCTCGTGATTCGAGCTGTTTTCCTGCCACTCACGAACAGCATTCCAGGGACATTTTCCAGCAGAATATCTCTCTCCCACGTGCAGTTGTTGTAACTCATCAAGCTCTAGAGAATGCCGACATGTTACCTTGACCTGCTTCAACTCCATATTTGTGTACAACCGAGTGCGCATGGAACAACATCGGACGACAACTCCAGCGTTATCCACAACCATTATTAGCCGCCTTTGTACTGAACGGCCAGATGTAACAGGTTATGGACTCCATCCCATAGACTGACCTCCAGCACCTATACAACAATATACATGCACGTTTGCATGCTTTCAGTCAATGTTGCACCGGTTATTAATGTACCAGCATTTCATATTTACAGCGGCTTATGTCGTGCTTACATTAACTTGTGGTCTTGCAATATGAATCACTTAAATATTTTTGCTAGACAAATGTTTTCCCGGAATCCTATTACCATACATTGTAGAGCCTTGCTTAGCCAGTAATAAATGATGACGTTGTTCCCAGGTGGGTGACGCCGTGCCACGCCTGTAGAGTGCCAGGGTGCAACCGCTACGTGTTCTTCATCCCAGACTGTAGGTAATGTGACATATTGCACCATATTACGAGTATTCAGTACACATTTTAGCATATGTTTTACTGACTGTTGAGTATATATTAGATGAAACAGGAATAATTACCTAGAAAGTGATTTCAGATGATTTTCTGTTTAGGAGGAACGCTGATTATTTCATCTTAAGAAATTCTTAGCGATCTGTATTATTTTGATAGTAATAATAATAATAAAATTAATAATAATGTAATGTATTTCCGTATTGATTACTGTGCTGAAGGTACTGGAGGAATAAAGTTAGTACTGAAGCCAAGAAACAGTGCTGTACCTTGAATCACAGCAGACAAAAGTCTATGCCAAAACAGAAAGAATGCCAGGTGAGGTAGGAGTAGACAACGAGCTAACTGTGGCCTCTTCCTAGTGTGAGTACATTCTACGTATTTTTGTTGAACAACGTTCAAAATTAATAACTCATTGACACGTTGTTATAACGCTTCCAATTTGCGTTCTAGATACGAAAACATTTTTGTTATTTTCGCCCACTGCAGTCTGTTTTAAAATATTTGTTACATTGAATTCCAAATGCACTCAACGTTAACACGAGAGCACTCCTCGCTGCGAAGTAATGTGCTTTTAAAATTAACAGTTCTACATAAATCACAAATCGATCGTATGAAATACACTCTATGAGGATGCAACTGAAATGTGTCTGGGAATATGAAATGTAAAGCGTGACCGTATTTTTTTGCGGAAACGATATATCATCTGAGTCACCAGCACTGAAATGACGTATGTTTAATAACGTATCACAGCTTATTTTGAGCAAGGAAACAAAGTTATTTTGGGTAAAATGAGAAATAACTCAACATACTCGGCGTTACAGAGTCACCGTGAAGGATTAAGGACGATTTTCTCAATTGATAAGGAGCAAAGATTAAAGCTCAGTCGACTGCTACTTCATTAGAGATTCATCACATGCTCGGACAGGATAAGGATATGGAAAGAAATCGGCCAAATCAGTTTCAAAGAAAGCACCCTGGTATGTAACTTAATCTGTTTATGGTGGCAATATGAAACCTGTAATATTGGGCGATAATAATTTTCATTAGACTTTGAAGTTTTCTTCGGTCTCTACAAAACTTATCAGCAGTCATACATAAATCAAAATGCTGTAGAACGCCCGCATCTCGTGGTCGTGCGGTAGCGTTCTCGCTTCCCACGCCCGGGTTCCCGGGTTCGATTCCCGGCGGGGTCAGGGATTTTCTCTGCCTCGTGATGGCTGGGTGTTGTGTGCTGTACTTAGGTTAGTTAGGTTTAAGTAGTCCTAAGTTCTGGGGGACTGATGACCATCGATGTTAAGTTCCATAGTGCTGAGAGCCAGCCAGCTGTAGAACTTCCATGCAAATTTCTTTACGCTGTTACGGTAAACTCTAACTTCTTCACATTATTAAAACACGCAAAATACACCTCCAGCAAAATTAATTTCTGAAAGAAAGATGTCGTTTAGTTTGTCTTATTTTATCAGTTTTGTGACTGTGCGTTCCGTCACGAACTCCTCTCCTGCTTTCTCTTCATCTTGAAATAGCACTGGCACCCTATATCCTCAATCATTTGTTGGATGTACTTCACTCTTTGTCTTCCCCTAAAGCTTTTGACCCTTACAGCTCCCTCTAGTACCATGGAAGTTATTCTCCGATGTTTTACCATGTGTCCAGTCGTACCGCCCCTTCTTCTTTCAGCGTTTTCGATGCGTCCTTTCTTCGCAGATTTTGCGGAGAACTTCATGATTCCTTATCACATCACAACAGGTAATGATGAACTTCCTTCTGTAGCACCAAACATCACAGGCTTCGATTTTATTCTGTTTAGGTTTTCTTGTTGTCGATGCTTCACTACCGTACCGTGACCCTAATGTACATCGTCAGAAATTTCTCTCTCCAATTAAGGTCTGTCTTCGATTCCGCTTTTTAAGCCCTCCTTGCTTCGTCCGTCGTGGTCTATTTGCTTCCACGGTAGCAGAATTAAGTTCGTCTACTTCGTGACCACCAATTTTGATGTCAAGTTCTCGTTATTTGCAATTCTGCTACTTCTCATTACTTTGGTCTTTCTTCACTTTACTCTCAATCTATGTTCTCACTAATTAGACTGTTCATTCCGTTCAACACATCTAGTAATCCATCTTCATTTCCACTCGGAATAGCAACGTCATCAGAGAATGCTATCAATGATATCCTATGACCTAGAATTTTAGTACCGCTCTTGAACCTTCCTTTCACTGCTTCTTCGATGAACAGACTGAACTGCAGATTTTAATCTGAGCACTTAGTGCTTGATCTTACAATGTTATTGTTCCCTTTCGTTGCTTGTACACATTGTCTGTCACCGGTCTTTCGGTATGGCTTACTCTTATTTTTCTCACAATTTTGAACACCTTGCACCACTTTACGCTGTACAACGCTTTTTCTAGGTTGATCAATCCTATGAGCGTTTCTTGATTTTCTTCTGTTTTTTCGGTCAAAACAGCGCAAAGTCAGAATTGACTCTCTCGTACCTTTACCTTTCTAAAGCGAAACTGGTCGTCATCTAACAGATCCTCAACATTGTTTGCATTCTTCCGTTAAGAACAGAAGAATGGAAAGAACGTTGAGGATATGTTAGACGGAGCCATGTCCGGGTTGTATGGTAGGTGGTTAAAAACTTCCCACCGGATACGCTGCAAGAGCGTCCTCATCCCCCCTGCAGTATGCGGCTGATAATTGTCACTAAGAAGAACATCGATGACAGTTACGTTATGTGAGGTTGAATGAAATCAGGAGAAATCTCTCAGCAGGCACGCATACTTGGCAGGAACATTATTTTCTAGACATCTTCAAGCGCTCACTGTGCGTCTGCGGACATACTAGACACACTGTCCAACACATCTGTGCAAAGCTTCATCGGATTTTCACCGTGGTTTTCATTTCACCACCTATCGCTCCTTAGATTCCGAATAGTCCTTACACATTTTTACTGCGTCACGTACCCACAACGCCTCTGAAGAGGGTATTGAAAAGTTCATACAACGCTACGACAGATGTCTATGTTGGAGCGGCGACTGTGTAGAGAAGTAGCTGGAAGGTATAGCTAACTGGTAAGTAAAATACACTACTGGCCATTAAGATTGCTACACCAAGAAGAAATGCAGATGATAAACGGGTATTCATTGGACAAATACATTATACAAGAACTGACATTTGATTACATTTTCACGCAATTTGGGTGCATAGATCCTGAGAAATCAGTACCCAGAACAACCACCTCTGGCCGTAATAACGGCCTTGTTACGCCTGGGCATTGAGTCAAACAGAGCTTGGATGGTGTGTACAGGTACAGCAGCCCATGCATCTTCAACACGATACCACAGTTCATCAAGAGTAGTGACTGGCGTATTGTGACGAGCCACTTGCTAGGCCACCATTGACCAGACGTTTTCAATTGGAGAGAGATGTGGAGAATGTGCTGGCCAGGGCAGCAGTCGAACATTTTCTGGATCCAGAAAGGCCCGTACAGGACCTGCAACATGCGGTCGTGCATTATCCTGCTGAAATGTAGGGTTTCGCAGCGATCGAATGAAGGGTAGAGCCACGGGTCGTAACACATCTGGAATGTAACGTCCACTGTTCAAAGTGCCGTCAATGCGAAGAAGAGTTGACCGAGACTTGTAACCAATGGCACCCCATACCATCACGCCGGGTGATACGCCAGTATGGGGATGACGAATACACGGTTCCAATGTGCGTTCGCTGCGATGTCGCCAAACACGGATGCGGCCATCATGGTGATGTAAACAGAACCTGGATTCATCAGAAAAAATGACGTTTTGCCATTCGTGCACCCAGGTTCGTCGTTGAGTACACCATCGCAGGCGCTCCTGTCAGTGATGCAGCATCATGGGTAACCGCAGCCGTGGTCTTCGAGCTGATAGTCCATGCTGCTGCAGACGTCGTCGAACTGTTCGTGCATATGGTTGTTGTCTCGCAAACTACCCCATCAGTTGACTCAGGCATGGAGACGTTGCTGGACGATCCGTTACAGCCAATCGGATAAGATGCCTGTTATCTCGTCGGCTAGTGATACGAGGCTGTTGGGATCCAGCACGGCGTTCCGTATTACCCTCCTGAACCCACGGATTCCATATTCTGCTAAGTCATTGGATCTCGACCAACGCGAGCAGCAATGTCGCGATACGATAAAACCGCAATCGTGATAGGCTACAATCCGACCTTTATCAAAGACGGAAACGTGATGGTACGCATTTCTCCTTGTTACACGAGGCATCACAACAACGTTTCACCAGGCAACGCCGGTCAACTGCTGTTTGTGTGTGAGAAATCGGTTGGAAACTTTCCTCATGTCAGCACGTTGTAGGTGTCGCCACCGGCGCTAACCTTGTGTGAATGTTTTGAAAAGTTATCATTTGCGTATCACAGCATGTTCTTCCTGTCGGTTAAATTTCGCGTCTGTAGCACGTCATCTTCGTGGTGTAGCAATTTGAATGGCGAGTAGTGTAGAATCTTTTATGACATCACATAGTATGCAAATTACCAATGAAATCGCCCCACATTGGGCGTCGAAAATGCCATTAATTGATAATGCTTCGATCTCTCTCACAAATTTACATGCAGATTACTAACTGCACTGCCCCACATTGGGAGGAAATAATTACATAATATCGATAAATATATGTAATTAAGAAATGAAAAATTACTAGATTAACGGACTGACGTATCTCAACATTTTACATAGTCATTTCCGGTATGGTAATGTCGGCGGCGATCTCTGTGTCAAGATGTCATGCCGCCCCGTAGCAGCGGCGGCGGGCTGGCCGCTCTCATCTGTGACCCGCAGCTTTACGGCGAGACCTAGGTTGTGTCGCAGCGTTGACAGATCGCGGCGTGTTACGCGGTCAAAGCTGCTTCCGTGCTATCTCATTGACTCCCATTTTCACTCTTCATCCATATCTAATGTCAAACACTGTTCGAAACTTTCTTCCAATCGACAATGTCATTAGAGGACTAAACTAGCAGTGCCACCCGATGGCATTACCGTTTCATTCCAGTGCGGGATGAAAATCCTCTGTCTTGTGTGGACTGGTGTTTGATTCCAGAATTGGCGATTTTCTCACGATTTCACTGTCAAGGCTACTCCCAGCGTTGGTGCACACTTCTTTGTAAAGGCTCTCTGTGTATCATGTTTGGACAGCCTCATGTTTGTGCTTCGTGTAAGAACCTGCTGGCGTTCGTCATTTATCAGCAACGTCCTTACCGTCCTGAAAATATCCTTTTTAAGTAGGTTGACTTCTCACGTAATTATTTAGACTCACAAGCCTCTCTATACGAATTCTTGGCGCTTTGTGTTTACGCTCTCGTAACTTTCTTTTTGTGTTTTAGTTTTTTGTAAGTTCCTATGGGACCAAACTGCTGATCATCGGTCCCTAGACTTACACACTACCTAACCTAACTTAAACTAACGTACACTAAGGACAACACACGCACACACACACACACACACACACACACACACACACACACACACACACATACACACACACTCATTCCCGAAAACCGGGCGAGGTGGCGCAGTGGGTAGACACTGGACTCGCATTCGGGAGGACGACGGTTCAATCCCGCGTCCAGCCATCCTGATTTAGGTTTTCCGTGATTTCCATAAATCACTCCAAGCAAATGCCGGGATGGTTCTTCTGAAAGGGCACAGCCGACTTCCTTCCCCATCCTTCCCTAATCCGATGAGACCGATGACCACGCTGTCTGGTCTCCTTCCCCAAAACAACCAACTAACCATTCCCGAAGGATGACTCGAATCATCGACGGGAGGGGGCTGCGAGCCGTGGCAAGGCGCCCCAGACCACGCGGCTGCGCTGCTTTACGCTCTCCTCCAGTGTCTGCCGGGTGCATGAATTCTCAACCTCTTCTCGCTTTTTCAAACAGGTAAAGACTGCTCTCAGCCAGAAGATTCTCGTCACGTGTGCCTTCACGTGTGCATTCTCAATGCTTTTGTGTCTGTGTTCTGTCCCAGTGTCTGTAGGGATCCACCAGGCTTTGGCACGCTCTTCACTGTCTACCAGATTCTTGGTCAGGTTTCCACTCACAAGGGAGGCGAGGGCATCCTGTGTGGTTGCAGAATGATCCCAATGTCACCTTCTCGGCTGTTACGCTCTGTGCATGGGGTCCCGTTCCCCTCGTCATGGACGCTGGCTTTGTGAGTTGACGAAAATGTTTTCCAGTGGAGTGGTCACAAGTCTGATGGTACATCGCCAGCCTCTTGCATTCTACATACCAACGTGAATAGTCATTTTCTTGTCACTTCCCCCCAATGACTTTAGAGATTCCGATAGAATGTTACGCATCTATGCTGCCTCATTTGATCTTAACATTTCAACAGCTCTTTTAAATTCCAATTTTAATACCAGACCCCCTCTCTGTCGTCTCCTGTTACTCCCCTCACAGAGGCCTTCAGTGTACTCTTTCCACCTATCTGCTCTCTCCTCTGCATTTAACAGTACAATTCCCATTGAACTCTTAATGTTACCGCCCTTGCTTTTACACTCCTGGAAATTGAAATAAGAACACCGTGAATTCATTGTCCCAGGAAGGGGAAACTTTATTGACACATTCCTGGGGTCAGATACATCACATGATCACACTGACAGAACCACAGGCACATAGACACAGGCAACAGAGCATGCACAATGTCGGCACTAGTACAGTGTATATCCACCTTTCGCAGCAATGCAGGCTGCTATTCTCCCATGGAGACGATCGTAGAGATGCTGGATGTAGTCCTGTGGCACGGCTTGCCATGCCATTTCCACCTGGCGCCTCAGTTGGACCAGCGTTCGTGCTGGACGTGCAGACCGCGTGAGACGACGCTTCATCCAGTCCCAAACATGCTCAATGGGGGACAGATCCGGAGATCTTGCTGGCCAGGGTAGTTGACTTACACCTTCTAGAGCACGTTGGGTGGCACGGGATACATGCGGACGTGCATTGTCCTGTTGGAACAGCAAGTTCCCTTGCCGGTCTAGGAATGGTAGAACGATGGGTTCGATGACGGTTTGGATGTACCGTGCACTATTCAGTGTCCCCTCGACGATCACCAGTGGTGTACGGCCAGTGTAGGAGATCGCTCCCCACACCATGATGCCGGGTGTTGGCCCTGTGTGCCTCGGTCGTATGCCGTCCTGATTGTGGCGCTCACCTGCACGGCGCCAAACACGCATACGACCATCATTGGCACCAAGGCAGAAGCGACTCTCATCGCTGAAGACGACACGTCTCCATTCGTCCCTCCATTCACGCCTGTCGCGACACAACTGGAGGCGGGCTGCACGATGTTGGGGCGTGAGCGGAAGACGGCCTAACGGTGTGCGGGACCGTAGCCCAGCTTCATGGAGACGGTTGCGAAAGGTCCTCGCCGATACCCCAGGAGCAACAGTGTCCCTAATTTGCTGGGAAGTGGCGGTGCGGTCCCCTACGGCACTGCGTAGGATCCTACGGTCTTGGCGTGCATCCGTGCGTCGCTGCGGTCCGGTCTCAGGTCGACGGGCACGTGCACCTTCCGCAGACCACTGGCGACAACATCGATGTACTGTGGAGACCTCACGCCCCACGTGTTGAGCAATTCGGCGGTACGTCCACCCGGCCTCCCGCATGCCCACTATACGCCCTCGCTCAAAGTCCGTCAACTGCACATACGGTTCACGTCCACGCTGTCGCGGCATGCTACCAGTGTTAAAGACTGCGATGGAGCTCCGTATGCCACGGCAAACTGGCTGACACTGACGGCGGTGGTGCACAAATGCTGCGCAGCTAGCGCCATTCGACGGCCAACACCGCGGTTCCTGGTGTGTCCGCTGTGCCGTGCGTGTGATCATTGCTTGTACAGCCCTCTCGCAGTGTCCGGAGCAAGTATGGTGGGTCTGACACACCGGTGTCAATGTGTTCTTTTTTCCATTTCCAGGAGTGTAGTTTCATCGAAGGTGTTTACTTTTATATATACTGAGTCGGTCCTTCCGACAATGATTGCTTCTTCGACTTTTTCACGATTTAGCCATGTCGCCTTAGCTGCCTAGTTATTTCATTCTTACTTACTAGTATGTTTTGTATTCCTGAATTTCCCTGAACGTTTTTATACTTCCTTCTTTCTTCGATCAACTGAAATATTTCTAAAAATTTTTGAAACTTTTTTTCAGGAAAATAGCAATCTAATAGTATTATAACTTACATAGTAAACACGGTCGCGTTTCAATTTATGTTGTTAATTTTTAAGTTTTAGATAACCATTAAGATCTTTAGCGGAGATCATCATCAGATCTACATTTCTTGACGGCAGTAGGAATCGCTGACGCTGAGCAGGCCCGTCCGTGCCGCCTGCTCTATGCCAGCGATTCCTACTGTCGTCGAAGAATGTAGACATGATGATCTAAATGGTTCAAATGGCTCTGAGCACTATGGGACTTAATTTCTGAGGTCATCAGTCCCCTAGAACTTTGAACTACTTAAACCTAAGTAACCTAAGGACATCACACACATCCATGCCCGAGGCAGGATTCGAACCTGCGATCGTAGCGGTCGCTCGGCTCCAGACTGTAGCGCCTAGAACCGCTCGGCCACTATGGCCGGCCATGATGATCTCTAAGAAATCATCTAAAAATAAAAATTAACAACTCATATGCATCGAAAACTTCGTTTACTAAATAAGTTTTATGTATTTCTTCTGTTACCAGTGGTTTCTTGGCAATTATCTTTTTTGTACCTATGTTTCTTCTTTCCAGTTTCTGTAACTGTCCTTTCAGAGATGCCCATTCCTCTTCAGCTCAGTTGCCCACTGAGGTATTCATCACAGTATTATCTACAATTCAAAGAACTAGTCTCTTCACGCTATTCTTCATCATTACTAAAGTGTGATCTGAGTCTATATCTAGTCCTCGGTACGTCTTACAGTCCAATTCTGATTACGGTATCTCTGACTGGCGCGGTAATCTAACTGAAATCTTCCCGTATTTTTCGGCATTTACCAAGTATATCTCCTTATCTTCTGATTCTTGAACAGTCTATTCGCTATTACTAGATAATGTTTATTCCGCACCTCAGACTTTCTCCCGTCTCGTGCCTGCTACGAAGTCCTTGCTACCCCATAGCCACTTTTCATACTCCTCCCCTACAACTGTATTTTATCCCCTCACTTCTATTAGATTTTTATGTCCATTAACATTCTTAATTACTCTTTCAATGTCCCCATATACCTTCCCTACCTCTTCATATTCTGCTTGCGACGTCGGCATGTACACCTGAATTATTCCTGTCTGTGTTCGCCTGCAGTCGATTTTGATGAGCACAATCCAATCACTGAACTGTTCATAGTAACTCACTCTCTCTTGTAAATTCCTATTCATAACAAATCCTACTCCCATTATACCATTTTCTGCTGCTGTTGATACTATGCTATACTCGCCTGACCAGAAATCCTTGTATTCTTTCCATTTCAATTCACTGGCCCTCACAGTGTCTAAATTGAGACTTAGCATTTCCCGTTTCAGATTTTCTAGCTTCCCTACAACGTTCAGACTTCTGTAATTCCTCGCCCGACACGTAGAACATTACTCTCTTGTTGGTTACTTCACGATACTTTTTCAGTTACGTGTCACATGTCTTGTGGATAGAAATTCCTTGTCTTCAATCCATTGGTGCCCACCTCCTTCTGCATCGTCACGTCGTTGGCCATTGTTAATCCTTGCACCCTTTAGGGGCAGTTTCGCACCCCAAGGACAGGAGAGTGCCCTGAACCCCTGTCCTCTGTCCGCGGGCTCAGTACCAGCAAAGCCTGCCTCCTTAAGTGGGCTCTTCATCGATCGGAATGGATGATAGTCAGAAATTACGTACTGTAGTGGGTAAGTCGTTCGGTCCACTCAGGATGTTAAATAAATCGTGATTCATATGTTACATTGCTCAAACGTTTGAGAAGCCTATTTCTATTACTAATGTTTATTAACCAAAAAAAGTTGTACTTCAGTACATCATATTCTGTTAGGAGCAAATTAAGAGAATTAGTTGTCCTAAAACGCAATTAAAATAAAGTGTGGTATATAATGCAAAACAAACTATCAACAACAACAATAGGTGGTTAAAAAATTAAAATTTTAGTATGGGAGAGAGAGAAATGGCTTCCAAGTTTGCCATCATGTTGGTAACGTTGCCTCAAAGGCCTTCTTCCCTCTCCCACCTCACACTACTTTGTTTTATTTTCTGTTGATTCACCTTTTCTGGCTAGAAGAGTGGCTCCACACCGATTATAGCATTCATTTAGATAGATTTCATTGCATAATGGGCAGTCAAATGAGTAGGAGACGAATGGAAAACGTAAGTAACTTTTTTATTAGTTCAAAAGTAATCGCCTTAACTGTTAGTATAGTACAGTACATTTATCTTACTGTGAGACCAGACGAAATTATTTGCTTTTTCCCGCGGAACAAAGATTGTTTCCAGGCGTGCACCTCTGCATCTGAAGCAAATTGACGGCCACGATTGTCTTCATCGGAGCTCCAAAAATTGGGAATCGCTCTGAGAGAGATAGGGACTGTATGGTGGATGCTTAAGGGCTTCCCAGAGAAACTATTGCAGCGTAACCGAACCAGCCTTGGCAATATGTGGACGGGAATTATTCTGCAACAGAATGATGCCGTTCGGCAACATCCCTGGGTCTTTGCGCATGATGGTAATCACCAAGTTTTGCAAAGTGTCCACGTACCGCTGAGTGTCAGTTGTGAGGCCGTGTTCCAGAAAGTCGATGAGCAGCAGACGCATGCACTCTTTCACCGTCCGCCCTCTGTCATGTCTGACGACAGCGTCAGACAGTATCCATCCATTGCCACCATGAAAGAAGGGATAATAATACCATGAGCCTACCCTCGTCGTCTGCTGTCTTTGAGTGACACCTGAACTTCTAGATGCCGTTTATTCTCCCCCCACCCCCTCCACAACACACACACACACACACACACACACACACACACACACACACACACAGCCAAGTGACATGCTGTGTTAGCCTTACACAACAAACGTCCGGGCATGAATTTTTAGTTGAAGACACTCCTTCCGCACTCAAAAATCTCACTACACCTCGCTGTTCTTCTTTCCCTGGCTCCATAATGAAGTCGGACGCCCACACCACTCGTTGATATCACGTCGTCCACATCTGTCAACTAGCATAACGGTGAAGGTTCGAACTGTTCTTTCCTCATTCCCAATCGAGGGCACTCCTATACAGACATCTAACTGCGTTACCAACGGCTGCGCCATGCTCGTTATATAGTCAGTCCGGTTGTTATTTCTCTGCCCCTTACAGCTACACTTCACATAATTTATTGTGTAACAGTGTGTCTGTGATATACTAAGATTAAAAATTAAAAGAACATTAATCTCATGGTATTATTGTTCAGAATTTCTTATCTGAGTGTTACATACACTAGCGATGAACAGAATATTAGAAGGTCGATTTTTACGGGAGTGTCTTTGAGCATATAGTTACCAGACAGTGATCAGTCTGTTGGCGACGTCAGTAGTTGTCTAATTTACACACTGCATCCTGGAGAAATGGCAGTCGCTGTGTGTTTCAGCGGCCGAGTGCTGCAGTCACTAAGTTGGGCTGGGCTAGGCGTTGATCAGCTATGACTGCATTAAGTTAAGAGCGACCTTTGATCAGGAGATTACCTACAAAACGTTAGTGCGAACCATCCCAGAATGTTGCTCGTGTATGACATCCATACCAGATAGTATTAACAAGAGAAACTGAACGGATACAAAGAAGGGCAGCGCAAATGAGCACATGTTCTTTTCACACATGGTAGAACATCACGGAGATGTTGAAAAACCTGAAATCGCACACGCATGAAGATAGGTGCCAACTACTCCGCCAAAGCCTATTAAAAATTTTTCTAGAGTCATCTTTAAGTGGGGAGCCTAGGAATAAACTACCATCTGCGGAAGGGCAACGAAGAGAGAAATAACCTGATAGTCTATTCTGGTTTTCTGCCGAATCCTAAAATCTACTTGCTAACGTCTTCTCCAATCTTCAATAGTTGCCCTGTCTTCCCATTCGTCAGCTTTCACAATCCTAGCATTCTTCCTCTTTCAGAGCTCTCTTTCTCATCATTCCAATTACTCCCGCTTTCCCTTCTTGGCGGCACCATTCCAGGACTGCTTTCGAGCATCGTTCTTGTTCTGTCCGAAGTACATGGCCATACCACTGAAGAGCGCTGTTATTTGTTCTTTGCACGAGTGGTTGCTCGGTATCCACTATCTCCCTAAAGTCCTCATTTCTTCTCCGTCTGTTCTGGGCATCCTGGCTGCCCTCCTTATTCCATCCATCACTAGTGCCTGTAGTCGGCTTCTTTGCCATTATCCCAGGATCCATTCTTCTGCACCCTACGTTAGTGTACTTTCCGCTACTGTTAGCAGAATTCTCTTATTTTTTCTTTTGATATTGCCCATCGCCAAAGAACATTTAGCATTTTAGTTGCTGGTCCTGCCTGCTGTATCTGCTTTCCACATCTGCTTCAGTTTCCCAAGGAATAGATAATCGATCCTAAGTATTCAAAATGCTTTACAGCTTTAATAGTTCCTTGCGGCAGTAATGCATCACTTCCATCTCCTCCCACTCCTAGATATTCTGTTTTGCTCATATTTATTCTAAGCTCGCCTTTTCCACAGGCTCCATTAACTTCTTTATCATAAATTTGCATTCCTCTCTACTTTTTGCTATCAGTACTTGGTCATCGGCAAATAATAATGAGTAGATACTACCTTGCTGGAAAGGGATTGCTACACCTCCGCACTACTGATTCCACCTTTCCAGTATACGCTGCCTATATACTTATAAAAGAGGATGGGCGATATATACTGTTTCATTCCACTTCCTTCCTACTTTAATTGCTACGTACGATTGGTGGTTTATTCTATGAATTAGAGATAGTTGTTGTGCTTGTACACTTATATACACCATCGTTTCTCATAGCGTGTTGCTGGGTACAGAATAATATTTTTTTTCTAAATCTACAAATATTAGATGCACTTCTTGATCCTTGGAATACGTCTTCCCACTTAGTTGCCTAAGGCTAAAAACGTGGTCCCGACAAGATCGTCCAACTATAAACTCCCACATCTTCTTCTCAGTGTCATTCTCCAACCTGTTTCTCAGTAAAGCGCTAAAAAGCCTGCTGGCAGATGCCGTAACACTAATTTCCCTGTAATTATTTGGGCGCTTCTTGTTTCCTTCTTTTATAGATACAAAATGGTTCAAATGGCTCTGAGCACTATGGGACATAACTGCTGTGATCATCAGTCCTCTAGAACTTAGAACTACTTAAACCTAAATTACCGAAGGACATCACACACATCCATGCCCGAAGCAGGATTTGAACCTGCGACGGTAGCGGTCGCGCGGTTCCAGACTGTAGCGCCTAGAACCGTTCGGCCACTCCGGCCGGCATAGATGGCAGATTTGTACATTACACACCAGTGTCTTCCTCTCTGTCAACAGACTGAACAATTTACATCTCACCATTTGAGGGGCCCATATTTCTGCAATTCCATCACAGCTTCTGCCGGTCTTCTTCCCTTTCCATTTCTTGTCTTTTTCTGCATCCCTTTTATTTCTTTCTGTAGTACAGGTTCTCTGTTACCTAATCTACTGCTTTTGTTGTAGACTTTGTAACGTTTATGTCTAAACTAAGGTAATGTCTAATAAAGTACAGTTATACCAAATGGTGTGCTGCCCGCGTATCTAATTACGTGTATCTGTATATTTACCTGACCCTGTTTTAAACAGTCTGTCTACTAGCAAGAAAGCAATACCAGTAAACATTAAACTAATTAAAACCTGTGCGCTATAATGACAAATTAGAGCTAAGTATATTGACATATACTCAATCTCACAACGTCCCTGTAAATTTGAATAAGTACAAAAGTGGTTCCTGTGTGAAAATCTATAAACTGTGTAAAATAAATATCTTACCTCGTAGTGGTATCGTCTTTTATAACTTGTTGTTCTACTCTCCGCACAACTAAAGAAACTGCAGTTGCGGAAGCCAAAATGCAAGATATTTGACTGAGACACACTTAGAATTTGTTTAAGTAAAAACGACTTGGAATTGTTAATCCATATCATAAAAATTACATTTATGCAAACAAATGATCTTTACTAAAAATACAATTAAAACCATGGGGTTACATACAGATCTGGTCTCATTCAAATTCGTTCTACAGCAAAAGCGCATAAATACACGAATATGTATTGTTTTAGTTCGACGTATCAGTATGTAGAAAGATTCTTCATCGAAATTTCATAATAATATTTGTAACGTTTTCTTAATTAATTTTACTTCAAATCTTATTTTTTCCATAAACCGTTAAAACACAATACTGAAATTATTACACTGATTATTTAATGCTAAGCGAATGCCGACTCTGGAGCATCGCAGCAGACACTGACAGCCTCTGGTGCGCTACCGCTGCTACTTCTGAGTAACAACTGCCTACTACAGCGACCTAACATAACCTTTTCGTTACACAATCTCTGCCTCAGCTATAGCTGCCTTGCAGCGTTTTTTCAGACGTACCTCTTTGTAATCGATATAACGATTATGATCGTTGATAATACGTAAAATTTACAATTTTCATGATGCGTACCTATTATAACATCCATAATGTGGTGTCATCTTTTCTCCAACAGGACATGATTCGATTTTTCAGCGATCCATCAGTCTTCCATCTTAAAGAGAACGCTGCTGATGCTGTTGAATACCGCTGAAAACTGATGCCAAGGCTGCAAATCGTCGTCCCCACCTTACACGGAGCATGCGCCGCCCATCACAGCTGCTGCTTCCCAAGACCAAGGAGAAAGGATACTCAGAGACGCAAGAGTTTGCACTATCCGCGGAGGTGCATGAAGACGGGCATAGATCTGTGGCCTTTACTCCTAATACTAGCAACATCTCATTTAAAACTGCAAGAATTTTAAGAAGTTTTAACATTAAGTGTGTGTTCTGTCCATCTTCCAAAATTAGGAAACTACCCGGCTCTGTGGAAGACAATTCGGAGCTTTGGTAGCCTGACATACACTACTGGCCATTAAAACTGCTACACCACGAAGCTGACGTGCTACAGACGTGAAATATAGCCGACAGAAAGAAGGTTCTGTGATATGCAAATGACTAGCTTTTGAGAGCATTCACGCAAGGTTGGCGCCGGTGGCAAAACCTACAACATGCTGACATGAGGAAAGTTTCCAACCGATTTCTCATACACAAACAGCAGCTGACCGGCGTTGCCTGGTGAAACGTTGTTGTGATGCCTCGTGTAAGGAGGAGAAATGCCTACCATCACGTTTCCGACTTTGATAAAGGTCGGATTGTAGCCTATCGCGATTGCGGTTTTATCGTATCGCGACATTGCTGCTCGCGTTGGTCGAGATCCAATGACTGTTAGCAGAATATGCAATCGGTGGGTTCAGGAAGGTAATACAGAACGCCTTGCTCGATCCCAACGGCCTCGTATCACTAGCAGTCGAGATGACAGGCATCTTATCCGATTGGCTGTAACGGATCGTCCAGCCACGTCTCGATCCCTGAGTCAACAGATGGAGACGTTATCTAGACAACAACCATTTGCACGAACAGTTCGACGAGGTTCGCAGCAGCATGGACTATCAGCTCGGAGACCATGGCGCGGTTTCCCTTGACGCTGCATCACAGACAGGAGCGCCTGCGATGGTGTACTCAACGACGAACCTGGGTGCACGAATGGCAAAACGTCAATTTTTCGGATGAATCCAGGTTCTGTGTACAGCATCATAATAGACCCATCCGTGTTTGGTGACATCGCGGTGAACGCACATTGGAAGCGTGTATTCGTCATTGCCATACTGGCTTATCACCCGGCGTGATGGTATGGGGTACCATTGGTTACACGTCTCGGTCGCCTCTTGTTCACATTGACGGCACTTTGAACAGTGGACGTTACATTTCAGATGTGTTACGACCCGTGGCTCTACCCTTCATTCGATCCCTGCGAAACCCTACATTTCAGTAGGATATTGCACGACCACATGTTGCAGGTCCTGTACGGGCCATTCTGGACACAAAAACTGTTCGACTGCTGCCCTGGCCAGCACAGTCTCCATATCTCTCACCAACTGGGAACGTCTGGTCAATGGTGGCCGAGCAAGTGGCTCGTCACAATACGCCAGTCACTACTCTTGATGAACTGTGGTATTGTGTTGAAGCTACATGGGCAGCTGTACCGCTACACGCCATCCAAGCTCTGTTTGACTCAATGCCCAGGCGTATCAAGGCCGTTATTACGGCCAGAGGTGGTTGTTCTGGGTGCTGATTTCTGAGGATCTATGCACTCAAATAGCGTGAAATTGTAATCACATGTCAGTTCTAGTATAATATATTTGTCCAGGGAATACCCGTGTATCATCTGCATTTTTTCTTGGTGTAGCAATTTTAATGGCCAGTAGTGTATATTAAACTCCGTTCAGTGTGGGAAGGCTCACATGGGCCGTTCGATTCGTACAGTTCAGGACAGGTGCCTGGAGCTTCGTCGTCATACGAATCTACAACAGCCGGAAGAATCGGCGCGCACAGAACATTGCCTAAACGAGGGGCACGGGACTATGATAGTTGCCTACATTTCTGGTTTTTAGAACTAAGTGTTTATAAAGAGGTAAAATTGAAATTAGATTGGAATACCATTTGATTAATAAAGACAATGGATTTCCTCTCAGCAGGAGGTGGAACACTACTATTTCGCACCATAGCACAACCTTCTTCGGTGTGGCCAGCTCGAGTGCTTGAAAATAATCTGAGTGCGATATATCGTTGCTGCCAGCCTTTTAGAAAGGGCGGCCCAACCAGCTCATCCTTAGAGGGCAGCAACTGAGATGGGCGGCGCATGCGCCGTGTACTTTACGAAGGCCTATAGTGGACAACGATTTGCAGCCTTGGCATCAGTTTTTAGCGGGACTCAGTAGCAGCAGCAGCAGCAGCGGCGGCGGCGGCGTTCTCCTGAGAATGACGGACCGAAATATGGAATCATGTTGGTTTTAGGATCCGGTGCAAACTTGGGGACACAATCAAGAATCTGTTATTTGGTCATCAGTCTTCTTATTGGTCTGATGCGGCCCACCACGAACTCTTCTCCTGTGATAACCTTCTCAGAGGTGCACTTGCAACCTAAGTCCTCAATTATTTGCTGGATGTATTCCAATCTCTGCCTCCTTTTACAGTTTTTGCCGTCTACAGCTCCCTCTAGTGCCATGGAAGTCATTCCCTCACTTCTTAACAGATGTCCTATCATCCTGTCCCTTCTCATCAGCGTATTCCTCATATTCCTTTCCTCTCCGATTCTGTACAAAACTTCCTCATTCATTACCTTATCAGTCCACCTAATTTTCAACATTCGTGCGTAGCAGCGTATCTCAAATGCTTCGATTCTCTTCTGTTCCGGTTTCCCCTCAGTCCATGTTTCACTACCATACTTTAGACGTACATGTTCAGAAATTTCGTCCTCAAATGAAGGCAGATATTTGATGTTAGTAGACTTCTCTTGGGCAGGAATGCCCTTTCTGCCACTGCTAGTCTGGTTTTGATGTCCTCCTTGCCCCGTCCGTCATTGCCTATTTTACTGCCCAGGTAGCAGAATTCCTTAATTTCATCAATTTCGTGACTACCAATCCTGATGTTGAGTTTCTTGCTGTTCTCATTTCTACTACTTCTCATTACCTTCGTCTTTGTTCGATTTACCCTCAACCCATACTCTTTACTCAGACTGTTCATGCCGTTCAGCAGACCATATATTTCTTTTTCACTTTCACTTAGGATAGAAATGTCGTCAGCGAATTGTATCATTGATATCCTTTCACCTTGAATTCCACTCCTGAACCTTTCTTTTATTTCCATCATTGCTTCCTCGATGTACAGATTAAAGAGTAGTGGCGAAAGGCTACAGCCTTGTCCTACACCCTTCTTAATACGAGCACTTCTTTTTTGATCGTCCACTCTTATTATTCCCTCCTGGTTGTTGTACATATTGTATATGACCCGTTTCTCCCTATAGCTTACCCCTACTTTTTTCAGAATCTCGAACAGCTTGCACCATTTTATATTGTCGAACGCTTTTTCCAGGTCGACAAATCCTATGAAAGTGTCTTGATTTTTCTTTAGCCTTGCTTCCATTATTAGCCGTAACGTCAGAATTCCCTTTACTTTTCCTAAACCAAACTGATCGTCATCTAGCGCATCCTCCGTTTTGTTTTCCGTTATTCTGTATATTATTCTTGTAAGCAACTTGGATGCATGAGCTGTTACGCAATTGTGCGATACTTCTCGCACCTGTCAGCTCTTGCCGTATTCGGAACTGTGGATGTTGCTTTTCCGAAAGTCAGATGGTATGTCGCCAGACTCATACATTCTACACACCAACGTTAATAGTCGTTTTGTTGCCACTTCCCCAAATGATTTTAGAAATTCTGAAGGAATGTTTCTATCCCTTCTGCCTATTTGATCTCAAGACCTCCAAAGCTCTTTTAAATTCTGAAAAAAAAATGGTTCAAATGTCTCTGAGCACTATGGGACTTAACTACTGTGTTCATCAGTCCCCTAGAACTTAGAACTACTTAAACCTAACTAACACAAGGACATCACACACATCCATGCCCGAGGCAGGATTCGAACCTGCGACCGTAGCGGTCACGCGGTTCCAGACTGTAGCGCCTATAACCGCACGGCCACTCCGGCCGGCTCTCAATCTGATACTGGATCCCCTTCTATAGCGACTCCTCTTGCTTCTTCTGTCACATAAGACAAATTTTCCCCTCATAGAAGCTGTCAGTGTGCTCTTTCCATCTACTCGCCCTCTCTTCTGTATCAAGCAGTGGAATTCCCGTTCACTCTTAATGTTACCACTCTTACTATTAATGTCACCGAAGGATGTTTTGCCTTTCATGTATGTTGAGTCTGTTCTTCCGATAACAATTTTTTTCGATTTCTTCACATTTTTGATGCAGACATTTCGTCTTAGCCTCCCTGCACTTTCTATTTATTCCGTTCTTCAGCGACTTGTATTTCTGTATCGCTGAATTTCACTGAAGATTTTTGTAAATCCTTCTTTAATCGATCAACTGAAGTATTTCTTCTGTTATCCATGATATCTTCGCAGTTACCTTCTTTCTAGGTTACCAATGTTTTTCTTTCCAACTTTTGATACCGCCATTTTTAAAGCTGTCTATTCCTCTTCAGCTGTACTGCCTACTGAGCTACTCCTTACTGCCATAGAGAACTTCAAGGGTATCTCGTCTTTCCTTAGTACTTCGGATCCCACTTCTTTGTGCATTGATTCTTCCTAACGTCTTAAACTTCAGCCTGTAACCTCCTCCTCCCTTATCGACCTTAATGACAGTGAAAAATTAAACCGCATGTACCTAATGGAAATTTGGGAAAAGCAATCGTCACCGAAGTTAATTTTTCGGTAAAGAGGGAGGAAAGGGTTACATCTAAATGAAAGGAAAAATGCAAATGAAGTCGGTGGAAATTAATTTTGAAAAGGGGTAAAGTTAATAAAGAAAGTAAAGTGGCGGCCGTTACGTTAACAATTAACTAGCGGTAATTAGATATTTGAGATTTGGGAGAAATTACGGTCGCCAGTCCTATGGACAATTACTATAGTAACTGAAAAATAATTAGCACTAGAAGCGTGGCAACTGAAGGTTGACACGTGTAGTGTGAAAACTGAAAGTCTGTCAGAAGTAATAAATTTCGCTGCACTCTGACTTAATTTAGCAAAAGAATTAATAAAACTGGAAAATTGAAAGTTAATTTAGTGACTGAAATTAATAGTGAGCTTTATTTCTGAAGCACATCGAAATTCAGTAAAATACGGTTAGTCTTGGGCTTGTAACCTCCCCCTCACTTATCGACCTTAATGACAGTGAAAAATTAAACCGCGTGTACCTAATGGAAATTTGGGAAATGCAATCGTGACCGAAGTTAATCTGTCGGTAAAGAGGGAGGAAAGGGTTACATCTAAATGAAAGGAGAAATGCAAATGAAACTGGTGGAAATTATTTTCGAAAAGGGGTAAAGTTAATAAAGAAAGTAAAAGTGCGGCCATTGCGTTAACAATTAACTAGCAGTAATTAGATATTTGAGATTTGGGGGAAATTACGGTCGCCAGTCCTAAGGACAATTACTATAGTAACTGAAAAAGAAAGGTTATTACACATATGATTAGCACTAGAAGCATGGCAACTTTAGGTTGACACGTGTAGTGTGAAAACTGAAAGTTTGCCAGAAGCAATAAATTTCGCTACACTCTGACTTAATTTAGCAAAAGAATTAAGAAAACGAGATAATTGAAAGTTTATTTAGTGACTGAAATTAATAGTGAGCTTTGTTTCTGAAGCATATCGAAATTCAGTAAAATATGTTTAGTCTTGGGCTTCCTCAACAATCATTTCAAAAGCTACTTGAATTTACGGTATTTAGAAATAAGAGATTTAACTTTGAACTTGAATTAAATGATTCTGAACAATTAACAATAGTAAAATTTAGTACGTACCAAGCTGAGCTGCAGTCACAGGTAAGCTAAAATATGCTAACAAAACTCGCACTCTGAATTTGTGCTCGTGTAATCTAAATATTGTAGCCAGCTATGAATACTTCAACTGTACTTTGAAATTAAAGCACTGAAATCGAATTGTATTACTTTAATGCTGGCGTTTGAATTTCAACGACACTCGGGTTCATTTCGGAAAAGGAAGGGACTCTGCTTGGCAATGCAAATGGGACAATGAGCGACAAAGGTTCATGCTAAGTTGCTGTAATTTTGTGATGCAACAATTTTAAAAGTTTGAAAAGTTGAGGTCTGCCATACAGTTCTAAAACCTTACGTGCTTCCAGTCTTCCTTGTTGGTTGATTGAAGGTTTGAAGCCGTTGATCGAGGAGGTGGCGACAGTCACTCATTGTCGGCCGTCGCTGTTGCAGAAGCTGGATGTTGGCACGCCTTCTTCTCGACACAGTCACCAGATGAAACGGGCTCTTGATGTGCGCCAGCTAATGCTGCCCGTCCGCGACACCATGTCAGAAACTATCATCGCAAGTTGAGCGCAATTACATGCTGCCAAACCCCGAAAGCGTGGCAACTCGGGGGAGCGTCACACAACACACCTGCTCCACTGCACCACCCCAGCCAGACCCCCTCTCTGCTTGCGCTCCACGTGATACAGTTAACCCTACCAAAGACCCTAAACACTTAGGTTCACCACACGACCTATCGATGTATTCGTTCGATAGTATAGTTTTCTCTAGGCCAGACCCAGCGTATAAATACAAATAATGTTCACAAAACAAACCAATTATACATCGACATAAATGCATAATTATACAAATAGTAAATCAATTACAATATATAAAGACGCAGAAATGTTATATCTTCAGGTAACAAAATAAGGAAAAAAATTGCAGTGCAATAGATGGAAATAGGAGGATATGCATTTCCAGCGTTAAATGTGCCCCAAATTGTCTGAGGATGTTTGGGTAACGTAAACAGACTCAGAAAATGTCCCAAAAAAGAAACAGTGGAAATGCATGTGCTCAAAACATCTTTGTGCATTGATTCTTCCTAACGTCTTAAACTTCAGCCTGTAACCTCCTCCTCCCTTATCGACCTTAATGACAGTGAAAAATTAAACCGCATGTACCTAATGGAAATTTGGGAAAAGCAATCGTCACCGAAGCTAATTTTTCGGTAAAGAGGGAGGAAAGGGTTACATCTAAATGAAAGGAAAAATGCAAATGAAGTCGGTGGAAATTAATTTTGAAAAGGGGTAAAGTTAATAAAGAAAGTAAAATGGCGGCCGTTACGTTAACAATTAACTAGCGGTAATTAGATATTTGAGATTTGGGAGAAATTACGGTCGCCAGTCCTATGGACAATTACTATAGTAACTGAAAAATAATTAGCACTAGAAGCGTGGCAACTGAAGGTTGACACGTGTAGTGTGAAAACTGAAAGTCTGTCAGAAGTAATAAATTTCGCTGCACTCTGACTTAATTTAGCAAAAGAATTAATAAAACTGGAAAATTGAAAGTTAATTTAGTGACTGAAATTAATAGTGAGCTTTATTTCTGAAGCACATCGAAATTCAGTAAAATACGGTTAGTCTTGGGCTTGTAACCTCCCCCTCACTTATCGACCTTAATGACAGTGAAAAATTAAACCGCGTGTACCTAATGGAAATTTGGGAAATGCAATCGTGACCGAAGTTAATCTGTCGGTAAAGAGGGAGGAAAGGGTTACATCTAAATGAAAGGAGAAATGCAAATGAAACTGGTGGAAATTATTTTCGAAAAGGGGTAAAGTTAATAAAGAAAGTAAAAGTGCGGCCATTGCGTTAACAATTAACTAGCAGTAATTAGATATTTGAGATTTGGGGGAAATTACGGTCGCCAGTCCTAAGGACAATTACTATAGTAACTGAAAAAGAAAGGTTATTACACATATGATTAGCACTAGAAGCATGGCAACTTTAGGTTGACACGTGTAGTGTGAAAACTGAAAGTTTGCCAGAAGCAATAAATTTCGCTACACTCTGACTTAATTTAGCAAAAGAATTAAGAAAACGAGATAATTGAAAGTTTATTTAGTGACTGAAATTAATAGTGAGCTTTGTTTCTGAAGCATATCGAAATTCAGTAAAATATGTTTAGTCTTGGGCTTCCTCAACAATCATTTCAAAAGCTACTTGAATTTACGGTATTTAGAAATAAGAGATTTAACTTTGAACTTGAATTAAATGATTCTGAACAATTAACAATAGTAAAATTTAGTACGTACCAAGCTGAGCTGCAGTCACAGGTAAGCTAAAATATGCTAACAAAACTCGCACTCTGAATTTGTGCTCGTGTAATCTAAATATTGTAGCCAGCTATGAATACTTCAACTGTACTTTGAAATTAAAGCACTGAAATCGAATTGTATTACTTTAATGCTGGCGTTTGAATTTCAACGACACTCGGGTTCATTTCGGAAAAGGAAGGGACTCTGCTTGGCAATGCAAATGGGACAATGAGCGACAAAGGTTCATGCTAAGTTGCTGTAATTTTGTGATGCAACAATTTTAAAAGTTTGAAAAGTTGAGGTCTGCCATACAGTTCTAAAACCTTACGTGCTTCCAGTCTTCCTTGTTGGTTGATTGAAGGTTTGAAGCCGTTGATCGAGGAGGTGGCGACAGTCACTCATTGTCGGCCGTCGCTGTTGCAGAAGCTGGATGTTGGCACGCCTTCTTCTCGACACAGTCACCAGATGAAACGGGCTCTTGATGTGCGCCAGCTAATGCTGCCCGTCCGCGACACCATGTCAGAAACTATCATCGCAAGTTGAGCGCAATTACATGCTGCCAAACCCCGAAAGCGTGGCAACTCGGGGGAGCGTCACACAACACACCTGCTCCACTGCACCACCCCAGCCAGACCCCCTCTCTGCTTGCGCTCCACGTGATACAGTTAACCCTACCAAAGACCCTAAACACTTAGGTTCACCACACGACCTATCGATGTATTCGTTCGATAGTATAGTTTTCTCTAGGCCAGACCCAGCGTATAAATACAAATAATGTTCACAAAACAAACCAATTATACATCGACATAAATGCATAATTATACAAATAGTAAATCAATTACAATATATAAAGACGCAGAAATGTTATATCTTCAGGTAACAAAATAAGGAAAAAAATTGCAGTGCAATAGATGGAAATAGGAGGATATGCATTTCCAGCGTTAAATGTGCCCCAAATTGTCTGAGGATGTTTGGGTAACGTAAACAGACTCAGAAAATGTCCCAAAAAAGAAACAGTGGAAATGCATGTGCTCAAAACATCAACAAACTTTAGTATTCGTCTAATTAAGCATAAATCAGTTTTTAGACCATAATAATTGAGTGGAGACACTCCTAATCTTATTCCACTCTGTCATATTGCACAAAATAAAACAGGTTGACAACATATTAAAATTCATAGAAAATATAGAAAATGGTTTAGCTATTCCAAAATCATCAAAATTCGTAGCACTATCAAGAAGTGGAATACTATTTACAAAATTAATCAGAGTACATGGTCATAAAACAGGTAGATCAAATTACACAAATTAATTATTAATTACATATTACACACATTTTTATGTAACCTTTTCATAATAATATTCTCGTCATGAGAGTGCAATTAACGCTAAACAAGAAAATAATATTCAGTAGATCGAAAAAACCATAAATAGTGACAACAGAATTCTTTCACATCAGCTGTCTGGGAAGAAAAACAACTCCGCCTTCCGTACCCACAAGTACAAATAATGCCGACAGCGGCACAAGAGCCGACAGCGGCTCCGCCTCGCCAGTATTGTTGCGCCCGCCTGTGCGGCATGCTTGATCTCACTCGCCCTTGTAATGGCGTTTCCAGAACGTCCGTTTCACTGAATTCTTTCGGAAAAACTGACTGCCGAGTAATCTCAATGAGTCCATTAATACTATCACAGTGGATAAATCAACACTGTCCATCATCACACACATGTACTAGCCTGAAACTTAAAACAGCGTCTAAGTACATCGGCAATGACTAGTAAAACACATATTCATGAAATCTTACAGCTAGTTACAAAGTCATATTTACATTGCTTAATCTACTGTGACTCAGCTGAAAACTTAAACAAGCAGCTTGGATTTTTAAATTGATTAATATTCAGTAACTCTTAAATCATTTAATCAACATTAATTACTTATTAATTACAACTTCTTTAATGACCTCTAGGTCAGGCAAAAGCATCGCAACATGGCACATCCTTTAATCTACATACTGTTCAAATTACCCTTTCTGTGGTACTAATCAATCCTTGGTTGGTACAATTTCAGGTCTACAATGTTCTGTATACCTAATAGCTTTCCAGAGCTTGGATACTCTAAGTAATAAGCATTTGTGTGAGGTATACCAATGACTTTATATGGTCCATTATAAACAAACTTAAATTTAGAGATTTCATTGTCTATCTCGCTCGATTTCTCATGAGCTTTAACAAGTACTAAGTCTCCGATTGCAAACTTAGCAAAACGCGCTTTAGCGTCATGACGACGTATGCGAGCATCGGCTTTTAGCTTCATTACTTCTCGCAAGCGATCTTTCTTCACACCAATACTAATGTCAATCCGTGGAGGGAATTTGATTATCTCTTCCAATTCACTTTCTACACTTTTGTCAATGCCGAAATTCCTCACGTTACGGCAGTTCAAATTCAAACCTAAGTCAATGGCATCCGGCCACTTAACAATGTGTATAGGCTGGTATTGCCTATGCACACCGTCTCCTGCCTCGTCAAAACTAACTACTATTGTTTTATCTTGTGACGTACATGCCAAAGTTTTGCTTTCGCAGTTAATCACTGCACGGTACTCTAATAGCCAATCCAACCCGATAATTACTTCCGTAGTTAAGTTTGGCACGACGACAAACTCTTGTTCAAATCGTGCCCCACATATCTCGAAGTGGACAAAAATCTGTTTTGGGACCGATTTACTGGCCTTCCCAGTAGCACCGATAATTTTCACTCCTGTTACTGGCATAACTACGATGCCAGGTCTGTCTTTCAGTAAGTGAAATATTTTTCCAGATACAGTACTCAATTCTGCACCGGTGTCAATCAACACGTTTAGTTGTAGGCTGTGCATGTTAACAGACACAACTATCTGTCTACACTTGTCCTCGACTGTTTCTTTATTTTCCCACAGTAAATCCTCATCTACATCCAGGTCACTCCAGAAAAACCCATCTGGCTTTGATCCTAAATCCGGCTTATCTGGCGGCTTTTTCAGCCTCTGTTCACATACAGTTTTAATTTCAACACGTTTGTCCTGAGGCTTAGTCTGTAGCTTCGCCTCCAATACCGAAACCTTTTCCTGTAACTCGTCAACTAGTGAGTGTTGCTTTGCTATCAATTCACTAATTGTCGCCTTCCTTGATTCCTCTTTGGTCAGATTGATCTCATCTGCCAATCTACCTGGAGAAATGTGCCCAGTAGTATCTGCAATTACTTCTTCTAGATCTGCGCAACCCACACTGCTATCGTCTGACCGTATAATGTCAGCTCTAACCTCATACACGCTGTAATCTATGTGCTTTTCTACCAGTCGTGTCCGGCTATCACTAAAATTTTCGTAATCTTTCTCCTTAATACTCTCGCAATGTTTAAACTGGAGGTTTGCGTCGGATGGGTCGGCTACTTCTACCACTACGACTTTCGGTAAGGTCTGCCGGTTAGGGCCAGAACTTTCCGTTACTACTTCAACATCTAACTCCTGCGGGACGAAACACGACGAATCTTGCTCGTGCTCCCCATTAACATCAACTGTTTCTGGTAAAGTCTGCCGGTTAGGGCCAGAACTTTCTATCATTTCACAAACACTATCTTCCTGCGGGACGAGACGCAGAAAATCCTGCACGCGCTCCCCATAAACACTTCTCCCATACAGGCCCCTATAATCTCTTAGTTCGTCGTATAAGCGACCGAACTGCCTTAACAAGACCTCATCCCTCTCTGCAGCCCCTTGCTCGATGACGGACGTTTTATCCGACATCTGATCTTCTCTCAACACTTGCGAATCTTTCTTAAACTCAATCTCCAGTTCCGCTGTGGGTATTACAGCTGCCACTTTATAATCGATTTCCGGAAAACTACTTAAATTGTTCTCACTGACAGTGATTGTATTTTCTACTGCCGTGTATACAGCTGCTCTACTACTTGTGGGCGCACTCCTTTCTCCTAACACTGGCACACTCTCCCGCCGTTGATTATTCCACACGGAATTTTCATAACGACGACACCTGGGTTTTCTCCTGTTATTGGGCCGCCAAAATTTCTCCACGTCCGGTCGTCCCCTCACCGGCGCGGCTAATGGTTTCCCCGTGTCGTCCCAGCAGATACGCTCCCCGGATGCTGCTGAGGCGGCTGATCACACCCTCTGGCGTTATTACTATTCTGCGAAGCCCGTATCACGCTAGTATGATACTGGTTTCCGTCATTCCTGTTATTATTTGCATTGTACCGATTGTCATTACGGCACGAACTACTATTGTTATTGCTGCCATGGTTGCGGTATGCATTATTCCCATGGTTATCGTTGTTGTGGTTCCCGTTGTTGTTATTACGGCCTCTACCACTGTCGCGATTATTGCGCCAATTGTCCTCGTCCTCAACTCTTTCCAGGAAATCATTGGTTGTCCTGTAATTGCTTCCTATGTAGCGTTTTGTATTATCTGGAAGCTTCTTGTAGAGTTCCCAGACTATATCGGATTCCGTGCGGCGATCACGCAAATATTCCAACTTGCGGATCCAGCCTTCACAAAACTCCTTCATCGAGCCGCGCGAATTCGCATCGAAAGGCCTCGATACGACAAATTCGCGCCAGACACTTTGCTGTTTTTGCTCTGACCAGTATTCAGCCAGAAACAAATTTTTAAACTCGTCAAAAGTCAGGTTGGTAATGTTGAAGTTTAGGCCCCAACGCTTGGCATTACCAGCCAACACATCAATAACCGCATTAATTTTTCTCTCATTAGTCCATGATCTGGGTAAAACTCTTTCACAATTTTTAATGAAATCCGTCGGTTGTATACCGCCTTTTTTCAAGGGGTCGAACCGCTCCTCTTTCGTCAACAATTCCGAACTATGTGCACAGATTGGCACATAGCTCTGTTTTTCGTCAAGTTTCTTTTCTAATTCCGAAACTCTCGTAATTACTTGGTAAATGGTTGCCGCAAGCGTTTCCACTTCCCTCTTTTCCTCTTAGCAGGTATTAGCCTGCTTCGTCACTTTAGCATCAACCTTGGTCACTAAAGTCTTTTAAAATTTCCACCTTTTGTTGATCCTCTTTTTTCACTAATTGAATTTGTTCCGTCACCTTATTCTCGATGATCGGAGCAACTGCTTCTCCTACACTTTTCTCGATTCTGCTAATTTCGGAATAAAAACGAGTATTTATGCTCGCAATTTCCGCCTGTACGCCTATCATTTCCTGTTTAAGATTACCGATTTCGGTATTAATCACAACAATATCTTCTTTGATTTTATCAACTTTTGTGTTAACAACTCCAACATTGTTGTTAACAACATTAATAGCTTTTTTCTGATTGTCTAGCTTCCGTTCAATTTTTTCAGACTGAGCTTCTTGCTTGGCAGCCTTAGCTTTAATTTCTGCCGATTTACTATTGATTTCATTAATCAAAACATTCAATAAATCAGTTAAATTCCCGGAAACTACCGGTTTTACTTCCGTAGCGGCTTCCTCTTTAATTGTCCCCCCCGTATTCGTCATCAAGGGATTCAGATTTGATTTTCACTTCCGATTCCGAAACATTTTCTAAAGTTTGGAATTCCATTTCTGCTCTTTGTTGCGTTTCGGCGGTCGCGTCTTTCATGCTAGTCGCCTGCCCCTGACCAATGGGTACCGCGGTGCGAGTTTCCCACTGTTAGATCGATTGTTCCTTATCCAAGTCTACCAAATTTTGGTAATTGTTGCCTTCACTCATTTTAATAATTTTCAATATAAATAACAAATCTCAAATATAATTAGGATTACAACCACTACTTATTCTCGCTGACGTGACGGCATGTTCGTAACCAGTACTTTGTTACGAGATTTGCACAATGCAAAATTCGTGTCCAGAACAACCTCAAATTTGAAGATTGTCCTGTCACCAGGTCGCCACGTGTAACATCCCCCTCACTTATCGACCTTAATGAGAGTGAAAAATTAAACCGCGTGTACCTAATGGAAATTTGGGAAATGCAATCGTCACCGAAGTTAATCTGTCGGTAAAGAGGGAGGAAAGGGTTACATCTAAATGAAAGGAAAAATGCAAATGAAACTGGTGGAAATTAATTTTGAAAAGGGGTAAAGTTAATAAAGAAAGTAAATGTGCGGCCATTAAGTTAACAATTAACTAGCGGTAATTAGATATTTGAGATTTGGGGAAAATTACGGTCGCCAGTCCTAAGGACAATTACTATAGTAACTGAAAAAGAAAGGTTATTACACATATAATTAGCACTAGAAGCGTGGCAACTGAAGGTTGACATGTGTAGTGTGAAAACTGAAAGTTTGTCAGAAGTAATAAATTTCGCTACACTCTGACTTAATTTAGCAAACCGGAAAATTGAAAGTTAATTTAGTGACTGAAATTATTAGTGAGCTTTGTTTCTGAAGCATATCGAAATTCAGTAAAATACGTTTAGTCTTGGGCTACCTCAACAATCATTTCAAAAGCTACTTGAATCTACAGAATTTAGAAATAAGAGATTTAACTTTGAACTTGAATTAAATGATTCTGAACAATTAACAATTGTAAAATTTAGTACGTACCAAGCTGAGCTGCAGTCACAGGTAAGCTAAAATATGCTAACAAATCTCGCACTCTGAATTTGTGCTCGTGTAATCTAAATATTGTAGCCAGCTATGAATACTTCAATTGAACTTTGAAATTAAAGCACTGAAATCGAATTATATTACTTTAATGCTGTCGTTTGAATTTCAACGACACTCGGGTTCATTTCGGAAAAGGAAGGGACGCTGCTTGGCAATGCAAATGGGACAATGAGCAACAAAGGTTCATGCTAAGTTGCTGTAATTTTAAAAGTTTGAAAAGCTGAGGTCTGCCATACAGTTCTAAAACTTTACGTGCTTCCAGTCTTCCTTGTTGGTTGATTGAAGGTTTGAAGCCGTCGGTCGAGGAGGTGGCGACAGTCACTCATTGTCGGCCGTCGCTGTTGCAGAAGCTGGATGTTGGCGCGCCTTCTTCTCTACACGGTCGCCAGAAGAAACGGGCTCGTGATGTGCGCCAGCTAACGCTTCCGTTCGCGACATCATGTCTGAGGCTAACATAGCAAGTCGAGCGCAATTACATGCTGCCAAACCCCGAAAGCGCGGCAACTCGCGGGAGCGTCACACAACACACCTGCTCCACTGGTCCTCCTCCAGCCAGAGTCTCTCTGCTCTGCCCGCGCTCCACGCGGCCGAGTTCACACTACCAAAGATCCTAAACACTTTGGTTCTCCACACGACCTATCGATGTATTCGTTCGATAGCATAGTTTTCCCTAGGCAAGACCCAGCGTAAAAATACAAAGAGTATTTACAAAACAAACCAATTACACATCGACATACATGCATGTATATACAAATAGTAAAACAATTACAATATACAAAGACACAGAAACGTCATATCTCCAGGTAACAAAATAAGGAAAGAATTTACACTACCATAGATGTAAATAGGAGGATACGCATTTCCGGCGTTACAAGCCTACTCTTCATCACTACTATATTGTGATCCGAGTCTATGTCTGCAACTGGGTACGCTTTACAATCCAGTATCTTATTTCGGAATCTCTGTCTGACCACGATGTAATCTAACTGAAATCTTCCCGTATCACCCGTCCTTTTACAAGTATATCTCCTCCTCTTGTAATACCTGAACAGAGTATTCGCTATTATCATTTGAAATGTATTTCAGAACTCAATTATTCTTCTCTCTCATTCTTAGTACCGAGCCCATATTGTCCCATGACCCTTTATTGTACTCCTTCCCCTACAACAGCATTTCAGCCTACCACGATTACTAGATTTTTATTTTATTTTAGGAGGAATGTGCAAAGGCATAAGTGAACAGAAAATGAAAAAGGCGTACTGTGCTAAAATTGAAGAGCCTGACTGGCATTCGTATATTGGCTGTTGAACAAAAGGCATTTCTGCATACCTAGTGTTGACATTGGAGGGCAGCTGTGAGCAGGTGGCGGATTGGGGTGGTGTGTGTGTACGCTGTGGTTGCGGCAGTTGTGGGTGACGCCTGCAAATTGTTGGAGTCTAAGGGAAAAGGGAGAGGGCATCTAGCAGAGAGAGAGAGAGAGAGAGAGAGAGAGAGAGAGAGAGAAAGTTGGGAGCAGGATGCGTCGGCAGTTGTGCGGCGCCGGACAGGGCCGCCAACTTGTTCGTCCGCGTTTATCAAGCGACGCTGCGAGCCCAACACGCACCACACCCTGAGTTCAGCCACGTGTGCGCCGTCCGCAGTTCTGCCAGCTCCCCCACATGGAATGTGGGCACTGAGCCAGCAGTTCCTCTGGATCGCGTTGCCATTCTGCAGTCGGTAATAGTTCGTTCATTTTAATACCAACTCCGTCGACTAATCGCCTAACTTCGCCGATATCCTCTAAACCCCATCTCCATTGGCATTATTCTTTCCGTTTTCGTAACCTTAAGGTTATCGTGTTCATATCACTTGTCCACTAATTCTGAGTCTAAGCTGCCTCTATTTTACACGAGTACTCTATCGACCACATTCCTTGGGCATAGTTTCAATTATTTAAATGGACTCGTGAATTTACTTTGCCAGCATCTGTTGTTCCCTATACACAGTGTGTCCCACCCAACTCTGTCACCTCATATACTTCCGTAATGGAACAACATGTGAAAAACGTAATTGGCCAAGGATGCACCTATGTCAGGGGCTCTCACAATGGACAGGATTGCAGAATCTATAAAAATAAACAAAAATCATATTTAACACAAAGTTACTTTTACTTAAATGGCAAATATTTTTTTAAATATTTGTGTATAGGAATGAATACTAGAGGCACAATTAGTGATGGCAGACTTGGTATCAGTGTTCTGAACCTCATAATTCCTGAAATACTTAGATTTTATGAGACGGCAAGTGCATCACAGTTCCTGCCGTAGTGTGCAGAGCAAATGTTGCCTGCACTGATCTACAGCCTGCTGCAAACAGATCAATCTTTCTACTCACATTATGCCTACACTGTTGACTATAGCAGGCTGAACGTGTAGACAGAAAGTGTGTGGTGATATTTGCCTGTGTACAGCAAGCATCAGGACAGTGCAGCCAACCCTCACTACGGCAGATGCTGTGGAACCCTTACCATCTTTTAAAGTGTTTTTCAAATGAGTAGAGGTTTATCAGAGTGTGATCAAATCTGCCACGACGAATTGTGCTCTAATTTTCGTTTCGGAAGAAAAAAAAAAGAAAAAATGTACCTGTGTCATACAAATAAAAGTGACATTGTATTGTAAGTGATGTTCTTTACTTCTGTGGACTATGGTTTGCTGTTGATTGTGAGAACACTTGATATAAGTGCGTCCTTGACCAATTATGTTTTTCACATTTTGTTTCAGTTCGGAAATATATCAAGGAGGTCGCAAAGTTAGGTGGGACACCCCATATACATGCAGCCTCTTTTTTCATTATTACAAAAGAAGGAAATATTAGAAACGTAAGGAAATGTCATTCATTGTGGCATGGAGAACGGCCACGGGAGAGCAGTAGTGTTGGTCAGGTTTATTGTTGTTACCAGCCCTTGTACAGAGTATTGGGGACGCTAACAGTATCAGACGTTGAGTGATCGCTGTGCCGGACACGGTGATGTCACATACTCGTGTGAGACAACGTTATCGCACCCGACACATTTTGAAAGGGGCGTCACTGTGGGTCTCGAATTTTCCGGCTAATCGATTTGTGCAGCATTAATTAATGTGTAATGTGTGCATTCAGATTACACAAATGTTTAAATTCCCGAAAATAATTGAGTCTCAGGAATTCAAATGGTAATGTGAAGGCTCGCGTGCTGCCGGGTTACGCTGGAACATTGGACCAATTCGTCAGTAGTTTCTATATTTCTCTCCCAATACAGCTATAGACTTTAGTTGTCATTTTTCTGCGTAGGTGGTAGAATTCCTGAACTACTACTACTTTGTGATCACCAATTACGATGTTAAATATCTCGCTGTTCTCATCTCCGCTACTTCTCATTACTTTTGTCTTTCTTCGATTTACTCTCAATCCATATCCTGTACTAATTAGACTGTTCATCCCATTGGACAGATCACGTAATTCTTCTTCACTTTCACTGAGGATAGCAATGTCATCTGGGAATCTTAGCACTTCCTTTTATTTTCGTCATTGCTTCTTCGACGAATAGATTGAACAGTAGTTTTACACCCTTTTTAATCCGTGCACTTCGTTCCTGATCTTCCATTCTTATTGTTTTCTTTTGGATTCATACACACTGTATATTCACCGTCTTTCCCTATAGCTTACCCCTTTTTTCCCCAGGATTTCGAACACGTTGCACCATTGTACATTATCGAAGGCGTTTTCCAGACAGACAAATCATATGAGGCTGTCTAGCTCTTTCTTTAATATTGCTTCCATTATCAATTGCAACGTCAGAATGGCCTCTTTCGTGCCTTTACCTTTCTGAAAGCTAAACTGACCGTATCTAACACATCTACAGTTCTCTTTTCCATTCTTCTGTATTTTATTCTCCAACAACTTGGATGCATGAGCTGATAAGCTGATTCTGTTATAATTATCACATTTATCGTCTCTTACAATGTTCGGAATTGTGTAGACGATGCTTTTCCAAAAGGCAGATGGTATATCACAAGACTCATACATCCTACACTCCAACGAGAATACTCGTTTCGTTGTCACTTCACCCGATGATTTTAGAAATTCCGTAGGGGTATTACCTATCCCTTCTGCTTCATTTGATTTTAATTCTTCCAGACATCTTTTACGTTCTGATTCTAATACTGTATCACTCATCTATATCAACTCCTGTTTCTAATTCTAACACGTCATTAGACAAATCCTCCCCCTCATAGAGGTCCTCAATGTCCTCTTTCCAGATACCCGCTCTCTCCTCTGCATTTAACAGTGGAATTCCCGAATCAGTCCTTCCAATTTCTTTTTCGAGTTCTACACATTTATCATGCAGCCAATTTGCCTTAGCATCCCCCGACTTCGTATTTATTTCATTTCTAGCTGACTTGTATTTCTGTATTCCTGAATGTCACTGAACATTTTGTACTTCCTTCTTTCGTTGATTAGCTGAAGTATTTCTTCTATGACCCATGGTTTCTTCGCAGTTACATTGTGCCTACGTATTGCCATTTTTAGAGTTGTCTTCAACTGAAGTATGTATTGAACTCTTCATTATCGCAGTATATATAGCTTTAGAGGACTTCAAGCGTTTGTCTTCATTCCTTAATACTTCCGTACCCCACTTCTTTGTCATTGATTCTTCATGACTGGTCTCTTAAACTTCAGCCTATTCTTCAACATTACCAACTTCTGATATGAGTCAAAATCTGCGCCCGGATACGCCTGAGAATCCAATATCGGATTTCGGAAACTCTGCCTGGCCATGAAGTAAACTGACTGAAATCATTTTGTATCTACCAGCCGTTTTCAAGTACACCTCCTCCTCTTGTGATTCTTGAACAGAGTGTTCGCTATTACCATCTGAAATTTATTGCAGAACTCAATTATTCTCCTCTCTCATACTTAATACCGAGGCCATATTGTCCCATGACACTTTCTTGTACTCCTTCCCCTGCAACAGCATTTCAGCCCCCCATGACTATTAGATTTTCATCTCCCTTTAAGAACTGATTTACTCGTTTAATATCCGCATATACTTTCTCTATCTCTTCAACTTCTACTTTCGATGCCGGTATGTCTACCTAACTATTGTTGGCGGTGTTGCTTAGCTGTTGATTTTGATGAGAACAACCCTGTCACTGAATTGTTAACAGTAGCTCACTGTTTGACCCACCTTCCAGTTCATAACGAATTCTAACCCAAAGTCCAATTTTCTGCAGCTGTTGATGTTATCCTATACTTTCCTGACGAGAAATCCTTGTCTTCTTTCCAGTTCTTTTCACTGGGACCAACTACGTCTAGACTGAGCCTTAGCATTTCTCTTTTTCAGATTTTCAATTTTTTCTCATGTTACGTCCCACCTGACAACCTGACAATACCTTTCCGGTGATACAGATAGGGTAATAGTCCAGAATTTTTAGCCAATGATGTGATCATCATGACACTGTCTTCAATTACAGGCCTCACGTCCAGTGGACACAAGTTACGTGACTTTCATGCAGAGGTTTCCACTGCCTTCTGGATCCTGATTCCGTTGATCACTGCTGATTCTTGCACCTTTCGGGAAAAGAGACTGAACTGAACTTACTTCCACTCCTCCGCCCTTTCTGAAAAGACCATTGGGAGATTGAGGGTGACTTCTTGGATAGGGAGTCCTCTGCCACCATTACTGATGATTTTTATTCAGATTTTAAGCAATGTCAGCGTTCGAAACTGGGACCGAGGACGTTTTGATTGAAACTTCCTGGCAGATTAAAACTGTGTGCCAGACCGAGACTCGAACTCGGGACCTTTGCCTTTCGCGGGAAAGTGCTCTACCAACTGAGCTACCCAAGCACGACTCACGCCCCGTCTTCAGAGCTTTACTTCCGCCAGTACCTCGCCTGCTGACGTTTTGATTACTAATCGAAGACGCTACCCATAGCCCACGTGCGCTCATACGTACGGAGTAAGGATGACTTAAAAAGTAGACTAGCATTGTCAGAAAAAGGCTTTCCCGTCCAACAGAAGTCTACTAGTATCAAACACAACTCTTAATTTGAGAAAGAAATTTCTGAGGACATACATTTGGAGCACAGCATTCTACGACAGTGAGATATGGACAGTGGGAAAACCGGAACAGAAGAGAATAGAAGTATCTGAGGTGTGGTGCTACCGAACAATGTTGAAAATTACCTGGTGTGATAAGGTAAGGACTGAGCGGGTTCTCCACAGAGTCGGAAAAGAAAGGAATATATGGAAAACACTGACAAGAAGGAGGGACAGGAAGACAGGATATCTGTTAAGACATCAGGGAAAAACTTTCACCATGCTAGAGGGAGCCGATGAGGCTAAAAGTTGTAGAGGAAGACAGGATGGGATACATCCAGCAAATAATTGAGGATGGATGTTGCAAGTGCTTCTCTGAGATGAAAAGATTGGCGCGGGAGAGGAATTCGTGGCAGGCAGTAGCAAACCAGTCAAAAAGAATGATGATAAAAAGAAAGACCCGACTTTGAATCGCAAGACGGTGGAGTCAGATGTATAGCAATAAAGCAGTAAATAAATAAAATAAAAAAGCCCATACATACAACATCGGTAGTTAATCTGAGCTTTGTTCCTTGCTGTCCTCATGGTACTGCAACTGCAATTGCCAGCAGCGCATGTACTTGATTACTGACGGTTTATGATAGTGTTACAAAACACCTGTGGGAAGAGTCCAGTGCTCTTCTTAACTCGAAGTGAGTATATTTTCCTTAATTTCCATGTTTAGACTCATTTTCGTAAAAAAACTCTACACGAATTTCATTGCTGGTACATTCCATCGAAGTTCTCGATAAAACTGTAAACGATCGGTTCAATTTCTCATTTAGATTTCATTCAACGAATCGCCATCTTTTCAAATGGAAGTGAAATTTTACTCCTAGTTAACAAAGTTATTTCTGTAGTTTATCAGCGCCCTAATAAATTTCAATGTCAATAGGTTTTCTTGTAACGAAACTGAAGGCTCAAAGTCAGTTTAAAAGAAATAGTCGGCCCTGCGGTAAACAAATGCCCTTTCAGCACGCTTAGCGATTGTCTTCGTGCGCCGCGCCACCCATTCCCCAAGTTGTGACGTCACTAGAATTACAACATACTCTTGCGTCAGTCACTCAGTTGTCGTTTTAACGTGAATTACACAATGAGTCACGCTCAAGGATTTTAGTCTTCACTGCGGTCGGCGATCACCGTGTTAAATGATGAACTTATCTAGTTCTTGTTTCTAATTTATTTGGACAGTCGTTTTCTCTGTGGTGCCAATAGTGCTTAGGTGGTCTTCGCTCTTATGCGCTATGAAAACGAGTGAAGTTGGCTCTTGTTCTGTAGCGAATCGCAGGAACGGAAAACCGTTAAAATCTAGCGAGAAGCATATTCTAATATCTTAGAAATCTTTCCTTTTTATATATAGTGAAATGTAGACAGTATGTTTCATATGACACGTATATTATATATCCTGTGTTTTCGACATGTTTCAATGCTGGTCGTTCTCTATCGAAACCCATTCTTAACGCCCGATCCCTTGTGAAGCGAAGCTTGGAGTTAAGTTTTATATTATTTTACTATTTTTTACAAATATTGCTAGATCTAATTCGAATTTATTCTGTTTGCCTGCTGTTCATCGCTTTATGAATGGCATATAGGAGAATTTGTTGTTCGGTGTGTGGCGACATATCTAGCATACTATATCATTTTCTATAACAAATGGACCCTGCAAGCGTCCTACTTTATTGACGTGAATCAAGCAGCTAGTCTGAAAAAGGATTTACCAATCCTTACCATGGCGATGTAGGTGAACCTTACTACAATATAACTGCAGTAGCCACCAGAAAGATCGCGGGAGGCGCACATTGGTACGGCGCGTCACGGACGGTAGTTGCCGCAAGTAGAGTCTCGTCCACCAGAGGGCACGCGAGAATTCGGACGCGACCCCTGCCGGCATAACAAGAACAACTACTACTCCGGCAATACGGGCCGTGCCCAGTCAGTTAACATCGGGCATGCCTAGGACACAGTCCCGGTCCACGCTAAGTGAAGTGCGACGTAAACGTGAACAGTGTTGCTACACAATTGGCGACGAGCAGCGTCGTTCTTTCGCGTGTTGCGTCGTTATTCCGGTTTCGCAGCTTCTCCACGGCATGGAGGATTTGGTGCGGGTTTTGGTTGCGCAGCAGACGGAGCTCATGGCCACCGTGAAACAAGTGCTTCCGGCGTTGCTCTCCACGCCGTCTGCTCCAGCTCCGTTCCCTCCTCCCTTTCCCCCGTATGACGAGACGGCGGAGGATTGGGACGCATATGAACATCGCCTTCGGCAGCATTTCCAGGCGTTTCATGTTGCCGATACGGAAGTATGTCGTGCCCTCTTCTTGTCTTGGATATCTCCCTCGCTGTATCAAGTTTTGCGGCAGCTAGCGCCGTTGCAGGAACCCTCGTCCTTGTCTTTTGACGCATTGTGCTCATTGCTGTCTTCATATTATCGCCGCCGCACGCATGTTGTGGCGGCTAGGGTCGAGTTCTATCAATGCAAGAAGCAGCCCCATTAGTCTTACCGGGCGTGGGCCGCTACCCTGCACGCTCTTAGTCGCAACTGTCATTTTGTCACGGAGCAGTCGCGAGAGTCGTATGCCCACGTTATGGTACGCAACGTCATTGTTCGTTCGACCCCTGATAGGGAGGTCCGGCAACGGGCCCTGCAGTTAGAAGACCCTTCCCTCGAGGAAGTCCTGTCCATTGCTCAATCGTATGAAGTCTTTCACGCAGCAGGTCAACAGCTGGAAGCGTGGTGCGACGTCGCGGCGGTTCAGAGCGGCGCGGCCACGTCCACTGTGTCCGGGGTGGACGACGTGCGAGCGGTACAATCCGGCCGTTACGGCCGCTCCCGAACGGCACGTAAACAGAATTCCGGCCGCCGGCCCCTTTTGCCGTCCTGTGCGTCGTGCTATATACATCATGATCGGTCAGAGTGCCCCCAGCGTTGGGCCGTTTGTCGCAAATGTAATAAAAAGGGTCACATTGCTAAAGTTTGCCGCTCAGCCTCAAAAGAATCGAAGGAAGCAGGTACAGAGGACATGGACGTTGACATTCAGGAAGTTTAATCGGGCCAGGCTCCCGACGCATCGGCACGCGACTCTTTATCGAGGTGTCGGTTCGGTCGCGCCGGTTACAACTGCAACTAGATACGGGCGCGGCAGTTTCGTTGTTGAATGCACAAACTTATTCCGACCTTGGATCGCCTCCGTTGGCGCCAGTTTACCGGCGTCTACGCGGTTATGGTAAACAGTTCATTCCCCTACTGGGTCAATTCACTACCGACGTGACTTACAAATCAGTCACTCGGCCTATTACTTTTATTGTTGTCAGTGATGCGAGCTCCGCTAACCTTTTTGGCCTGGATGCCTTTCAAGCTTTCGGTTTTTCTATCGCTGATTCCATACAGTTGGCCTCCGAAGACGTTCCCTATCAATCATTGGAATATTTGATCTCAGACTTTCCAGATATTTTTGAGGAGGGCCTGGGGCGTGTTTCAGATTTTGAAGCTCACTTAACGTTGAAGGCGTCGGCTCGCCCGCGTTTTCTACGCGCGAGGCAGATCCCCTTGGCTCTCCGCCCTCACGTAAAGGAAGAGCTAGACCGGCTGACAGCCCTAGGGGTCGTTCTTCTCATTTCTTCCAGTGAGTGGGCTTCGCCCCCCGTTATTGTAAGGAAGCCCTCGGGAAAATTACGTTTTTGTGGCGATTTCAAGGCCACCATTAATTCCCAATTGGTGGTGGACACCTATCCTTTGCCTCGTGCTGATGAATTGTTCTCCGCCGTGGCGGGAGGCCAATATTTTTCGAAAATCGATCTGTCGGAGGCTTATCATCAGATACTACTTGATGAGGACTCCAGACGGCTGGCCTTTACCAATACCAGCGGTTGGCCTTTGGAATATCCAGTGCCCCGGCGATATTCCAGCGTTATCTTGAGCATGTCACGTCGACAATCCCTCATTGTATTAATTACCAGGATGACATAATTGTCACAGGCCGCAGCACGAAGGAACACTTGCACAACCTTCGCACCCTCTTTCTCAAATTCAGGTCTGTGGGCTTGCGTTGCAACCTGCATAAGTCAACCTTCTTCCAACCGTCCATTGAGTATGTGGGCTACACCATCTCTCGGCACGGCATCCAGCCACTAGGAAGTTTGGTCCAAGGTATCGTCGACCTTCCTCGGCCCGCTTCGCTGAAAGAGTTACAAGCTTTTTTAGGCAAGATAGCCTATTACCACCGGTTCATTCCCAGGGCTTCCACTATAGCCCGCCCCCTGTACTGCCTTCTGCGCAAGGGTGTTCCTTTTGATTGGTCGCCTGCATGCGAGCGAGCGTTCACCTCGTTGAAGGGCCTCCTCACGTCAGCCCCTTGTTTGGCTACTTTTGATCCCCATAAGCCGTTGGTCCTGGCTACAGTACTTCGCAGTATGGGGTGGGGGCGGTCCTGGCCCATCGCAACGCAGATGGTTCCGAGCAACCACTGGCGTTTGCGTCTAAAACGCTTAGTCCCGCGCAGGCCCATTACTCCCAGGTGGAAAAAGAGGCTTTGGCCATTGTCTACGCTGTTACCAAGTTTCACCCTTTCTTGTATGGCACGAAGTTTCAGTTAATCACTGACCATAAGCCGTTAATACCGTTATTTGGCCCCGCCTCTCAGATTCCGGATAGGGCGACCCACAGACTACAGCGCTGGGCCTTGTTCCTCGCTAAGTACCATTATGACATTCATTTTCGCCCTACAGGACAGCATGCCAACGCCGACGCTCTTTCCCGTCTTCCGGTGGGCCGGGGTCCTACGTTCGATCGAGAGGAGATTATGTGTTTTCATTTGGATGTGGCGTCCCGCCAAGCGGTTGACGGCTTCCCGATCACTAGTTCTCGAGTCGCCAGGGAAACGGCAGCTGACCCGGTTCTCCGGCAAGTAGTTCGCCTCATTCAGCAGGGGTAGTCATCCCGCCCTCCGGGCCGGGCCTCGGACCCTTTTCGTAATTATTTTCTTCTACGAGACCGCCTCTCGGTCTTGGAAGGAGTTTTCCTTCTGGCTGCCGATGATACAGCTCCTAGCGTGGTTGTTCCTGCAAGTTTACGAAGGGAGGTCCTCACGTTATTACATGCGGGGCACTGGGGTGTTTCCCGTACTAAAACCTTGGCTCGCAGACATGTGTAATGGCCCGGTACTGACAGAGAAATTGAGCACTTGGTGGCCGCCTGTTTCCAGTGTGCGAGCCAACAAGCATCTCCCAGGGCAGCGTTCTCTTCATGGCCGCCGGCAACCCAAGCATGGGAACGTGTTCCCATCGATTTTGCGGGCCCGTTTCTCATAGGCTTTTGGCTCATTGTCATTGATGCTTATTCCCGATTCACTTCAGAAGTTGCAATCCAGGCACTAGCAAAAATCTTTTCTGTGGAAGGTCTGCCAATCACCCTGGTCTCGGACAATGGACCGCAGTTTATTTCGCAGACCTTCCAGGATTTTTGTAGACGCTTCGGTATTCGGTACGTTTGCTCTCCCCCCTTCCATCCTCAATCGAATGGGGAAGCTGAGCGCATGGTGCGCACATTTAAGACGCAGATGAAAAAGTATGTGCACGAATTTTCTGCGAAGGAAGCATTGACGTTTTTCTTGACGACATACTGGACCACACCAATGGGAGACCACAGCCCCGCAGAGCTCCTCCATGGGCGTCAACCTAGGACTCTGCTGCACCTCCTCCGGCCTGGTCCTCGCCAGTCTTCACAAGACGGAGTACCTGGCTTTCCACTGGGTATGTCGGTCTGAGCCCGTGGGTTTGGTCGCAATCCACGTTGGATACCGGCGGTGGTCCTGCACCGAAATGGCCGCCGGCTCTATACCTTGCAGGCGGGGGACCGGGTGGTACGTCGTCACCAAAATCACCTACGTCCATGTTCGGGCACCCACCCTGCGACCTCTCGGACACCGGCTTCCCCATTGCCGGCACCTGTGTTGGTTTCGCAGGGGACGTTACCTCCTCTCCCCGCCGTGACTCTGCCGCACTGAGATGGTTCTCAGTCTTGGCAGCCTCCAGTAGCTCCAGCACCGGCATCGCCATCGTTCGAGATGCCCCAGCGAGAGCCGGCCCCCCTAGCAGGCCCGGTTTCTCAGGAGGCTGGTTCACATGTGGTCGTCCCTTCCCCATCGTCCCCGCCACTGGGTCTTGCCCCTCCCGAGGTGGAACAGGATCCGGAGTTCGACAGCTTGTCGCCCGTTCTGTCCCGGGTTCCGGTTGTGGGACGACGGGGGCCTCTTCGTGTGGGTCACTTCCAGCAGAATTCGAAGGTTCCGGCTCGAGGGTTGGCAGATCCCCTCGACTCCGGCCTTCCAATGGATGTGGAGGTCATCGCTCCTCCCCGACGCTCCACCTTCCGCGCAGTGGATCACAGTGGCTTCAGCCCCCGAAGGAGGAGGAGTGCAGTAGCCACCAGAAAGATCGCGGGAGGCGCACATTGGCACGGCGCGTCACGGACGATAGTTGCCGCAAGTAGAGTCCCGTCCACCAGAGGGCACGCGAGAATTCGGACGCGACCTCTGCCGGCATAACAACAACAACAACTCCGGCAGCACGGGCCGTGCCCAGTCAGTTAACATCGGGCATGCCTAGGACACAGTCCCGGTCTACGCTAAGTGAAGTGCGACGTAAACGTGAACACTGTTACTACAATAACAGTGGAAGGATTTTAACTTTTTGTTTGAAATGTATTTTGCGTTTAAGATTTACACACAAACAGGAAAAAGTGTATTAAGCACGGGAATCGGGAGGAAGGTGTGTGCCAGAATTCAGTATCATATGTCACATAGGTCCAATATTAACTACAAATGGAAGTTACAAAATGATACTAATGAAGTAACTATAGAGATAAGATGACAGAGGTAGTAGCAAATGATGAGTAGTGCAGCATGATTTTGTGCTACCTAGTCTGTAGTCCGTAGTATCTCAGCCTGTTATACGACCGCCGTCGACCAAGCGGACGCAATGTGTTGACTCCTTCAAGACTCCAACAGAGTTAAGGCTCAATGACTCTGCTGGGACCTATTTAAAAACTCGCGTCCAGCAGGAAACCAGCAAACTCTAAGGGTAGGCACTAGCTTATATTGCCACACTAAACAACCGTTTTTACAAAAAGGCATGTTCGTCATGCAAGTAAGTTCTAAAGGGAAATGGAGCGGGCGGCAAATAATGGTGTAGACAGTGAAACAGATTGTGAACAGGGAAGCATTATCGATCAATCGGTCGGCAATAGCTCGCCTCAGGAATCCGAAATGACGGGACACAATTTTACAAATACTGTAGATTCAGGTTTTGCGTCCTCACCGTTTTCTCAAATAAGTCGAGACACATTTTCAGCTTGTCAAAATGTGAATGTTGCCGGTGCAAATGCACTGCCGAAAAGAGTAGAGGAACAGATTCCAGACACTAATGCATTGTTATTACAACTAATGCAACAAATGGAACAAAATCAGAGACAAACACAGCAAAAGCTGCAAAAGTTATACATCACACTTGAACAAACACGTGAAGATTTAACTACTGAGTTACATAACATTGAATCGAAATGTAAAAAAGTCTGTAATGACGTAAAAACACAAATTTGTGAGCATTTTCAGCCTATTTTTTCGCGGCATGAAAATGCATTACAGAATCACGAAGCAGCCATAAAAGAACTGCAAACTATTGTTCATGAAAATCATGAGACCTTGCAAGCTAAAATGGACTCAGTTGCATCTACCGATTCGGTTTCGCAACTTGCAAAATCTCAGGAAAACTTAAAGGACACAGTAGAAAGACACACTGAGGAAATGTGTTCACTATCGGAGAAAGTAGCCGAACTTTCGGATCAGGTCACTAACTTATCTACAAAGGTAGATGATGATCTGAATGACACAAGACCTGTAGCCATCACTGACACAGAAGAGTGCGAACAAATTAGGAAATTCAAACAAAATCAGAATCAAATTAATACGCAACACCAAAGAGAAATCCGGGAAGTACAAGATCAGCTGACACAGGTAATACAAGAATTACGTATTTCAGAGGCCACTCGCGCTCCAATACGGGAAGAGGGACATAGAAATACGGAACAGCCACAAAATAATAACACAGGGCATTTCGGAAGTTATGAAAGAAATTGGCAATGTGCACCGAATTTTGAGATGGAACCGCCGACACGACGTAACAATGACCGACATGCTACTCGCCGACACGATGATTTTGACTATAAGCTGTTCATTACTACATGTAAATTCAAAACGTTTAAGAATTCTGCCAACGACATTCATCCACAAGCGTGGCTCCATCAATTCTCTCATTGTTTTCCTCCTAACTGGTCATTGGAGCACAGATTAGAATTTATGTGTGGCTACTTGGAGAATGAACCAGCTGTAAGAATGCGATCGGTCATTCACGATTGTCACAGTGAAGGAGAATTTTACCATGCGTTCCTCTCAGCATATTGGTCACAAGCTACACAAGACCGAGTAAAACATAGCATCATGATGATGAAACACTTTGAACAATCTGAATTTTCCAGTCTTGTGAAATATTTTGAAGACATGTTGCACAAGAATCAGTACCTGTAAAACCCATATAGCCCCTCAGAACTCATCCGCATTTGCTTAATGAAATTGCCTGAACATTTAAGAAATATTATTTTGGCAGGGCGTTGCAAAGACGACATTGAAGCTTTTCAGGGACTCTTACAAGAATTAGAAATTGACACAGACAGTCGCGGGATGCGAAAACAGGAAAACAATCACTACAGGTCACATCCGTCACAATTCCGTGACGGCAGAAACAATAACTGGCCACGACAAGCCTATTCTTACAACGTAAATCGTGACCAAAACAGACACCACCCGTATGACAACCACTGGCAGAGGAATAATTACAGGGAAAGATCACCTCTCCGTGGTAATGACTATCACAGAGACAATCCGAGAAACAGTCAATACGGCAATCAGAACAATTATTATCAAGGGAGACAGAGTAACTTCAGACGCAATGGTCCACCACGCAGTTACGATTCCGGGAGAAATTCTCCACCACATAACCGACAAATAAGAAACTATGTAAACTACCGACAAAACGACAGATCTGAATTCCATCAGAACTGGCGAGCTTCAAATAGAGCTGGGCCCTCTCGGCAAGGCGAATTTGTAGAAGTTAGACCTCCAAATCCCAAAAACGACGCGCGCCAACAAAGAAACAGACAATGACTCGCACCGCAGGCAGCCACTTGCGCCCGTTGGCTCAGGGAAAAATAACATAGACGCTAACCTTGAGAAAAATTCCAGTACTCTTTACCGACGGATACCACATGATAATTGCGTTAAAGTTGAAACTCTGCGTACTAGGAAGAGCAAAGGGTTGCACCACATTTCACATGTAAAACCATTTATTGAGAGATAATCTGCTTTTTAACTTAGTCTTTGCTATAAAATTTTTCACTTCACGTTACCAGTACCCTTTGTCACACTTACAAACTGTTAACATGCAACTATGTTTTAAAAGCTAACTAACTATCTAGTCAAGAACATAGGTAACTTAGAAAAGTAATTGCGAATGCATTGTTATTGTGAACAGACGACACAGTGTTATTGTGTGTGTACATTCTTGCTTGTTAGTTGCACGATTACGTAACGACTATAAGGCGCACATACTTAGAACATTTACCAGCCACCAATCTAATTTAGTTAAAAATACTACAATACCTTGACTAACACTCGATCCGAAACTAACCTTGAATCCCACGCCTAGTAACTAAAACGCCTAGTAACAGGACTCTCGCGAGAACGAAATCGCCTTGCAACTCTCCATACCTATGACACTGTTGCGTGGATGAGAGTAGGTTTGTCAGTATGCGACCGATGGACGTACACAGCTCTGGTAAGCTGCCTATTCCAGTGTGTGTTCGCTCTTGACACGCAGGTCCTGTTGTGGGCTTCACGATGTGGGGCGCCCATCAGTAGAACTCGTGGTCGCATTTGATTTTTATGCAGGGTAAGATAGCCACTGCACGGCACACACAAAGTCACGTCCACCACAATTTACTACTTTTAGTAAAAAGCAAACACTCATACAACATATACATACTTCACATGTACATAACATTTTAAATTTTTCACTGGATCAATGTACATAAAAAAGGACAATGTCCCAGAAATAAATTAAAATATTTCCAATCCCCCGAACTGGACCGAGGTTTTATGAAGGCTTCCCTCGGTTGCAAGGCTAGTGCCAACAGTGGTAAGTCACCCTCTCCCCCTCCCATTTATACCCAATTGGGATCCCCCATTTGCCCCACTATTAGCTTGTCTGATAATTGCCTGAACATTAGAGGACAGGATCTCGAACAGCTCGCTCCACTCCGGTAAATATCTTTAAAATAAATAAAAAAAGAAAACATCAACGTATACTAAACAGTGTCATGTGCTAGATTTGGCACTGCCTGGCTACAAAGCTTGTGTCACATCAGAACCGTTCGCCGTTGCGAAACTGCCACAAAAATTGGTCGGTTCATTTACAATGCCGTGTCTGGTATTTTTTCTTGGTGTCACAAACTTTTTTATATTCCGGGAAACCACAACTTTTGAAAGGTACGATGCTAGGAATAAATCCGCTAACAGCCGATAAAATTTTTGTTTATTAAAACACAAGCAGTTTGCGATCTAACACCGCATCATCAAGTGCAATAACGCTAAAAGATCATAGGCATACACGTCACTCCTAGTTAAAATTTACGGGGTGATTATAATTAAAGTTCAAATATCAAACCGCTGTAGAAATAACACCACTGTTCAGAATGACGTCAAATTGCTACGGAATATTATCGCAGAATGGGGGAAACGTATGGCAGAAGAAAAATAGATAGTTATAATAAGGTAGCAATAGATGGCGCTGTAAACATCATAATTTAATAGTGGTCGACTACAAATCACAAATGAATCATATAACAATGCTTAAAGTGTATGTTTGACGTTAAACGAGCTGTACTGCTCAGTGTGCATGGGTGTACAGGTGTGATACTGTTAGTTACATAGGCCCATCCACCATGGCAACGTCATATCACATCGGATGGGAAAATTCGTTTTTAATTGTCCTGAGACCAAAAACTGCATAAAAAGCATCAATCAAAATCAAATCGGATCATTAATTTCCGTGTGACTGGCGCAAAACATGTTCAATATGCTGTCCACCGTTTTCTGAAACACGTTGAAATCGAGAAACAGCATGTTCCACAACTGATCGAAGTGTTTCCGGGGTCACGTTCAGAATGTGTAGCGCAATGCGTGCCTTCAATGCAGCTAAGTTTGCAATCGGAATACTGCACACACCATCTTTCAGATAACCCCACAGCCAGAAGTCACACGGATTCAGATCAGGTGATCGGGACGGCTAGGCTGTAGGGAAATAGCGGCTGATAATTCTAGCATTTGCGAAATGGAGCTTCAGCAGCTGCTTAACTGGATTTACAATATGCTGAGGTGCGCCATCTTGCATAAACATGATCCCATCCACACATCCACACTGTTGGAGAGCTGGAATGACGTGGTTGCGCAAAAGACCTCACAGCGCTTACCAGTGACGGTACTGGTAACAAGACCGGAAGCACCTGTCTCTCCGAAAAAATATGTCCCTATGATAAATGATGCCATAAACCCGCACCACACAGGGACCTTTTCAGGATGAAGTGGTACTGATTGATTTGATGTGGATTTCCCGTCTCTCATATTCGACAATTATTTGTATTGACATATCCTGTCAGATGGAAGGCGGTTTCGTCTGTCCACAAATTCTTCCACGGCCAATCATTGTCCACTTGCATGCGAGCAAGAAATTCTAATGCAAAAGTCTCTTTTGCTGTCAGGCCAACAGGAAGCGACTCGTGCACATGGGTAATTCTGAATGGATAGCAAAGAAGGTTGTTTCGTAGGATTTTACGCACTGTGCTCAAGGGTATGTCCAATGTTCGAGAAATTCTCCGCGCACTATTGCACACCACCACTCATCTCCTTCTGCAATGCTGTGGCCACTACGTCCACTAACGTCGAGTCAATTCGTTTCCTCCCATTACCAGGTTGGACATCATAAGAACCCGTCCTTTCGAATTTCCGAATCATTTGCTCCAGACCAACGGCAGTCTTCGGACCAATGCCTTTTTTCAAACCCTTCGGTGCTCGGAACTTCTGCTGAGCGACGTGTGCACAATCATCATTCTTGTAATATAGTTTTATAAGCAGAGCCCGATCCTGCATTGAGATAGTCATGGTGAACGTCGCAGACGCGAAAGGACGAAAAGCCCTGTACCCGGCGTGATTATACCAATTTCAATTGGTCATGTGCATGACAGGTGTTTTCATTTACGTATTCTGAGACACACAGTTCCATCTACTGATCAATTTACACATTATTTTTTTTCTTCTCCCATACGTTTTCCCCCTTCTCCGATAATATTCCGTTGCAATTTGACGTCATTCTGACAAGTCGCGTTATTTCTAAAGCGTTTTGATAATTTAATTATAACCGCCCTACACTATTGAGTGAATCTCGACAATACCATGGCGAGCTAAAGGTAACGAGGACGTGCTCCACTCTTTAAAATTTGCTTGCATTGCTGTGGCCGCAGGGCAGGTCGGTGATGGGCAAAGCAAAAGCGGTCCGCACGAACGACAAAGAGAGACGATATTCGCTGAATAGTACATTTTGACTAAGCGATGGGTATGTCTATGATCTTGTAACGTTGTTGCACCTGACGATGTGGATTTAGGCCGCAAACCGGTTGTGTTTTAATAAGCTATTACATTGCGTGAAACCGAACATTTGACTAGATTACAACAGACGGCCGCGTACGCTGAGCGGTTCTAGGCGCTTCAGTCTGGAACCGCGCGACCGCTACGCTCGCAGCTTCGAATCCTGCATCGGGCAGAAGCTCTAAATTTAGCGCGGACATCAATGCGTGATACCTATAACAGTTTCCACAACGAAATTTTGTCTCGAAACCTGGCAGAAAATCGAAAGAGATTTTGGTGCTATGTGAAGTATGTTAGCGGCAAGAAACAATCAATGCCTTCTCTCCACGTTAGCAATGAAGGCACTATAGAAGACAGTGCTGCTAAGCAGAGTTACTAAACATAGCCTTCCGAAATGCCATCACAAAAGAAGACGAAGTAAATATTCCAGAATTCGAATCGAGAACAGCTCCCAACATGAGTAACGTAGAAGTAAATATCCTCGAAGTAGTGAAGCAACTTAAATCACTTAATAAAAGCAAGTCTTCTGGTCCAGACTGTATACCAGTTAGGTTCCTTTCGGAGTATGCTGATGCATTAGCTGCATACTTAACAATCATATACAACCGTTCGCTCGACGAAAGATCCGTACCCAAAGGCTGGAAAGTTGCACAGGTCACACCAATATTCAAGAAAGGTGGTAGAGTAATCCACTAAATTACAGGCCCATATCATTAATGTCGATATGCAGCAGGATTTCAGAACATATATTTTGTTCGGATATAATGAATTACCTCGATGAAAACGGTCAATTGACACATAGTCAACATGGGTTTAGAAAACATCGTTCTTGTGAAACACAATCAGCTCTTTATTCACATGAAGTGCTGAGTACTATTGACAAGGGATTTCAGATCGATTCCGTATTTCTGGATTTCCAGAATGCTTTTGACACTGTGCCACACACGTGGCTTGTAGTGAAATTGCGTGCTTATGGAATATTGTCTCAGTTATGTGACTGGATCTGTGATTTCCTGTCAGAGAGGTCACAGTTCGTAGTAATTGACGGAAAGTCATCGAGTAAAACAGGAGTGAATTCTGGCGTTCCCCAAGGTAGTGTTATAGGCTCTTTGCTGTTCCTCATCTATATAAACGATTTGGGAGACAATCGGAACACCCGTCTTCGGTTGTTTGCGGATGACGCTGTCGTTTATCGACTAATAAAGTCATTAGAAGATCAAAACAAACTGCAAAACGATTTAGAAGAAATATCGGAATGGTGCGAAATGTGGCAGTTGACCTTAAATAAAGAAAAGCGTGAGGTCATCCACATGAATGCTAAAAGGAACTCGTTAAACTTAGGATACACGATAAATCAGTCTAACCCAAAAGCCGTAAATTGAAGTAATATCTAGGTGTTAGAATTGCGAACAACTGAAATTGGAAGGAACACATAGAAAACGTTGTCGGGAAGGTTAACCAAAGACTGCGTTTTATTGGCAGGACACTTAGGAAATGTAACAGACCTACTAAGGAGACTGCATACACTTAGCTTGTCCGTTCTCTTTTCGAATACTGCTGCGCTGTGTGGGATCCTTACCAGATAGGACTGACGGGGTAAATCGAAAAAGGTCTAAGAAAGGCAGTACGTTTTGCATTATCGCGAAATATGGAAGAGAGTGTCACAGTAATTATACAGGATTTGCGATGAACATCATTAAAAGAAAGGCGTTTTTCGTTGCGATGGAATCTTCTTACGAAATTCCAGTCACCAACTTTCTCCTCCGAATACGAAAATATTTTGTTGACACCGACTTACATAGGGAAGAATGATCACCAAGATAAAATAAGGGAAATCAGAGCTCGTACGGAATGATACAGGTGTTCATTCTTTCCGCGCGCTTTATGAGATTAGAATAATAGAGAATTGTGAAGGTGGTTTGAAGAACCCTCTGCCAGGCACTTTGATTTGCAGAGTATCGATGTAGATGGATGTGTGTGATGTCCTTCGGTTAGTTAGGTTTAAGTAGTTCTAAGTTCTAGGGGACTGATGACCTTAGATGTTAAGTCGCATAGTGCTCAGAGCAATTTGAACTAGATCACAATAGTCAAAAACACAAGTCTTTAACTCGGCTTTGTCCGAAATGTTTTTCAAACCAACCGCCAAGAATTGCGGCCCAAATACATGGTACGAAAATTCCATCGTTGTTTGGGAAAATGAAGTCAATGGATGGCTGCAAACGGTTAATGATCGGATACGTTTGACCGGAGGACGCACTTCACTCCACGTAAACACTGTTCAGTGTCTTCTTGACAATTTGGGCCCATGGTTTCGTGGGATCTGCGGCGTACTCGAATTCTACCACCAGTTCTTACCAGTTGACCAGACCACTGTTTTCCAGTTGTCTAGGGTCCAACCGAAACAGTCATGTGGTCAGCAGATGCACTGCTGTCGGTGTCGTGCTGATAGCAAAGGCACTCGCGTCGGCCGTTGCTGCCGTAGTCCGTGGTGAAAGGTAACGCCAGAAATTTGGTATTTTCGGCTCATTCTTGACACTGTAGACATCGAAATAGTGAATTCCGTAACGATTTTGGAGATAGAATGTCCCACGCGTCTAATTCCAATTACCATTCCGCGTTTAAAGTCTGTTATTTCCCGTCGCCCGGACATAATCACGTGGTAATCGTTTTACCATGAATGACCTGAGTACAAGTGACAGTTCCGCCAATGTACACTCCTTATATTCACTATGTGACCAAAAGTATTGGGACACCTGGCTGAAAATGACTTACAAGTTCGTGGCACCCTCCATTGGTAGTGCTGGAATTCAGTGTGGCGTTGGTTCACCCTTAACCCTGATGACAGCTTCCACTCTCGCAGGCTGGAGGGTTTCTTGGAGAATGGCAGCCCATTGTTCACGGAGTGATGTACTGAGGAGAGGTATCGATGCCGGTCGGTGTGGCATGGTACGAAGTAGGTGTTCCAAAACATCCCAAAGGTTTTCTTTTGGATTCAGGTCAGGAATCCGTGTAGCCCAGTCCGTTACAGATATGTTATTGTCGTGTAACCACACCGCCACAGGCCGTGCGTTATGAACAGGTGTTCGATCGTGTTGAAAGATACAATCGCCATCCCCGAATTGCTCTTCAACGTGGGAAGCAAGAAAATTCTTAAAACATCAATGTAGACCTGTGCTGCGATAGTGCCAGGCAAAACAAGGGGTGCAAGCACCCTTCATGAAAAACACGGCCACATCATAACACCACCGCCTCCAAATTTCACTGGTGGCACTCCACATGCTGGCATACCCACACCCCGCCATCGGATCGCCACGTTGTGTACCACGATTCGTCACTCCAAACAACGTTTTTGCACTGTTCAATCGTCCAATGTTTACGCTCCTTACAACAAGCGACACGTCGTTTGTCATTTACCAGCGTGATGTGTGACCTACGAGCAGCCGCTCAACCATGAAATCCAAGTTTTCTCACCTTCCGCCTGTCATAGTACTTGCAGTGAATCCTGGTGCAGTGTGGAATTCCTGTGTGATGATCTGGATAGATGTCTCCCTATTTCACGTTATGACCCTCCTCAACTGTCATCGGTCTCTGTCAGGTAACAGGGGAGGTCATCGTGTACGCTTTTGTGCTGTATGTATCCCTTCACTTTTCCGTTTTACTATCACGTCGGAAAAAGTGAAGCTAGGGATGTTTAGGAGTGTGGAAATCCCGCGTATAAATACCCAATTACCTGACCACGTTCGAACTCCGTGAGTTCCGCGGAGCCCCCATTATACTCTCTCACGTTGTCCAATCACTAATGAGATCGCTGATATGGAGCACCTGGCAGTAGGTGGCTGTACAATGCACCTAATTTGAAGAAGGTATGTTTTTGGGGGTGTCCCGGTATTTTAATCACATAGTGTACCTTCTGTAGACGATATTACCGCCATCTGTATATTTGCATATCACTATTCCGCTACTCTTAACACCTCATTGTATAACCGAACTTCAACCGGAAGTCGACGTGGCAATGCTATAGCGGCAAATGACAGACGTCACGTATCAAGTAATTTTAGCCGGACTATAATGGTTGAGCAGCGAAGCGAGAACACTACTCGAGGCGACGCGTCCGTTGCCGTGCCTCGGCCTGTTTGCAACGCAAAGCCGAGCAGGAGTCCAGAGCTTTATATGGGGGCCACCTCGCCCAGTTCTTTCCCGCTGCGCCGGTGATGAGAGGCCGGTAACCGAGTCGGAGTGGGGGAGCGAGGGGACAGAGGCAGCGACGTGACAGCACATCTGGCGGACATAATTCCCAATCCCAGCCCATCCCGCAGCCGATGGCGCGCCGATGGCCGGCGGCCGTGGCGGCGCATAATGCCCGCAAGAGCTGACTCCGGGCCTCATCGGCAGGGCCCGCACGTCCGTCGACCGCTCGTCCTGTTTCCACACGCCACCAGCGCCGCTGAATTAATGGAAAAAGCGGTCGAAAAAATATACGAAGCAGGTCTGCGAATAAAAATGATCGTGACGCGGCCGTGGAACTCGGATAAAGCACGCACCATCTCGTCACGATCCAATATCTCTGCGGCTGCATGGCTCACTCTGGAGTCCAGAGAGAGACAGGAAAACCGCCTTCGCGCATGGTGCACTGGTCACGTCAATTAATTAAGCCATTTTTCCTTCATTCTTCGCCATTCTTCTCACTATATTTTAATAATATCATCATCTTCAGGTCACTGAAAGTTCACCAACAGTTTTCGTTCATTTAGAAGGAACCGGTTGCGCCATAATAAATGTGTGTAATATAAAGCTGCGGTGGTTTTTACTGAAATTTACATTATTTATCTGTGAAGCACAAGACAAAATTGACTCCTCTTCTAATTGGTCAGCCGGCCACTGTGGACGAGCCATTCTAGGCGCTTCAGTCCGTAACCGCGCTGCTGCTACGGTATCCTTAGGTTAGTTAGGGATAAGTAATTCTAAGTCTAGGGGACTGATGACCTCAGATGTTAAGTCTCATAGTGCTTAGAGCCATTTGAACTATTCTAATAGGTCACATCAGCTCTGTCACGAATTCCTGTCTACAACTTTTCATCTTAGAGCGAAACTTATATCCAACATTCTCAATCACCAATTTGTTGATGCACGTACTCGAGTATCTGTCTTCTCCACCAGTTTTCATTTCCTGCTACGCCATCATGCATCATGGAAGTCACTCCTTGATGTCATAATTCACGTCCTATGATTCTGTCCCTTCTTCTTCTCAGTTTTATCCAGATGTTCCTCTCAAAGATTCTACAGACAACCCGCTCATATAATATTTTTCTATAGCACCACATCTCCAACGCTTCGATTCTATATCTACATCTATACTGCGCAAGCCACTTTACGGTGTGTATCGAAACATACTTAGTGCACAGATGTCACTTCCCCATTTTCCTTTCCCAGTCATGTATGGTTCGCTGGGGGGGGGGGGGGGGGTAACGACTGCTGCTGCTGCTAAGCCTCCGTGTGGGCTCGAATCTAATTTTATGTTCACGCCCGTGTCAGCGCGGTTCTCCGCCATCCTCGGATTCTGAGAGATTTTATATCTTCTTCCACATAATCTATCCAACGTTTTAGTTGCCTTCCTCTCTGTCATCTTCCGCTTGGCCTCCATTCAAAAAGCTTTTTAGTTGTTCTTCCAGTATCCGTCCTGAGGATTTCTACTTTTTATAATTCTTACGATGTCAGCCCCTTGTATGAGGCGATGCAGCTCAGTACTTGTCGTAGATCTCCAGAAACCATTATTATCCTGAACTGCCCCATAGATCTTGCGCAGCACTCTACGTTCAAATATCCTGAGCTGTTGCTCATCAACACTCGTTAGCGACCATGTTTCGCATCCGTAGGTGGCCTTATCATGACCTTATATAGTTGGAGCTTCAGCTGCTAATTAAATAACCTAGAGGCCAACAATTTCTTAAACGTGCGTAAGCATCTATTACCACTTAGGATGCGCAGTTTTATCCCAGCTGACATGGAATTTGTGCTGTTAATATTAGAGCCCAAATAATCAAAATTCAGTACATGTTCGAAATTGAAACCGTCTACTGATAGTCTATACAAGTTATTATTTTCCTTCCTGTGAAATTCATGTACTTCTCTATGTTTCATTTATAGAAGGGCCTCTAGGTTCTGAGGCTTCTTTCAGCTCGCACATTGTCCTCTCTAATGATACCCTCCTTCTACTAATAATTACTACATCATCAGCATATGAGCACATCTGAGTCGACTTTGTGCGCTATGTAACCAGATATCTGAAGCTTCCGCATGCCTGCTTCAAGAGTCAGATTGAAAAGCATTGTAGAGAGTGCACTCCTTATCTGACTCCTTTATTAATGCTAAACCAATTTCTCAGTTCTCCACCCACTCGCGCTGCAGCCTTGGAACCAGCCAATGTGGCTTGACTAAGTGAGACATACTTCGACGGTATACCAAGCGGCAGCAGATCATTTAGCATTTGTGCTCTATGGAGACTATCAAAGGCCTGCTAGAAGTCTACGTAGAAATTATGAAGCTCAATATTATACTCATGTGCCTTTTCATGTATTTGCATCTACGCAGATATCTGGTCTGTTGTGGATCTATTAGGCCGAAATCCGCACTGATAATCTCCCAGTACTTCTTTTGCATTTGGTGCTACCATGTTGTAGATAATATCAGAGAAGATATTATAGCTTACATTCACCAGGGGAGTTCCTCGGTAATTTGAACAGCAGGTCTTATCTCCTTTCTTGTGTGTTGGTTGAATTGCACCTAAGATCCATTCTTCTGGGATTCTTTCCTGATTCCATATCAGCTTAATAAGCCTGCGGATCCGCTTATGAAAATCAGTTATCCCCCACTTTTTTAGCAGTTCTGCAGTTATTTCATAGTTTCTGTGCTTTGTAATTTTTTAGACAATACACTACCTCCTGTACTTCCTCCAATGTTGGTTCCTCTACTTCTGGATATGTGGTATAATAGAGTGGCTGCTCATTTCTGGTAGGATTGCTCTCCAAAATTCCGTTGAAGTATTCTCTCCATCTGTCCCGAACATCTTGTCTATCTGCCAGCAAATTTCCCCTTTGCCCTTACAAGCTGTTATTTTCGGTCTATATTCTTGAGTTCCTTCCTTAATTTTCTTGTAGAATTTTCTGCTTTCATTCCTTCGCTAGTGCTCTTCCATCTCCTCTATCCTTCTTTTCATGGCTTCCCTTTTTTCCCTCCTACATGCCGTTGTTACCTACATTCTCTTTCCATTATCTAATGCCTGATTTTATCTAGCATCCCGCTGCAAGCACTGCAGCCTTGTTTCGTTTTTATGTTCCAATGCCTGTCTACATTCATTACCATTCCCCCTGTATTTCATGTGCTGTCCTCCTAACGGCATCTTTAACAGAGTTCCATTCTTTGTCTATATCATCTCCACCATATTTTGTTTGTAACTCCTGTCTGAATCTGCTCTTGTACTCCTAAACAGTAGACCTATCTTTCAGTTTTTCGATGTTCCATTTCTTTGCTCTGGTACTACTTCCTTTGGCAGCCATGGCAAGTTTCTGTCTCATTTTGGCTGCTAGGTAATGGTCAGAATCAGAATTAGCTCCTCGGAAAGTGCGCCCATTTTCCTTATCGGATTCTCACCTCTTTGATATCAATGTATGTTCCTGGTACTTTCCACGTCCCTTTGTAGATATTTTTCATTGGAAAACAGCTACTTAATGCCTTAAAAGTGTTTGCAGAAGCAAACTGCGCAACCCTCTCACCATTATTACTTGTTTCAGTATGCAGACTTTCTTTAGCAGATATTCTTCTGAACGCCTCTTTCTTTCCCAGTTTTGCATCATAGTCGCGAAGAACTATTTTAGAATCATGTCTGGGAATTCTGTCACAAAACTTCTGTAGTTGATCTAGAAGATGTCCACAGTATCTTCATCTGATTCTTCGATTGGTTGATGTACATTCACAAAGGTCACATTATGAAATTTGCGTTTCATATGCAGAGTACATATTCTTTCACTATGTGGGGTGAAAGCAATGACAGATCCACGCATATTCTTGGAGACTATAAACCAACTCCATACTCCCCTTGTCTTTCGTCTTTTCTGAATAGTACAGGGATAATTTGTGCTTATAAATCTCTCCTTTTCCCTTCCACCTGATTTCGTGCTGTGTAACAACTCCCCACTTTCATACCTTAACACCTCTTCTGCTGTTTATAACAGCGTATGCACGTTCCATGTTCCAAATTTAAGCACCGATAAATCCATATTCCTGATTCCTAGCACAGGTTTTCTTCGTAGGAGTAGTCCGGCATTCCTTGTTGAATTATTCGCAGTAACAGAATTTTTACAAGGCAGTTGTATGAACTCTGCTCTCAAGTCCGAACCTGGAGGACCGGGCTTTCTTTTCGGAGTTAGCTCCCCTAGAGGGGTTGAAGGCCTATCCTATAGAATCTCCCCCCCCCCCCCCCCCCCCACACACCTGTGCCGTGGGATACACTTCGTCTGGTTCCTCATCGAGACCATTCCGGCTTGGGTGACGCTGCCAGTAGATACGCTACCGCCGGCACAGCTCTCGACTTCATCAAAACAGTCAAACCCTCCCGCCCGAGAATGAAGATGCTTACGATAAGGCGGTGTCTCCAGGGCTGCAGATAGTAGTGGTTAAAAATTTGTAAGTCATTAATCTACGGTACTCGAAATTTAGCTTTACATAGTCATAGGCGCTATATATCTGATCCCATTGTTGTTCTAAGCCACTATATCACGATTTAGATAGTGGATGATTTGGTATTTTTGAAAGCCTTTTTAACGATTTGTAGAGCACTGCAGTTCGTAGATATGGAAAAATTGGTTGTATTAACCAGTCTTCCCCATCAATGTTTCAAGATTTTTCTTAATCACGTCCTTCAGTAAAAGAAAAGGAACCACCCAAGCTAGCATAATAGAGCCATTTATTTTTAATTTTGGTATTAATCGCTTGATTCAGGCCCCACTATAAAGGATGAACATAAATTAGATACCGTTAAATACACTGTTATAGTGAATGACTATCTACTGTACTACGTGAGTAATGTTTGCATTAAAACTGCAGTTAAAAGCCAACAAGAAGCCATAGCTGTTTCGAGCAATAAATTAAGTCAGTGGCAGGAAATACGAGGGCGTGCTGAAAAGAAGTGCCTCAGATATTTTTATGTGAAAAATCTTAACGCTTTTAAGGGGAGCTGGAACGATACATCTCCTCCATGTTAATTTTAGTAAATAGAAGGAATATTTTTTCCAAAACCGTTAAACATGTTACTCTGAAATTTGGACTACATGCCCATTGAATATTTATCTACAAAGTTATAATGTTAAGAAATATGTATGGTTTTCGTTTTACATTTTTTAAAAGAGATGCTTATTTTTTTCCCTGAAATTTTGCACTTTTTCTTCTATATATCATGAATTATAGAATATTTTTTTACAACTTGTTATAAAAATGAAGGATAAGAAGCAAACAATATTGAGCACAAATTTCATTGATATACTGTCAGCAGTTTTTTGAGAAAATGTTCCTCAAAGATGAAAATTAAATCTCTACAATTCCCATTATCTGTCACACCTCCTTCAACTGCTTTCTTGATTGTTGTTTGAGCAATATCTTCAGCAGAAGATCCCACCAATTCATTATAAAATCCAAACTTGGCTGGTGGTTTTGGCAAGTTCATAATTCCACATAACATTGTCCCAACAGCACTGCCCTTGCCAATGCAACGCAAGCCATACACTAGCCTAACATTTGTATCATACACCTTCTTTCCACTATTACCACTACGAGGAATACTGTTAGAATTAGAAAACGAAACTTCTGCAGCACATTTGATACACTTCAATAACATTTTACACGCCAAACCAATGTGTGAAGTTATTTTAAATTCCGGTCCTCTTTCTTTGCAAACTTGGCATAATAAGCTATGTTTCAAAATATTAGAGAGCAAGGCAAGGTTAATTATTTCATTCACATCATTACTGTCACTTTGATAGTTTTCAAATTTTTACTTGCTGTCACAAAGTTCCTTGCTGGAAGAAGTTCTGTCACAATTATTTGGAGTAGTCGGTGAAGCAGTCTGAGCAGCATCTCCCTTCGAAACAACAAAAGATTTCTTCTTCCTCTCATTGTGCCTTTTCTTAAACACTCGATTGCTGAAACGGGGTATATTGATATCCGCAATCCAAATACGTAAAACAGGTACGAGCAAAATTCGTCAAATACGCAAAATTGAACAGCTAAACAGCACAAAGCAAACTCCACATGCCAACATACACGGTATAGCGTTTATGTTTACCGATATGAAAAGGCACTTGTTACAGACATAAAGCCACACAACGTTGGAAAACAAAACACTGCCTAATTCTGCAAAGATACCCTGCTTGCAGCCAGCGAGCGGCGCCGTCAGAGGTGACACACCAAGTCGCTACAACTTCTTACGCGGCACGTCAACTTTGCAGCGATAAAAAACACACTTAGAATTCACTTAGAAGGGTGAAACTTCATTTGTTTTATTCATAAAACTCCAAATAATTTTATAATGAAAGAAAAACAAAAGACGTTAATTTTGTCATTTTCATCGTTCCAGCTCCCCTTAAATGAAACAAACGTTATTAACATTCTACATCTGGTCAATAACACATTTCTCCCGCCGAGAGAACAGTGTGTTGATACCGTCATCGCTGAATGGTTGACTTTGTTAGTGGCGCCAAAATCTTACCTCTGCTTGCACCGCTTCACTACTATCAAAGTGAAGTCCTCGACGGCGTTCTTTAAGTTTTGAGAATAGGTGAAAGACGGATGGGACCAAGTCGGGATGGTATGGCGGACGACAATGAACCAAAGGTGTCTGATTGTTGCAAATGTCGCAGCGTTCGTATGTGGTATGTTGTTATCATGCCGGAAGAGAGTATACTTCACGCGAGGACGAAGTCTTCAAATTCCAAACACGATTACAGCACGCTGTTGCTCATGCACCCGCGTAGTTACTTTACACGGCACTATGTTACACACTACAATTCGGAACCATCTTGCGGAAGAGGGCTACAAATTTGTAGACATGAAGAATAGAGATACAGAATGAGATTTTTACTCTGCAGCGGAGTGCGCGCTGATATGAAACTTCCTGGCAGATTAATTCTGTGTGCCGGACCAATGGTTCCAATGGCTCTGAGCACTATGAGACTTAACATCTGAGGCCATCAGTCCCCTAGAACTTAGAACTACTGAAACCTAACTAACCTAGGGACATCACACACATCCATACCCGAGGCAGGATTCGAACCTGAAGCGACTAGAACCGCTCGGCCATACCGGCTGGCTGTGCCGGACCGAGACTTGAACTCGGGACCTTTGCCTTTCGCGGGCAAGTGCTCTACCGACTGAGCTACCCAAACACGACTCACGCGCCGTCCTCAGCTTTACTTCTGTCAGAATTGAAGCTGTGGGGACGGGGCGTGAGTCGTTCTTGGGTAGCTCGTCCCCTACCTTCCAAACTTCACAGAAGCTCTCCTGCGACCCTTGCAGAACTAGCACTCCTGGAAGAAAGGATATTGCGGAGACATGGCTTAGTCAGAGCCTGGGGGATGTTTCCAGAATGTGAATTTTCACTCTGCAGCGGAGAATGCGCTGATATGGTAGAGAAAGCAAAGGTCCCGAGTTCGAGTCTCTGTCCGGCACACAGTTTTAATCTGGCAGGAAGTTTCAAGAATAAAGCTGTACGATGGGAGGCCAATAAGTAATGCCACACTTTTATTTTTCCTCGGAAATTTCGGTTGAAAAAATGCGGGCGTCTTTGAATCCGCTTCAGCCTTTATAGTTTCATGAAGTTCCAATTGATGGCGGCGCTATAAGTAGCCTTAAAACGACGCCTATAGCGGAGGCGCATTCCAAGCATAGAGCTGTCATTCAGTTTCTTTTGGCCGAAAGGAAGAGCATCGCAGACATTCACAGACATTTGCAGGATGTCTGCGGACAGCTGGCAGTGTAAAAAAGCACACTGACTCGTTGTACGAGACGTCTTAGTCCATAGGAGTGAGGCCGCGTTCACCTGTTCGATCTCCTGCGTGTCGCCCCTCCGCACACAGCGGTGACCTGCAATGTTGGAACGTGTTATAATGCTACACTGAAGGGGTTAGTCTGTTCGACGTCCTCCCTCGTGGTGCAACGATCCACTGTGAAGAGTAATGTGCTACCTTCAGGGAATTACAAAGAAACGACTTCAGGGTTTTCGTCGCCAAACGAAACTTTCATTTTCCATGACAACACAAAGCCTCACACAGGCCGGCACAACCGAGAAGAGCTCAGAAATGGTCCGTTGTTCCTCATCCTCCCGACAGCTGGATCTCGCATCTTCCGATTTCCATCTGTTTACCCAATAAAGGATGCACTTAGCTAGAAGCACTATGTGGATGATGGGGAAGTTATTGAAGCAGCAAGACGTTGGCTCCATTGTCGACCAGTAGAGTGATACCATTCCGGCGTAGAGGCCCTCCCAGCAAGGAGGCGTAGGGCCGTCGCACTGAACGGAGGTTACGTGGAAAAAATAAGTTTTGTAGTCAAAAGAATGGGGAATAATGTAGTATATTTGAAACCTGAATAAAATCACCCGACATTAAAAAAAAGTATTGCATTGATTACTGGCTGGCCTCTGTGGCAGAGCGGTTCTATTCACTTTAGACTGGAACCGCGAGACTGCTACGGTTGCAGGTTCTAATCCTGCCTCGGGCACGGATGTGTGTGATGTCCTTAGGTTAGTTAGGTTTAAGTAGTTCTAGGGGTCTGATGACCTCAGATTTTAAGTCCCATAGTGCTCAGAGCCATTTGAACCATTTGATTACTGAACGCCCTTCGTAGGATTTTAATAACGTTTGTTTTATTTAAAAAGGTTTACGAGTTTTTAAATTAAAAATTCGGAGGCATTGCTTTTCAGCAGATCCTCGTACTATCATTCTTGGGAATGTGGTCAGCCGAAGGAAATAAATGAAAGGCGTTATTTTTTATGCCACAAACATATTTTAAACAAAGACACACAGCGAAAAAGGAATTGGAAAGAAAGACATGTTGAGTTCTGTATGCTAGGAAATCTTGAATCCAGTTACAAAGCGAGTTCATTTGCTAAACTCATAATTTGTTGAGTAACCGAACACTTTTCGGAAGGCGAGGAACGTGGCATCAATCAGCAAGCCATTGTCTTCGTCGCTCTGGATGTTACAGAAGAGCGCACGAAGGTGAGTTTGCTGCATCGACCAGCGAATAGTGACAAGCGCGTTAAAGACTTTGAAGGCAGGCGCGCGCGGCACAAAGCGGCGCTTCTTTGGCCCGCCAGGTGAGGAGATGGAGATGAGATGAGAAGCGTAGGGTGGCGGCTGCGGGCGGCTGCTTTCGCCGGCTGCGTCTCTCGTTTCAGGAAAGGCGATACGGCCAACCACGGAGGCCGCCGGGGCAGCGTAATAGCCGCACGTCAGCCGCCTCCTGCTCCTGCTGCCTGTCCCACACTGGCTGCCTGGTTATGCAGAAGAGCTACTGTTCTCGCACACTACTGCCGCTTCCGTATTTCGGGGAAACAGTTCAGAGACAGCCGCGTCGGGTAAATATAATTATTGTTGCTACCATTGTCGGGGACTCATCAAGGGTTGTATTCTGTGAACGGCGGAATCGGAGGGTGGGAGGCTGATACAATTCCGTACTTCCTCGTCGCAAAGCCTCCACTCCCATTGAAACAGAATTTGCTGACACTCCCACTTTCAACATAACACAGTTCTCTAAGATTTAATAACAAAGTAACAGAACATAAAAAATTACTAGGTGACAGACCTAACATTGCGCAAGTAATCATCTTGCAAATTTCGTATTAGAAACGAGAACAAAAAATGGACGCTGTTTGTAGTGTAATATCCAAAAATTTCATTTCCATGTATTCGTGGAAACGCATTCGAAATTACGAAACACTCATACATTCATTCATAACGTGCAAATGTATTGGCACAGTATCAAAATTAAGAAACGTAGTATGCAAAATAAAAAGTATCTGTAACGTTTATTTCCGTACACTGGGCGCAGCTGCTTCACGTGCCTACAGCGCTATTTTGTAAAAGTCCCTAGGGCAAAGCCTTTTCACGGTTATATAGACAGCTATTGTTTTCCGCCTTGTGACGGTACAAACCCCGTTACCAGATGGATATTTCTAGTATGCAAGGATTGCTTTGTGGAGAGCGAGCGCGCTACAAGGCGCGCGATTCGCGGAAGCGCGTGGCGCGCCCGCGCGAGATTTGCAACGCTCCGTCGCCGGGCGGCCACGTGGTCCGCAGCTTGGGCATTGTTTTGTTTTTCGCGCATTACGCGAAAACTATGTAACTTACGGTGAAGAGCGATGCGGCAGTGGATTGTGGTCAGCAATATGCACCTTGTGAAAGATCGATCTTTAGTTCAAGTCACAAGACGCAAGAGTTATAGTAAGCTCAAAATCGGTTGAAATCACGAATACTGAAAGATTAATAAAAATAGTAAATAATAACTTACAGGGATGAGCGAGTACTCATTAAAAACGGTTCGTTATAGTGGATCGAGTGCCGTAGTCAAATGTTAAGATTCATAAATAATTAAGCCTGTAAAGAGCAATAAACAAAATTGGAGGGAAAACTGTTTATAAAATTCAATAGAAAATTCATGACGTAAAGAACGGAACTATATAATATTTTGGGTGGCATCACACGTATTTTAAACTAGTTGATTTATACTATACACTTAACTTGCAATAGTTTTCATTGTTTGCAAATTATTATTAACATTTATCGCCCATAATTAATTAATTATTATAGATATGAAGATTTTGAGCGGCGTAATGTGTAGCTCGCTATAGATTACGTCTAAAAACGGTGCTATATCCAGTTATATGTTAAAACTTTGCAGCACAGATGTCAACAAACAAATTTGCGCTAAGTGGCGAAATTTTGCAAAAACTAAAACTTGATTTATGGGCGAGAGGATAATCCTAGAAATTGTAACCTTAAATTGTGAGATTGGTACTTGCATAACCAGGGGTTAGACGTCCGAGCCTATATAAGCGAGCGGCCATCTTGGACAGGGATCAGTCGTTGGTCAGTCGTTTTGGAGGGTTGGTGGCGAACAAGCCCCACTTTAGGGTGGCCCATGTGGTCGTTTTAGCTTTCTTTTTCCCGCTGATTTATTTCGACAAAGACTATTGTCTAATAGTGCAAGTATCTATTTGGTGAACTGGAAGTGCTACGATTATTTGTGTGAGTACGATTTACAATGTATACATAGTCGTAAGTGAGCATGTGGCGAACTGTGATTTCGCGCCAAAACTGTTTGAACAAAGAGGACAGTGGGACTCGTGGTTCTGTTCGAATTGATTGATTAACTTTCGTTTATAGCAGCCTACATTACTGCTATTGCGGGCTCGGAATCAAATTATTATTAAAGTAAAACTGTAAACCGTCTCATTAGTGCTAATTTCACTGTGTGAACGAAAAGGACAACGGCAATAAATAGTGATTGAACTGTCTCGTGAAAAAATCGATTTTGCTATAATAATTGCCTAAGTTTTGTTCCCTAGCATAAACTGTACTCATGTCTGAGTGAAGAATTAATTCAAAAGCTATAACAAACGCGCGGGTGTGGAAGTGTACTAATACACCAAGTGTGGAAATCATCCCCTGAAACTTACGTAAGAGCCAAAATTTGCAATAACATTTTAAACCAACATTTGTATATGCACATTTCGTGTGAAAACGCTGCAACCGCACTTCTTCTTCACCCTATTTACCGTCCCATCGCAGCCTACAGCCATTTGCGGTTAGCAGTAAAGAATAAATGTATTACAACTGCATGCATGATGCGTCATTTTTCAAGCATCCCAGCGTTTATGACGTCATATCTCTTAAGCTATATATCTTCCAACGATATGTTTATTTTTCCCCTTTTCTAAAAATGGTTCAAATGGCTCTGAGCACTATGGGACTCAACATCTTAGGTCATAAGTCCCCTAGAACTTAGAACTACTTAAACCTAACTAACCTAAGGACATCACACACACCCATGCCCGAAGCAGGATTCGAACCTGCGACCGTAGCAGTCCCGCGGTTCCGGACTGCAGCGCCAGAACCGCTAGACTCCCCTTTTCTATTCAGTTGTACGGTCTACCATATAATCGCCAACATTCTACTGTCGCAACAACTTTCGAAAGATTTTATTCTCTTCTTGAATGAAGTATTTACTGTGCACGTTTAACTTGGGTACAGGTTTACATTCCACAAAAGTACCCTCAAAACTGACTCACTGATGTTTACAAACTTCTCTTTCGCCGAAGTGCTTTTCTCCTGATTACAAGTCTGCCTTATATATTGACTCTGCGTCGGCCATCATCACCTGTTCTCCTGCCCAGATATCAAAACTTTTAGTGTGTAAAATAAGGAAAATTCAACCAATGTGTAGAGCACAAAACCAAATCACAAAAAATGGTTCAAATGGCACAAAGTACTATGGGACTTAACATCGGCCGGTAAAAGCAGATAACAGTGTGAATGCTGTTTCCTAACTTTCGATCACTAGCTCTTGTTCCAGCCGGCCGTTGTGACCGAGCGGTTCTAGGCGCGACAGTCCGGAACCGCGCTGCTGCTACGGTCGCAGGTTCGAATCCTGCCTCGGGCATGAATGTGTGTGATGTCCATAGGTTAGTTAGGTTTAAGTAGTTCTAAGTCTAGGGGACTGATGACCTCAGATGTTAAGTCCCATAGTGCTTAGAGAGTCTTTTTCCAGCAACAGTTTACATGTATGTGTCTCTCATGTATACTATTTCTAGAAAAGTTAGTTAGGGTGCATGCTATTTTCTGTTTTGTGTTTCTGTATTCCACTCATCGATCCGCTATAGATGAGTGGCTGGCTTTCCCTTATTTTACGTATTGCTCCATCTAGGGATTTCCATTATCGTTACAAAGATTTTAGTGTCTCATTTCCTAATACAATTCTATCAGCATCATCTAATTGAAATCGACTACATTTCATTAACCTTATTTTTCCTTTTTTTGTTCATCTTTTGACATCTTTCGAACACACTATGCAATCCGTTCAGCAGCTGTTCAAAGTCTTTGTCATCTTTCACAGAAATAGTGTCATCATCTAGGTTGTTATTTATTTTTCTTGAGCATTAATTCGGTTTCCAAAATTCTTCTTGCTTTCTTCGCAGCTCGCTCAGTGTACAGATTCAATAACCTCGAGGCAAACCAACAATACTCTCTCACTGTATTCTCACCTACTGTGTTACAAAAAATATTAGCCGACAGAATAAGTTTTCTAAACGATAACTGCCATGAATCTTGGTGTGTTCCAAAACAGAAATTTTGTTGAAATAAATAGATCGTGTCATTTACGCCTCTGCAAGTTGCACATTTAACACTTATTTGTTATTAACTGGAAATGTTACGCTCAGGTGCAACATTAGTACTTTTTAAAATGTAATTAATATTAATTAACTTCTCAAGACGGGGCTAAGACAATTAATCACCATATGATTTCAGACTTAATTTCGGTAGCACATTGTGAACTACATATTCTCCGTTTTGTGTGTCGTGGAATTAGTCGAAGTGTGTGTGCTTCGTTCTGATGAATGAACCTGAATGCTGAGTCGTCGTCGAAAACTCTCTGAATAAATATCCGTTGGCGACAAGCCGTCCAAAGCTCAGTTGACGAAGGTTTGCCGTCCTCACGTTAATTTCCGCGTCTCCATTTCGCACTCTGTAAACTCTGTCATCCAGGGAGCTTGTCTCTGTAGGCTCGTTTCCTGTTGTGTAAGGTAAACTCATTAGAAAATAAGAACTTTCACGTATTTCAAAAGATTAAACAATATGCGGGAGCAAGTGCAACCAACCTGACGTTACGTGCAGTTGCTAATGATGTTGCAGTTCTTTTAATGCATAACGCACGCGGAAGTATACAAGAGTCCATGAAAACTTTAGTACTTGGTACTAAATTTTAACACGCCTAAAATAACTAGTCGGACGTTGTTAGTTTCTAAAGCAGTTCCGGACTGGGAGTTACCTCAACATTTCAGCTCACAGTATTACTCAACGCGAACATCCGTGCAGCGATGGCGCCATGAATCGTACCTGATGCGGGGATTGGTACAAAGCGCAGGGGCTGTGAAGCTCGTCATTAATGTGTCCTCCCGGCAAAAAAATAAGAAAAAATATGGACGGAAGTGCAACTGGAGCCACAGAACGCTGAAGTCCAATACTCGCTCGGGAACGACGTCGGTCGCTCTTTTCAGCGGCTGCGGCGTCTCTATTCGACGCTGTTATTTTGCGCCTCTGACGTGCTTTGTACGGCTTCATTCATCTCCTCCCGCTGCAAAGGGAAGCAGTCTTGGCAGCTTCTTTCTGCCCTAACGACGTACCAGGTGTGTACCGTCCTCCCTTCTGTTTGCCCCACCGGAGCTTACCGTCTCTATACACACGATTCAATTAGTCATAATACATGTTCACTTTAGAGAAAACGTTCACATAATTGATCACTACTGTCTCACCGTTGTTGGACACTAAGTTACATTTGCACAGTCTCATTAACATCCTCTGGCTAAAACCGCTTTTTTCTACCTCTGCCCAGTAAAACAAGCATTTGTAGTGCATCCATAGAACAGCTGATGACTTAGTGACAAAACACTGCAAATGACACTGGAAGCATTAAAATAGTGAAATATTTTTGTTCGTTCTGCATTAATCACAAAGCAGCTAAACTCTCATTCACTGTATCTTGTCAAAATTTACGTAACTTGTATTTATCTTTGTCCAGCTATCCACGAGTTTTTCCATACCTATGTGACATGCTAAATCTTTGTTATTCAAGAAACACTTGATGTCAGTTATTTGGACGCCATTTCAGCCACCTCGATTTTTGCCCTCGTGTAATTTGATGAATGTTTGGACTTCAATCCTAGGATATCCAGCCTGATGGGTTACGCTTGAACCGTGAATTACTTTCAAAATCTTTTCTTAAAGAATTTACTTTATTTACGGGTGATTCATCAAGAACATTGACAATTAATCACACTAGGTGAGCGTGGAAGTAGTTGCCAGGAAGTAACTGATGGAAAATTACCTTTAACAAATGTGAATTTATTCCTAAAAGCTCTTTCAAAACAGGCTTAAAATTATAAGAAGTTATAGTTTCATTTAGAGGCAAGAACAATATTAACAGTAGGAGCCTCTGGGCTGAGAAGTTTGCCTGCTCCCTTTCAACACGGCCGTAGTCATGACCGCTCGCAACAACCTCTGAAAGAGTACTCTGGTGCAAATCTGCAACACACCAGATTACTTTAAACCCAAAATTTTAACAACTCATACAAACATGTAAACTATGCACCCCGTAAGAAGAATGGAAATGGTACAACCCTCAAATTATTTGCCACCGAAGGTGCAATTTGTTTTTTTTATATTTTTTAAAGGACTTACGATGGAAGGATGCCAAACTTATAACCTAAAATGACTATTTAAGTAAAACCTATAAAATGCAGACTTACGTAAAATGTACAACATGCCCTACATTATACATATACCACCTCGCAAGATGATAAGCAAGATAGAAACATATTTCAAGAATTTGGCCTTTAAGCAATAAATTCGTTAACACCGAATCCGACAAACATGACAGAGGCAACTATTAACGTATGGGAGATTGACAGGGGTTGGGGGAGGGAGGGTTATTAAATAACCCGAACCGCAAATTGCTCTAAGCCTCCCCAATTCCACAAGGGAAAAACGGACCACCCAATTCACAAATAACCACCTTCCCGCGGGTGGGCAAACGGAGAAGAATGGTGGGACGACCCCAAAACAAAGCGGCTGGTGACCTCACCAAGAAAACAAGTAGAATTTAACAAGTAAATGAAACAACAAATCGCCAATCAATTAACTTCTAATAAACTGCTATTTCTGGCGAAGACCTGGCGCAGCACCCCCAACGCTCTCCCGAACCGTCCGCTGCCAGCCGCTTCAACGGACGCAGGAAGGCGCGCCGATCTCCCGTCTCACGGCGTCGCAGCTCGCCCCGGCCAGCCCGATGTCGTGGTTGCGCTCCTGTTGCTCTCTCGTGAATCACGAAGCCACTACCCCTTTCTATACGGCGCTGCCCCCTGGACTCACGTGGCGACCTCACATGCGCCGACGCTCAAGGCGGACAAGTCGTCTCGTGTCTCAGTGCGCGACCAACCAACCGACGAATCCAACCGCCAATTACCGTTGCCGGAGCAACTAGAGCAACTCGAGCAGACTGGCGGCCTAACGCGCAAACTCAGATGCAGGAACTCTGCCCCGAGCGAGCGACCACTAGCTGAGTTCTGTTACTTGCGGAGTGGCAAGACTCTCATTTTCTGGCTTAAAGTTTGATCCAAACGACAGACATACTCGCACTCCGATGACTGACAGATACTGACTGCCCCACACTGAGCCTGCTGACCAACTGACTAGACTCGCCTCGACTGACCGACTCCCCACTACAGAGCTCATAGCGCCCCTTAAATGCACGTGAACAGGCAACCTTTCCGCTTTCCCATCAGAGGGAGAAACCAAAGCTGCGATTACCACAGCGGCGCCACCGCCAGAAACGGAGGGCGACTGCTTTACACAACGCGCTGAGGCGCGCTCTTCAAAACAGCAATTTTTTTTATACCATGGCTCAACGCTGTACAATCATTTGAAACTTTGAGAAAGCGTTCAAAATCGAAACTACGTACTAAACAGTCCAAAATAAAGTGATACTTTGTATAAGGTGTGTTCAAATGAGAAGGTATGAAACATCATAACAAACTGACTGAAATTTGCGTATGCCGCTTTGGGGTAATATTCAAAATGTGGAATTGGTAGAATTTTGCAGATGCTGCTGGTATTATTACAAATCCCAGCAGAATGAAAGCCACATAAGGCAATTTTAATGATGTTTTTCAAAGAATTATCCAGTGTGAGTCAGAAAATGGACTCACCCTTATTTCTGAAAAGAAAAAGCACTCTATCCTGTTCTATACAACAAGTAGGGCTACACAAACAATTGATGTATATCAGGAACAAGAGTCAGTAAACAGAATAGAACACTCCAAATATTTTGGTGTGCATATTTATGAAAACTTGAACTACTGAAGGAATATTTGAGAGAATTCACACAAGATTGGCGCCGGTGGTGACACCTACAACTTTCTGACATGAGAAAAGTTTCCAACCGATTTCTCATACACAAACAGCAGTTGATCGGCGTTGCCTGGTGAAACGTTGTTGTGATGTCTCGTGTAAGGAGGAGAAATGCATACCATCACGTTTCCGACTTTGATAAAGGTCGGATTGTAGCCTATCACGATTGCGGTTTATCGATTCGCGACATTTCTGCTCGCGTTCGTCGAAATCCAATGATCGTTAGCAAAATATCGAATCGGTGAGTTCAGGAGGGCAATACGAAACGCCGTGCTGGATCCCAACGGCCTCGTATCAATAGCAGTCAAGATGACAGGCATCTTATCCGCATGACTGTAGTGAAGCCACGTCTCGATCCCTGAGTCAACAGATGGGGAAGTTTGCAAGACAACAACCATCTGTACGAACAGTTCGACGACGTTTGTGGCAGCATGGACTATCAGCTCGGAGACCATGGCTGCGGCTACCCTTGACGCTGCATCACAGACAGGAGCGCCTGCGATGGTGTACTCAACGACGAACCTGGGTGCACGAATGGCAAAACGTCATTTTTTTGGGATGAATTCAGGTTCTGATTACAGCATCATGATGGTTGCATCCGTGTTTGACGACATCGCGGTGAACGCACATTGGAAGCGTGTATTCGTCATAGCCATACTGGCGTATCACCTAACGTGATGGTATGGGGTGCCATTGGTTACACGTTTCGGTCACCTCTTGTTCGCATTGACGGCACTTTGAACAGTGGACGTTACATTTCAGATGTGTTACGACCCGTGGCTCTACCCTTCAGTCGATCCCTGCGAAACCCTACATTTTAGCAGGATAATGCACGACCGCATGTTGCAGGTCCTGTACGGGCCTTTCTGGATACAGAAAATGTTCGACTGCTGCCCTGGCCAGCACATTCTCCAGATATCTCACCAATTGAAAACGTCTGGTCAATGGTGGCCTAGCAACTGGCTCGTCACAATACGCCAGTTACTACGCTTGATGAACTGTGGTATCGTGTTGAAGCTGCATGGGCAGCTGTACCTGTACACGCCATCCAAGCTCTGTTTGACTCATTGCCCAGGTGTATCAAGGCCGTTATTACGGCCAGAGGTGGTTGTTCTGGGTACTAATTTCTCAGGATCTATGCACCCAACTTGCGTGGAAATGTAATCACATGTTAGTTTTAGTATAATGTATTTGTCCAATGAATACCCGTTTATCATCTGTATTTCTTCTTGGTGTAGCAATTTTAATGGCCAGTAGTGTAGAAAACTGTGGCATGTAAAATACAACCAGTCAGAAGACTAATGACAGAAAGGTATAGTACAGTAACTGCCAATAGTCAAATCCGCATGAATGCAGTCGCCTGCTACACTGGTGTATCGACTGTTGCGTCGCCCTCCTAAGGAGTTCCTGCAATGATGCGTTTGCTCAGAGGACACCCCTTCGGCCTGTTAAGACTTATTCTTTCTTTCCTCCTTACTCTTCATTCTTCGTCCATAGACGTTTGAAATTCGAAGATATGCAGATGGTGCAAAATATTTATTGAGCAATTTACCTCTTTGTACTATCGAAGTGTATTACATTTACAATTTTCTGTAACATAATATATGGGAGTGCTGCATAGAAGGGAACAACGAGACGAAATACGTACCCAGTACATGGAGTAGTGGCAGTTTCGCCGCCAGCTGTTGAAGAATGCAGCGATGCGGCAACTCCATTAAGGCGGGTAAATAAAACCCCGATTACATCTGCAAAACAAATATTCGCGAACAAGTTGGAGGAATTAATCTCGTTTCGCCACCGTCGGAGCCAGGTCGCAGAGGTACCCAATCAATGCTCTCTCTCATCTGCCGGCTGGATCAATTTCCCATAAATAATGAGAGGCTCAGTGGTGGAATAAAACCGGCTGTATGGAAATTTATTTATAAAACCAGATATCCGAGTAGGACGACAGTTATTGAACAATATTTAGTCCTGCTCGTTTATCGTTTTATTCATAAGCCTTTTGTTCGGAACGCGTATTAATTCTGGGTCGTTTATGGCGAACGGGTAATAGAGTTTTCGCCTGTGCTGCGGTACCGGCCGAAGGCCTGCGAATTGGCCTGCGCGACCATTTCCAATGCAGTGCCGCCGACATCTCGCGCCGGGTAATCTCGGGTAATCCCGAAATATGAAGCGCGCTCTCCCTGCCGTTGAGCTATAGTGGCCACACAACACTTTCCGCTGTTGAAAGTCTGTTTTCTGAAGCGGGTAACGGCAGGTCGCGACACTAGAGCTACCGGACCTGTGGAAACGGCCTGCCCTGTGATAAGTTCCGCTACTTTAACTGATTAAGAGGGTTTTCCTTTCTCTGAGTCTTATTTTATGCTCATGTTCAATATTTTTTCCTGCAATAGAATATTGTGTCTTAAAAATCTTTATCAACAAACAAAAGCATAGATCTTAAATACTGTATAAATTTTTGGCCGGTAAACAGACGAGTCTATGTAGCATAAAATGCTCGACTAAACGGTTCGCGCGATTGAGGGTGAAGTAAAGATCTAAACTCAAAATTAAAATTTCTATAGCGCGAACGTCGAAAACAAAACGGCGATGCTTAAAACCAAATGTAAATGTAACGTAATCATAGAAAATGTAAATGAATAAGTAACATTATGAGGAACCGCGCCGTTGGTACGGTCGCAGGTTCGAATCCTGCCTCGGGAAAGGTTGTGTGTGCTGTCCTTAGGTTAGTTAGGTTTAAGTAGTTCTAAGTCTAGGGGACTGACGACTTCAGATGTTAAGTCCCATAGTGCTTGGAGCCGTTTTTGATTAACATCATGAAAAATGTATTTTCTTTTAGGTTCACGCCAAAATTACTAGTACCTATTGCTGTGTTGGCAGAAGAGCCAACACCGTGTTACTAGAGGAGGCCGAAATGCACGCAGGCTGGCGTGAGGAGGGAAGAACTATACTGACGTGAGGTCTGGAAGATGACAAGGAATTAGAATTCAGAAAGCGGACGTAGCTAGTTCGATAATTAACTTGAATCCATTAATGATGAACGTCGCTCTTCATGATTCACAATATTATCTGTTCAGAAGACATATGGTAACTGAATATGGCGCCTTGCTAGGTCGTAGCAAATGACGTAGTTCAAGGCAACGCTAAACTGTCGTCTCTGCAAATGAGAGCGTATGTAGTCAGTGAACCATCGCTAGCAAAGTCGGCTGTACAACTGGCGCGAGTGCTAGGGAGTCTCTCTAGACTAGACCTGCCGTGTGGCGGCGCTCGGTCTGCAATCACTGATAGTGGCGACACGCGGGTCCGACGTATACTAACGGACCGCGGCCGATATGAAGGCTACCACCTAGCAAGTGTGGTGCCTGGCGGTGACACCACACCTATTTCATTAAATCCAAAACAATAGCCGGCCGAGCGGTTCTAGGCGCTTCAGTCTGGAACCGCGTGACCGCTACGGTCGCAGGTTCGAATCCTGCCTCGGGCATGGATGTGTGTTATGTCATTAGGTTTAAGTAGTTCTAAGTTATGTTTTCAGCTTATCGTTAATCTGCTACTCCTGGGCCAAACAGTACTCTTCCATAAAGATCTCATTTTCTAAAGTAAGAGTCTCTCTAGCCGCAACTCGAGCCCCGTCGCTGCTCTGGAGCGAGCGGCGGTAAGGAAGCTCGAGGCGTTTGTCGCCTATTTCCGTGGGGGATGAGCCGGACGAGGTGTCAGTAACGCCTCCCATGACTTTCATGTTATACAGAACACCCTTAAATCTGTCGTTAAAAATGACGCACGCCAGACTTATAGCTCTGAACGACTTTTGCCCTCTATAACGTTTGTTCTGGAGCTTAAGTCAAAATTAATGATTTCAGTGCTTCACTGTTGTTCTGCGTGTAGGCTCCAAGACATCTCTCCGCGAATCTGTCATGAGTCAGATGTCTTTGTACACGTGAGCAATCAATGATCGAAAACATCCACTGTCCCGTTTATCTTATGCTTGCTTCCATTTACATCAACGTTCAGAAGATAATCATGCTGACCATTGTTGTTCGCAACGTCTGCGATGAACTGTCGCCATAACCCCTTTTCTCATCTCGCTTTCGTCGAAATCGTGTACTTGAGACAGCTGTTGGTTAAGTACAACACCTATATCGATATTTTCTTCGACCTAAAATGTTACAACAGCTCTACAGAGAGGGATATATCGATCCGAGTTACAAAGGACACTAGGGATGAGAGCGGTTAGAATGGGCGTATGCGCCCTTACATTGAAACGTGATTTTCAACTATAAAGAACAATTTCGCAACAACATTTTTTTGGTAACATACTCTTAAGACTATAAGGAGTCAAAATATGCAAAACAGGTATTTTGTAATCTAGAGACTGGAAAGCCCCTTAACGTCAATTCGTACTGGAAGACACGGAATGGAATGTTAAAACACCCACAATACATTTTAAATGACGGCACTACACAGGGAACGGAGTGTCATAAGTGAAGCACATTACTGTTTTTCCTTCAGATGAAAAAACACTTTCGAACAAAACTGAATGAAAGTTATAACATAAAAAAAACCTGTGCAGTTGTACTGGATTTAGCATTTTCTCACACACGGTAATTATGTGTAACAGAAGCAGATACATCATCTCCGTCAAATAAAAATCGCATGCCATGCACGATCGTGCATAGAGAGGTCATCAAAATCCAAGATCTAAAACATAAAATCCATAGAGTGACAGTGGTTGCACAGTCACACGTGGTATACGATTTGTATTTGACATGGGTCATATATCCACATCTGTTGTAGCTAATTACTGTGTTTGAGAAAACACTGAATTCATACGGATATATAGGTTTTTTTATATTGCCATTTTCATTTAGTTTGGTGTGTTACTTTTGTGGAAGTACTTGAAAATCAGCCATGTTCGATCAAGCAGTGCTTAATAAGGAAAAATTTTAAAATTCGGCCTTGGTGGAAAAATGTCTTTCTTCAAATTTATCAAGGATGTGGTGCTCACACAGAACAAACTAGTTTTCTTACCAACCTTGGGATAAAAATAATTGTTGATATTAGCAGACAGGCACCAATGGGGTGCAACTTTGGGATTTACTTGAAATAGACGAATACTTTTCAATACCAAATGAATAATTTAGCCGACGCACTGTATACGAAAGGATTTGTCAAAATTCGACACTAGAAAACCACACGGAGCCCAGAGAATGTGCTCAGCATAAGTAATCCAATCCAAATAATAAGTCAACCTGCTGCTGCGAGACGAAACCAGCTGTGTAACACTGCAATGTCCCAGGTGAAACTTGGTGGCAACGTGTGTGGGGAGAATGAATTCTGAGTCATAGATGAATGTCATCAGTTTGTACAAGAGTTTATGGCTTAATCAGGCTGCGTGATTCTTCCTCTGTGCAGGCATCCTTAAACTGTGCTGTCCTAACGAGTTGCTTATTTGAAAAATTAAACACATTATATTTATAATTTGACAATAACAATAGTTTCACCTTAAAAGTTGTTCTCCTGTCTTCCAACTGAGCTGGAAATAATATGAACGTATATGGTCCAGTCTCATTAATGTACCCGCCTTCAAAAGCCTGAATAACCACCTTTTGTACCGCGGACCACTGTGAGGCGTGCAGGAAGAGAGCCAAAGTGGTTCTGGAAGGCACCGTCAGGGATGTGAGGCCATGCCGACTCGAGAGCCTCGGCGATCTGCGCTAGGTTCCTCGGTTGAGAGTCCATGGCGCCTACAGCCGCATCCAGATGGGCCCACAGATTCCCGATTGGGTTTAAATACGGGGAGTTTGGTAGCAAGGGGAGAACGTCAAACTCATCCTGTTGCTCTTAGAAGCACACACCTACAGTGCGAACTGAGTGACACGTTGCATTGTCCGCGGAAAAACAAACTGCATGTCGATATGGTGCCGGAGGATAGATGCATACTTTTGATTAGTTGTGAATTTCAGGATGACGAGATCACTCCGGGACAGTCACAAAAAAATTCCCCAGCCCATAACGCTCTCTCCATCGGCCTGGACGCTTCCGACGATTGTGGCAGATTGTCTGCTTTCAGATGTTTCACGGCGATGGAGCCTCAGCGGACGTAGAGTTGCGGTTTGGCGTGCAAATTCCAGCATGGGTGTATTAACCAGGCAACGTTCGCTGAACAGTCGTTGAGAAGACACAGTTGTTAGCCCCTTAGTTCATCTGAGTCGTGACTTGCTGAGCAGCTGCACATCTGTTTGCTCGTACACATCTCAGCAGCAGTAAGGCAAATTTCAGTTACAATTGCCGCGAAAGTTTTCCGGTTCAATGTCAGTAGAGAGTCGTCAAAAAAGGAACGATAAGACGGGTGGTCGGGCATTGACAGTAGCCGACAGGCATACCGACAAAGCAGTATATCGCGCCGGTAGGTGAGTGGCAATTCACCAGCTTCAGCATGAAGACTCTCGATGGGACTAGTATAGAGCGCTCCGATCGCAAGACGTAAACCACGATGTTGTATGGAGTTGAGGCGGAGTAAGATGGATGGCCGTGCAGAGGAGTATACGAAGCTACCATAATCCAGCTTGGAGCGGACGATCGACCGATATAGGCGAAGTAGGACGGTTCGATCCGCTCCCCACTACATACCACTGAGAACACGGGGGACATTTAGAGAACGGGTACAACGGGCAGCCAAATATGACACATGTGGAGACCAGCTAAGTTTCCTGTCAAATGTAAGACCTAAAAATTTTGTTGTCTCCACGAATGGGAGAGCAACGGGACCGAGTCGTAAGGACGGTGGGAGAAACTCTTTGTAGCGCCAGAAGTTAATACAGACCGTCTTCTCGGCAGAAAAACGGAAGCCATTGGCGACACTCCAGGAGTAAAGACGGTCAAGAGAACGCTGAAGACAGCGCTCCAGGAAACATGTACGCTGCGCGCTGCAATAGATGGTAAAATCGTCCACGAAAAGGGAGCCTGATACATCAGCTGGGAGGCAATCCATTATTGGATTGATCGCTATGGCGAAGAGAGCGACGCTCAAAACTGAGCCCCGTGGCACCCCATTCTCCTGGCGAAAGGTGTCTGACAGGACAGAACCCACACGTACCCTGAACTGTCGATCCATTAAAAAGGAACGAATAAAAAGAGGGAGGCGACCGCGAAGGCCCCATGTATGCATGGTGCGGAGAATGCCCGCCCTCCAACAGGTGTCGTAAGCCTTCTCCAAATCAAAGAACACAGCCTCGTTCGTGCGCTTCCACAAGAAGTTATTCATAATGAAGATCGACAAGGTAACCAGATGGCCAACAGCAGAGCGGCGCCTACGAAATCCACATTGTACATTGGTAAGTAGGCGTCGAGATTCGAGCAGCCAAACCAAACGAGAGTTAACCATTCGCTCCATCACCTTACAGACACAGCTGGTAAGCGAGATGGGTCGATAACTGGAAGGCAAGTGCTTGTCCTTCCCCGGCTTAGGAATCGGTACAACAATAGACTCGCGCCAGCATGCGGGAACATGTCCCTCAATCCAGATGCGATTATAAGTACGAAGAAGGAAACCTTTACCCGCAGGAGAAAGGTTCTTCAGCATCTGAATATGAATAGAATCAGGCCCTGGAGTGGAGGACCGTGACTGGGCAAGTGAGTTTTCGAGTTCCCGCATGGTGAATGGGGCATTATAACTTTCACGATTCGAGGAGCGGAAGTTAGGTCGCCTAGCCTCCTCTGCCTGTTTTCGGGGGAGGAAGGCAGGGTGGTAATGAGCGTAGCTCGAAACCTCCGCTAAAAAGCGGCCGAAGGCATTGGAGACATCCTCAGGGGCCACAAGGACGTCATTCGCGACCATCAAGCCAGAAACTGGTGAGTGGACCTTAGTGCCAGATAGCCGGCGCAGGCTACCCCAGACAACAGAAGAAGGAGTAAAACTGTTGAAGGTGCTTGTGAAAGCAGCCCAGCTGGCTTTCTTGCTTTCTTTAATAATACGACGACACTGTGCACGTAATCGTTTATAATTGATACAATTCGCCACTGTAGGGTGGCGTTTAAAGGTGCGTAAAGCACGTCGACGAGCACGTAAAGCGTCTCTACATGCTGCGGTCCACCAGGAGACCGGTACGCGACGTGGAGAAGAAGTAGTGTGAGGGATGGAATATTCAGCAGCATTGAGAATGACTTCCGTGAGGTGTGCGACCTGACGATCGCAGCTTGGGAAGGTTTGATCCTGAAAGGTCGCCCTGGAAGAGAAGAGCCCCCAGTCTGCTTTGGAGATGTTCCAACTAGATGAGCACGGAGAGGGGGTATGCTGCAGGAGATGGATAACACACGGGAAGTGGTCGCTCGAATATATATCAGAAAGTGCATACCACTCAAAGTTGGGTAGTACATATAGAGAGGTCTAAATGGGAATAGGTGTGAGATGTGTCCGAAAGAAAAGTAGGGGCGCCAGTATTGAAGCAGACAAGATTGAGCTGGTTGAAAAGGTCTGCTAACAGGGAGCCCCTCGGGCAGGATGCTGGAGAGCCCCAAAGGGGATGGTGGGCATTGAAGTCTCCAGTTAACAAAAATGGTGCAGGTAGCTGAGAAATAATTTGCATCATGTCTGCCCTGGTAACGGCAGACGACGATGGAGTGTAAACGGTACAAATGGAAAATGTAAAAGTGGGGAGAGTAATTCGAACGGCAACTGCCTGCAGGCCGGTGTGCAATGTGATGGGATAGTAGTAAATATCATCCCGGACCAGCAACTAACCCCTCCATGAGCCGGAATACCTACCACAGGGGGTAGGTCAAAACGTACAGAGGTGTAGTGTGCCAAGGGAATTTGATCGCATGGGCGTAGCTTCGTTTCCTGGAGGGCTAAGACTAGCGGACGGTGCAAGCGGAGCAGCAACTTCAAGTCCTCTCGGTTGGAGCGAATGCTGCGAATATTCCAGTGAATAAGTGCCATCGCAAGAAGAAAAGGAAGCTGAAAGAAGCGGTCACCTCGAAGGCCGCTGAGGGCCTGGCTTCGAGCGAGCACTGCCGCCGCTATCAGTAGGCGGACAGTCATCGTCCATTGGTTCTATAGGTTCATCGGCCATCTTGGTAAGATGGCCGGGAGGGGGAGCTTCCTCCGCCGGTGAACGGCCAGATGTTCGGCTACCAGCGGTGCGGCCAGGCGAAACGGATGACGGGCGGCAACCGCTGGGTGGCGCAGGAGAAGAAATGCGCCGTGGCGGAGAATGAGAACTGTGCTTCCTATGAGCCTTCTTGGAAGGCCGTTTAGTCGAAGTACTGGTCCATGGCTGGGAGTTCGAGGTACGTAGGAAGTCTGCACGGGACGGTTCCTTCTTGAAGTCCCGTGCATCTGACTTCTGGGTCTTCGACTTGGCAGAAGCTGATGAAGGGGCTTGTGTCTGTGGGGTGACGGAAGGAAGAGGAGACGTGGACCGCGCGATCTTAGCACTGGCCGAACGGACGACCGTGGTGCTGAAGGTCAGATCGCATGTCTGGGTTGCCACCTCCCTGGTAGTCGGAGGAGAGGCGAGGACAGTACTGTATTTCCCCGCTGGGAGCAGCGTGGGCTTCCTACTAGCAAATAGCTTGACAGCAGCCGAGGTGGACACTTTCTCTTTGACCCGAATTTCTTGGGTACAGCGTGCTTCCTTATAGATGGGACAGTCGCGGGAGGACGCTGCATGGTCACCCTGACAGTTCACACAACGAGGAGACGGTGGTGGACAGTCACCCTCATGGGCATCCCTGCCACAAGTGACACATTTAGCCGCATTGGAACAAGACTGGCGAGTGTGATTAAAATGCTGACACTGGTAGCAGCGCGTAGGTGTCGGGACGTAGGGGCGAACAGAAATAACCTCGTAGCCCGCTTTGATGTGCGATGGCAGCTGAACACTATCAAAGGTCAAGAAAAGTGTCCAGGTCGGTACAAGGTCATTGTTGACCTTTTTCATGACCCGATGGACAGCCATCACGCCCTGCTAAGCGAGGAAAGACTGAATCTCCTCGTCAGTCAATCCGTCGAGTGATCTAGTATAGACCACACCACGAGACGAATTCAAAGTTCGGTGAGCCTCCACCCGGACAGGGAACGTGTACAGGAGTGTGGCTCGAAGCAGTTTCTGTGCCTGAAAGGCGCTCTCAGTTTCTAGTAACAAGGTACCATTACGGAACCTGGTACAAGACATAACAGTTCCGGCTATGGCATCTATCCCCTTCTGGATAACGAAAGGGTTGACAGAGGAAAAATCCTTTCCGTCATCAGATCGAGAAACGACGAGGAACTGTGGGGCAGGCGGTAGTAATTTTGTCACTGGTGGCTGGTCAAGTTTCCGTTTGTGGGCAGAAGTCGAGAGAGAAGAAGAAGAGAAATCCATGCGGAGGAATTCCCCATGATTGCCAGCGTCTCCGATGGCGCGCTCCTTCCTTGTGGCGACCCTCTCAGAGGGCACTCCCGCCTTAGGTGAATGTTTACACCTCAGGTCACACCTCCCGAGAAACGGACGGAGGGACCAATCGGCATGGTCAGAAGATATCAGCTCAGGCAATCACCCCTCCCTGGGCCTGGCCTTTACCAGGGGGTACGTGCGTGCCTTACTTATCTACCCAGGGCGGGGAATTACGCGTTACCCCGTCACCGGCTACGCGTGCGAACGCGTGGGTCGCCCTTCAGGCGCGCACAGGGAGGAAGGAAGAAGAGGAAAAAGAAGAGAGAGAGGACAGACTGTCTCAAACGCCGAGGCGGAGACCAGAGAAGGCAAGGAGAAGAAGGCAAGGAGAAGAAGGCAAGGAGAAGAAGGCAAGGGAAAGAGTAAGGAAGACAGTGAGATGGAGAAGAACAAAGAAAGGAACCAACCAAAGGAAGGAAGAAACGAGAAGAAGTGAAAAACTAAAATGACCGCAAATATAGGTCGTGGAACCGTCCGTCTCCGGACGCAGGCACCAACTACCCCCTTGAGGGGGAGGGACTCCTTTTAGTCGCCTCTTACGACAGGCAGGAATTCCTCGGGCCTATTCTAACCCCCGGGCCCGCAGGGGGGTGATCAGTGTTGATGACAAACAATTGTTTTCACGATAGAATTTCAGGAGACAGCGTCGGATCGTATGATAGCAGGCTCATCAATAATCACTCGTCAAATTGCCGGTCAAATTATCGCTCTATTATTACTATAGTAACGGAGGAACAGCAATTTCTCCTCTATCATACAAAAACACTATGAGTAAGCGAAGGAACCACCAGCGCGCTACTGCATAGCTGAGCTTCCTTTTCTCTATATTGTTCACGGATGCCACTCGTTAGTCGTGATTATGTTTTAACCGCCATGGTAGTTGTAAGGGGAGCGCTCGTCTCGGATCACCAGGAATTATTCTGTATTATCTTGTGGCTTGGGTGTATATCGTGACAATGTCTATCATACCCAGCATTGTTCAAGACACAAGCAGAGGCGTTACAAAGCATCCCCTCTCTTGGTGTGTACCACAGGAAATTCCTGATCGCCATGCTCAACCTCCATTTTTTCCACGGAGGGTGCAGACTGCACCTCTGATTGACTCACCACGACGTCATTGTGGCGCAGAGGACACACACACACACACACACACACACACACACACACACACACACACAAAGTTCGGCTGTCCACTCCGATACTGCTTGCTGAACAGTTCAAAGAGAACTTGAGTGTCATTTCAAATAGGTACCCCACTCATACAATTATAGTCGGTGGTGACGTCAATTTGTCCTCGATATGCTGGAAAAATTATACGTTTAAAGCCGGTGGTAGGCGTAAAACATCATCCGAAATTGTACTGGATGCTTTCTCAGAAAATTATTTCGAACTATTAGCTTATGAGCCCACTCGAAGCGCAAATGGTTGCTAAAGCATACTTGACCTCTTAGCAGCAAATAATCATGGACAAATAGTGAGTTTTGTGACGAATACAGGGATTAGCGACCACAAGGCAGTTGCTGCTAGGCTGAATACCGTAACACCTACAACCATCAAATAGAAACGCAAAGTATATCTATTTAAAAAAGATGATAAAAATGCTCTTAACGCCTTTTTAAGAGACAAACTCCACTCCTTCCGAGCTGATCACGTAAGAGTAGAAAAGATGTGGAATGATTGCAAAGAGATAGTATCGACGGAAGTTGAGAGGGATATACCACGTAAATTAATAAGTGGTGGTATTGATCCCCCATCGTACACAAAACGTGTCAGATCGCTGTTGCAGAAGCAAAGAAAAAATCATGCCAAATCTAAAAGAACGCAAAATCCTCAAGATTGGCAATTTTTTGCAGAAGTTCGAAATATAGTGCGTACTTCAATGTGAGATGCTTATAATAATTTCCACAACGAAACTCTGTCTCGGAATCTGGCAGAAAACCCAAAAAGATTCTGGTCATACATATAGCACACCAGTGGCAAGACGCAATCAATACCTTCACTGCGCGATAACGAAGGTGAAGTCACTGAGAACAGTGCCACTAAATCAGACTTATTAAACATTTATTAAACACCGATTTCCGAAACTCCTTCACCAAAGAAGACTAAGTAAAAATTCCAGAATTCCAATCAAGAACAACTGCCAAGATAAGAAAAGTAGAAGTAGATATCCTCGGTGTATCAAAGCAGTTTAAATCACTTAAAAAAGCAAGGCCTCCGGTCAAGATTGTATGCAAGTGAGGTTCCTTTCAGAGTATGCTCACACAATAGCACCATGTTTAGCAATTATGTACAACCACTCGCTCACAGAAAGATCCGTACCTAAAGACTGGAAAATTGCTCAGATGTAACACCAATACCCAAAAGGGGAAGTAGGAGTAATCCGCTGAATTACAGGCCCGTATCACTATCGTAGATTTGTAGTAGGGTTTTGGATCTTTGTTTGAACGTCATGAATTACGTCGAGGAAAACTACTTATTGACACAGTCAGCAAGGATTCAGAAAACATCATTCTTGTGAAACACAACTAGCTCTTTATGTTCATGAAGTAATGAGTGCTATCGACAGCGGATGTCAAATTGATTCCAGGTTTTTAGAATTCCAGAAGGCTTTCGACACCGTTCTTCACAAGCGTCTTTTAACCAAACTGCATGCCTACGGAATATCGCCTCAGTTGTGTGACTGGATTCGTGATTTCCTGTCAGGAAGGTCACATTTCGTAGTAATAGACAGAAAGTCATCGAGCAAAACAGAAGTAATATCCGGCGTTCACGAAGGAAGTGTTATAGGCCCTCTATAGTTCCTGATCTAAATTGTCGACATAGGAAACAATCTTAGTAGCCCTATTAAATTGTTTGTATTGAAGCCTCTGCCAGGCACTTAACTGTGAGTAGCAGAGTAATCACGTAGATATAGGTGTAGATACTATGCGACAACCAATTTACTACAGTGCTTAGTATTTCGTGGATAGCTTCTCACCAGGATAATGACGATACTTGATGTGTTATTGTGTAAAATTTAATAGCTTGTTTAGTGGCTCGACAAATTATGATTTAATTAACGTGCTTCCAACATAATGTAAGTATTGTATAATATGCTAGGAATGAGAGTAATAGGTGTGTGTGTGTGTGTGTGTGTGTGTGTGTGTGTGTGTGTGTGTGAGAGAGAGAGAGAGAGAGAGAGAGAGAGAGAGAGAGAGAGAGAGAGAGAGAGAGAGATATGGTTCAAATGGCTTTAAGCACTATGGGACTTAACGTCTGAGGTCATCAATGCCCTAGACTTAAAACTACGAGTACTTAAACGTAACTAACCTAAGGACATCACACACATCCACTCCCGAGGCAGGATTCGAACCTGCGACCGTAGCAGCAGCGCGGTTCCGGACTGAAGCGCCTTGAACCGCTCAGCCATAAAGGTCGGCAGAGACAGAGAGTGAGTGATTGTGTGGATATATATTTTATTTACTAAAATAAGTGTTACTCGTTATAATTAGTTGAACTGTCGCCTACCGGAGACTGACTGAGTGGATTATGTCCGTAAGCTGCAAATAAAATAATAATAAACTTGTGGGTTGATACTGAATGAGATGCACTAAGAGCACCTTATTCGCTTGCATCCCTTTCGAATGGCGTACAATATCATGTCCGTTCGAGAGGTGCTCTCAAAATTGTTTTTGTTCTCGAGTTACATGGTTTGAAAATGGAGATGCACCAACCAGTACGATATCAATTTTTCTATAGTTTAGAATAATATATACACTCATAGTTCCTTAGGATCTCTCCCGTTAATTTTTTCTACTTGAATTCCTGGAGTCACTGGTCTAAGAAGTATTTCCAGAAACTGAAGAGGAACTGTTGTTGGTTTCGAGTTGACATATTAGTTGTAAAGCGTGAAGAGGGAGATTTGAAAGAAGGCGGTGAAATTTTATGCCCCTTTTTAAAGGATGCATTTACACTGGCGGCCACCACTTTGAACTGTAGCTAAGAGCTTAAGTTATTGCTAAACGGTGTAACTAGTCCATTTCATTAAATTCAGTTCATAAGTTCAGTTGTGTCCGAAGTCGCATACGGAAATAGTACAAGAGGGCATGCCAGTTGCCTCAAAATTCCGTGCAGTCGTCTCCTAGGTGACGCTCATCAACTGGATCCAAATTAGGCCCCCCTCTACGAAATTTTCTAAGTAAGGTCTATGTTCCTCTAGTTCTATCAGCTACCACAATGGGCGTTGAAACCTGGAACTTCTTTCGTCAAGGAGATCACAGATACAGAATAATTCCTCCACTCGCAGATAAATGATGATGTGCGGACGCCCTCGGAGAGTTCCTGCAGTTCTCGAGATCCTGCCACAGTTCTTCCGTGTTACAGTCCCAGATTACAGTTCCAGCCTACTGAACATCTTCGGATTAGATAGTTCACATTCAATGGGTTGCCTTAGTCAGGATATTGGCTTTGCACACCAAATATATTAACCTTCCACGTATAATTTTACTAAATATTTATTCTATGTTTCACACTGAGTTGCAAATATTAACTGTTTTAGATATGACATTCAGTGGCCAGATACAATAGTGCGAGCCAGCTACCATGTACTGCAATACTTATTCCAAGCGGTTCCCTTCCTGCTTCCTTGAGTGCTGGGCGCTAGACTTCCTTCAGTGAATACAGGAAGGTCGTCATTTAGAGTACTCAGTTACAATCCTCTGCTATATGTAAAAAATAAATATGTGCTGGGATAAAATGCCTGCCCGCTATTTTTCTAATATTGTCTATCTTAAGGAACAGATTTAGTGATTGATAAGGTAATAATTATAAATATTTCAGCATGAAGCCACTAATATTAGGAACACAATTCGTAGCAACGCGTTTCGAGAGTCGAGATCTCATCGTCTGGCTGTCTGAGTTAATTTTACGTAAAAAGCACTACAAAAGCACTCAAGGTCAAAATATAAAAACAAATAAAATTATTTGAAGTCCTCGTCTTACTTTAAAAATGGAAACATAAGATATTGTGTTCCGCTGACCTATGTTACCGCGGATCCTCCGAAGCCTTGCTTCCGTAAGGCTGCGAACACCGACCGCATCACCCGCTTCTCCACGCAACACTAGTTTGTGAACAAATGTACGGCTCTGACAGACTGTCCCGAGCCATCAGACGTTTCATAACATTCCAAAGATGTTACAAACGGCATGGAGAGACACATTACCAACGGTTATTTGTGCCAAATAATTCACATTTATCTAAGTAAAGCCAGCCTTAAAAAAAGATATAAAAATCTAAAATAATTTACGCTTTCTCGCCAGTTTGCATATCAAGTACATTGTCAAGCTCAAGCTGGTTGATTGTTATTTCAAATTCATCAAGCAGGTTGAACTTCTTTCCTTTCTTATACACATGTGTCAGCTGATAAGTCCTCTTATGTGTGTTTTACGGAATGAATAATCTCATATATTTGTATGGTAACAGCCTGTCTGACGTGATAGACGAGACTAAAAGCGTCTGCATACTCCCTATATGTTGTCGAAGATTTTCTACCTGTTTTTCCTACATACTTCGCTTTACACGATGTACATTGTATTTTATAAACAGCTACCTGTTCAAATTTACTTATCTTATGCCTTAGACTGTAACTCATTATGTTTTCTTGCTGTAAAAGCCAATCTGTGTTGTATAATCGAAAGATCGTCAATTTTCCATATTCTGGACATGTTACACACAAACTCGAGAACATTGTTAGGTCACACAAAGTCCACTTGGTTCTCACAGCAAAAAACTTAACGAGATGCAGTTTAAAGCATGGACTTGACACTAGGATAAGTGAAGCTGAACATGCACTAGTTTACAAAACACAATGTACATCTTGTGAGACGAAATATACAGGACAAAGAGGTAGGAAATCTTCGACAAAATATAGGAAGCATGCTGACCTTTGAAGACAGGGCAACTATGGCAGATCGGTAGATGCCAAAAACATATATGAGACTTGATGACACTTGTCGATAAGAAAGTAAAGAAACTCGACCTGCTTGAGGAACTTGATATGCAAATCCACCGGCTTCAGTTTGATAATGCACTTCATATTCCAAATGGTGAGAAAATGTCTTTTTTCAACTTCTTAAAGTGTTCTTAATGTTGGCGTTAGTACGATAAATGTGAACCGTTTGGGACATATAGTAATTAGTACGGTTTCTCTCAATGGCTTTTGTAGTACCTTTGGTATGTTATGGAACGCCTGATGATTCACTGCAGTCTGTTGGACCTGTACGTGTGTTCACGAACTAGTGGTGCATGGAGAGACAGTTGAGGTGACCGGTGTTTCCAGCGTCACGGAAGCAACTCTTTGGAGGATCTGCGGTGACATGGATAAGTGGGACAGATAATCCAGTGCCCCATTTTTAAAATAAGACAAGGACTTCATGCCCAAATAATTTTATTTGTTTTCATATGTTGACCTTGAGTGCTTTTGAAGCACTTTTTAAGCAGGATTAACTTAAACAGCGAGATGATCGGAGCATGACTCCGGAAACGTATTGCTGTGGATTGTATTCCTAATATTAGTGGTTGTACGCTAAAATATTTATAACGCCTGCTGTTCTGTTTCATTCGGTCTATATTTTTTTCCTGCTTGTCCTTTACTGGTTGCTCACACGAGAGGAAGGCACTAGAAAATCTGCTGGTGAAATTGAAGAGCTGAAAGTTCTTTTTGTTTACTTTTAAGAAAATAATTGCTAGTAGTTAATAAATGGCTCTGAGCACTATGGGACTTAATATGTATGGTCATCAGTCCCGTAGAACTTAGAACTACTTAAACCTAACTATCCTAAGGACAGCACACAACACCCAGTTATAACGAGGCAGAGAAAATCCCTGACCCCGCCGGGAATCGAACCCTGGAGAGTAGTTAATAGAGTTTACGTAGAAAAGCACAGGAAAACATTGTTTCCCTTACTTATTTATTGCCTTCCATAATCTTGGAAGACAGTGCGTGGCGTGGTCAGACGGCGCAGTTGCTGGAAACGGATCGAGGTAAAGCCAGCTGTTAAGAGCCGATGATTGTGCAGCGGCGAAAGGCTCGCACCTGCAGCTGATTAACGGGAAGGCGCGCGGATCTGGACTTCGTTATCCGTTAATGGCTCCCTCTAATGAAGCTAATTAATTTTGCTCAAATAACTTTGAACTGGCGCAGCTCTTGCGGAGGGCTGCCACAACCGGAGGGGCTCTTCTCTCTGTAGCACGCAGAGCACAAGTTGAATAGGTTCTGTGCTGATTATGTTCGGTTCTCTGGGTTGTTTAGCTTTGAATATAGCGAACTCACTACGATGCAAAAACGTAAATATAAAATTTTCGAAGGTAATGCTGTCGCCATCATAATTTTCACCACCACAGACATCCACTTACCGGTAACGACGTTCAAACGTTCTCATGCGTTAGATTGTATTTTGTTGCCTCTTTTAACTCTGGAAAGAGCTGCTTCTTTCCTCATCTGCCATTCATTCGGTTAGCAACATCACCATCTTACTTTAATGACACTACTAAGTAAGAAGTTTACTGGCAGATCAAAACTGCCGTTCTGGGACTCGAATCTGAGACGTTTGTCTTTCGCTTGCAAGTGCTCTAATGAATTATTTGTCAAAGCATAACTCACCACCCATACCCAAAGCCCTCCTACCTTCCAAATTACATACAAGTTCACCGGCACAACTTACGGGACTAAAACACTTTGAAGAAACGTTGTTGTGGAGAAATGGTCCAGTCAGAGTCTAGGGGATTGTTATCAGAGCAGAGCTGCGAAAACGGGTCATGGGTCGCGCTTGGATATCTCAACTGGTGGAACAGGCAAAGGCAAAGGTCCCAGGCCGAGTCCTGGTGCGGCGAAAGCTTTAAGGAGCTCCGGAAAGGCTCAAAACCATGAAAAGTTCTATTTTTACTTTTTTGCGTTTTCTGAATCTGCAGACTATTACCTTTTAATAGATATATAATTTATTTAATTCCGAAGACTACAACTATTTTTAAATTTTTTTTTGAAATGTGTTCTACATGGGCGTGACCCACTGTGGCGCTGTTAAACTGCTGTCAAATGGTGTTATTATTAACGTCCGTGTTCATCAGGTACATTTTAGTGATGTCAGATAAAGTATGTGTTGTGGCTAACCTGTGATGGTTCAATATATATCGCTGGTGTGATTGTCGATTGTTTCATGTTTATTTACTCTGTCGTTATCTCGAAAATATTCGTAATTAATTCTGTAATTGACAAAATACAGAACTATTATGGAATGGCTATTAGGCAAAATACTCAAAGTGTCGACGAAATGAAGAAGGCTGTTTGGGCTCTTTTTTTTCATACTTCTTCAACCGATGAAAATTCCCAACATAGCTTGTGTCCCAAAGAAGAAGACAGTTGGTGTAAATATAACAAAGGATTGCTAACTGGTGAAGTGTACACTCATAAGCATAGTCTGCCTCATGCAATAATGGAGGTGATAAAATCTATTTTCAGAGACTTAGCAGCACCTGAACTGTTGAAAAAGTTTATTCACGGAAAAACTCAAAACCCCAATGAAAGTGTAAATAGTGTTATATGGTCGAGAATCCCGAAGACTGTATTTGTTGGAATAGAAACACTTCACTTTGGTGCGTATGATGCTGTTGCGACTTTCAATGATGGCAACACTGTAAGGTGCAAGGTATTTAGAAATATGGGAATGAAGATAGGTTCTAACATGGTACGAGCGATGCTTGCTTTAGACAAGGAACGCCTTCGGGCTGCAGACAGGGCTGTAAAGAGTCTAGAAATACAAGCAAGAATAAACAGGAGGAGGAACAAGAGGAAGCTGGAGGAGGAGTTTGCAGAGGATGAAGATAATCCATCCTATGGACCTGGAATGCACTAAAAAGTTAATCCAATCTTTGTCGCTCGATTCCCAAAACTTTTATTTTCTCATACTAATTACATGTTTTCTAAGGATCTTCCAAACATATTTGTTTCAAACTTTTAGTAAATGTTACACAGTACCTTCTGCATAATTTAACACAGCCTTTTTCCAAAAAACTGTATATTTTTGAATATATAAATAAAAAATTGCAAAAAAATGTTGTGAATTTTCATTACAATTGAAAAAAATTCATCTTTAATAACTGAACTAAAATTTTGTAATATCCCTGTGTTAAGTTGTAGCCCATATTACAATAAATAATCTGTAAAAAGTTCAACTTCCTACCTCAAATACTTTGTGAGGAAAGATGTAATTTATAAGCGTTATTTTAACATTGCAAATATAGGGCGTTCCGGAGCCCCTTAATCTGCCAAAAAATTTGCAATCAGCGTACACTCCGCTGCTGAATTAACATTTATTCTGGTTCGTTTACATGTCTTGCTGTCTTAGATCTCTTAACTGAGCGCTGGTGATACTTCAGATTTTGAGCGGTCTCTATATTGAAAATCCATCTCATACTGCCTGGCGTTAGAAATGATAACACTCAGAATTACGAAAATTACGTTTTAGGCACCGTCTTGGTTGAACACCTAATTTTAGTTTATTAAGAGCGGTACGCCAGTCACATTTTAACTATTCTGCTTATTTCTTTCGCCATCCATACTATTATATATTTAAGTCGTTGTAAATACAAGGACTCAACTGACTTCACTGTAAAACTGTGCGATATCTTTTTCGAAGTATTGACTGGACACTATTTAGTCCATCTGTAAGTGATTTTCAGGTATGACTTCAAATTTGTTGTATTTCCTTCCTTTCTCTTTATAAGACTGTCTGCGTTAGACACAGGGCACTGTCATCCACTAAGCTACCTATAGGATTGCTGAGAACACCTCTCACAATTTTGTCTGATTCCTCCTTCAATTCAGAATTTATGAGAATCCAGATAAGTCTAATGGAAGCTGTAGCACGTACGTCTACTGTGTATGCCTATCAATACTAACATGCAAAGACTCGAAACCTTGTTCTTCAACGACTGATGGTACCATCTTTCTACAGTGGGCATCCTCAAAATCTGTTACTAGCGGACAAACTGATAATCAGTTACTTTCCATTATTTACTTCAGGCATTGAAAGACTACATTCAGATACATCAATTTCGATGATGTGATGATGATGTTTGGTTTGTGGGGCGCTCAACTGCGTGGTTATCAGCGCCCGTACAATTTCCCAAACTTTGCTCAGTCCAATTTCGCCACTTTCCTGGATGATGATGAAATGATGAGGACAACACAAACACCCAGTCATCTCGAGGCAGGTGAAAATCCCTGACCCCGCCGGGAATCGAACCCGGGACCCCGTGCTCGGGAAGCGAGAACGCTACCGCGAGACCACTAGCGGCGGACATCAATTTCGAAATCCAGCTTATTCCTTTACTCGACTGGAATACAGTGTTTTCTATTTATAGCTGGAAATAATTGTAGTGAAATTTGTTTGCGTACGAAGAGGAAACGGATAAGTCTAAACTTTGTTTCCAGTCTCTTGGACAAGACAGAAGAAAGAAATGGACTCTCTGCAGACCTATGTGGAACACGCTAAACAAAAGTACTCAAATATATGCCGATAAGTGGCAACATTGCTTATTAAGAAATGTTTAGCAACAAATGAAATGCACAGACTCACAGGAAACGAAAATTTCACTCACTATGTCATTAAGGATAGAAACGTAATATGTATATTAACTATTCAAGAATTTTGATGACTGGGTGTCGTGTGCTGTCCTTAGGTTAGTTAGGTTTAAGTAGTTCTAAGTTCTAGGGGACTGATGACCATAGATGTTAAGTCCCATAGTGCTCAGAGCCATTTTATTCAAGAATTTCTATAAGTGGACTACTGAAATTATTACGTAGAGCAGTTGGATGCTGATTCCGAATCTGTAAATTTTATGTGGTATACGTGATAGGTTTGAAACGAAATCGTAGCCAATCTACGTAACTAATCTTACGGAAAGTTTGATATAACGATGTGTGTTTCAGTGAAGCGTCTTTTTTTTTGATTAATCTGTCTTCTGACTGGTCTGTTGCGACTTGCCACGAATTCCTCTCCTATGATTACCTCTTCATTTCACAGTAGTAATAGCACCCTACGTCCTCACTTGCCATGGAGGTTATCACCTTGATGCCTTAACAGATGTCCTGTAACTCTGTTCCTTCTTCTTGTCACTGTTTCCCTTACCATAATATGTTAAGTAAGTTTATGGTAAAAGAAAAGCTAATTCGAGCGCATATTAAATTTGTTAATAACGTGGAGTATAAACAAAATATCAGAAAGTTAAATATTTACTTCGGGAACAAGTACAGTTCGAAAGTGTGTTATTTGTTTATGAGTTAGTCATGAAAAGCGGGGACTAACGCGGGAGAGCAATGTTATTCTATTGCCCTTAAAGGAACCTGACCGATCAGAACGGAGTGTTCTTCGTGCGTCTTTTCCCTTGGAGATACAGAACGCTTACAGCAGTCTAAGTAGTTGGAGCCCAGCCTTTCAATGGTACAGTCGTGTGTAGTATGAGTTCCAAAGGAAGTTACAATTTGCTGGTTTTAGTTGTACTACACGCCTCAAAGCGCTTTAAAGTGAAGGAATATTTATTCTGTTTTTTTTGTTTTTTCTGAAAGTACGAGTTTTGTAAGTAATTTTGTGGTGTATGAGAAAAGACAGTAATTCCGCGTGGGATATTTAACAGATCGGAGACTAAAAACGTGAGTGCATTAGACACCGATAAACTTAACAGTGTGGCGACCATTTTATTTAAGAACAATCCGTGCTTAGTAGCTGTTCAGATTTCGGGAAATATGTTATCATAAACTTCCTAACGTGAATGAAAGGGTTTGTGCGTGACTATGTTACGATTACCACGGGCTTGGCAGTGAACGAGTAATTCTGGACATATAAGGAACTTTTGCCAGTATTTTCACCTTTCTTTCAAAACTAAGAGCTTTTCCTGATTTTTGGCATAGTTACTTTGTATACAGCCTGGAGCGAGTTGCAGTACGGTAGGTTCTTGCTCGGGTTTCCTACCGGCGATCTACTGCGAGTTCACAGTTAGGTGCAGGTAAATGGACGAAAGGAAACGCGCCGCCGCACGCTCTCTCCTCTGCATTTAACAGTGGATTTCCCATTGAACTCTTAATGTTACCGCCCTTGCTTCTCATTTCACCGAAGGTTGTTTAGACTTTCCTATATGTTGAAACAGCCCTTCGTATACATCGAATGGATTCGTAATAGTGAATAAGGACTGCCATTAGCTCTAGAATGGAATGGGACAACGAAAATTTGTGTCGGACCGGGACTCGAACCCGGATTTTCCACTTATCGCCATTTGGCTATCCGCGCACGACTCACGGCCACACCTAAACTTCCATGTTTCGTCAACCTTGCAACCTTGAGATTACGACCTGTACTCTTACATCCACTATGTATATTACCGTACAGGTAAGACGTTGTGCTTTAAAGTCGCTTGCCCGTTATCGACAGATAAATACGATACTGCTCTGCCCGTGTAATCTTGATTACGATGTAAAGTTCCTTTGGACGTGCATGCATGCCCAAAGAAACTTTGCATCGTAATCGGAATAACAGGCTCTACAATATCGTCCTTCGGATAATCAGTTCTTTTTCGATTTCTACACGTCTTTTATGAAGCCATTTTACCATAGATCCCTTGTGCTTCCTATTTATTTCGTTCCTAAGTGATTTGTATTTCTGTATAACTGAATTCCCCTGAACTTTTTTGTACCTCCTTCTTTCATCGATCAGTCGAAGTATTTCATCTGTTATCCGTGGGTTCGCTGCAGATGTCTTCCTTATACCTACTGTTTTCTTTCCAAATTCTGTGATTTCCCTCCTTAGAGATGTCTATTCCTCTTCAACTGCACTGCCTACTTAGCTATTGATTATCGCACTGTTTGTAGCCTCAGAAAAGTTCAAACGTCTCTCATCATTTCTTAGTACTTCAGTATCTCACCTCCTTGCTAATTGATTCAACCTGACTAGTGTCTTAAACATCAGCCTACTATTCATCACTACTAAATTGTGATCTGAGTCTATATCTGCTACTGGGCACGCCTTACCATTCAAATATGATTTCAGAACCTCTGCCTGACCAGAACTATCGACGTCAGTTTTGGTTTGCTGCCGATTCTGATTAGAACCACCCCACCACTGTACTGTTCACAGTAACTCACTCTCTTCTCTATCTTCCTACGCGCAACGAATCCTTCTCCTGTTATACCATTTTCTTCTGCTATTGATACTACCTTATATTCTTCTGGCCAGAAATCTTTATCTTTCTTCCATTTCACCCTACTGACTCCCGCTATACCTAGACTGATCCTTAGTATTTTCGTTTTCAGACTTTTTAATTTCCCCACCAAGTACAAAATTCTGACACTTCAGCACCCGACTAGTAGAATGTTATGCTTTCGCTGGTTATTGCATGTTTTTCTGATCGTCATCTCCCCCGTGTTAGTCCCCTCCCGCAGATCCGAGTAGGGAACTACTACAGAATCTTTTACCAGAGCAGGGTTCACCATGACACGTTGTCGATCACAGTTCACGTTTTCTTAATGCAGTTGTTTCCTTCACCTTCTGCATCCTCATGCCGTTTATCATTGCTGATTCTTTAACCTATAAGGCAGTTTCCCACCCCGAGGGCAAGAGAGTGCCCTGAACTTCTATCCATTCATCCGCCCTCATTGAGACAGCCATTGGCTGTATGAGGGGTGACTTCTTATGCCAGGCTGCGGTTGCGTTGTTCGAACGCATCCCGAGGACGTTTTGATTATCAATAAAAGACACTACCCCAAGACCACGAGAGATTCTCTCCTGCTCTTGTATGGGACCTGAGGGAGTAATCGAAGACACACTGACAGCTGCGAACCACGTGTATGAAGGGTTAGTGGTATTTCAGTCTTAGTTTTCTCTCTTGGTTCTGGTACTTATTATATATTACCCGTCTTTCCTATAGCTTACCCCTATTTTTCTCGGAATTCCGAACATATTGCACCGTTTCCCATTGTCGAACGCTTTTTCCAGGTCTACAAATTCTATGAACGTCTCTTGATTTTTCTACGGTCTTTGCTTCCATTGTCAACCGCAACGTCAGAATTGCTTCTCAGTTTCCTTTACCTGTCCTAAAGCCATACTGATCGTCGTCTAACACATCCTCAATTTTCTTTTCCACTTTCTGTATATTATTTCTCTGAGAAACTTGGATGTATGAGTTTTTCCTCAAGTCAGACTACATATCGCCAGATTCATATATTACATACACCAACCTGAAAAGTCGTTTTGTTGCCACTACCCCCAATGATTTCAGAAAATCTGAAGGAATTTCGTCCATCCCTGCCAACTTATTTGATCTTAAGTCTTCGGAAACTCTTTTAAATTCTTATTATAATATTGGATCCCCTATCACTTCTTCATCTACTATTGATTCTTCTTCTGTCAAGTCATCAGGCCAGTCTTCTCCCACACACAGATCGTGAATGTACTCTTTTTACCTATCCGGTCTCTCCTGTGCATTTAATAATGGAATTATCATTGCACTCTTAATGTTACCACCCTTGCTTTTAACTTCGTCGACCGTTGTTTTGACTTTTCTGTATGCTGAGTCTGTCCTTCCGACAATCATTTCTCTTTCTATCTTCAGATTTCTCGTGCCGCCGTTTGACCCTAGTTTCCCCGCATTTCCTGTTTACTTCACTCGTATGTGACTCGTAGTCCTGCATTCCTAAATTTCCCTGTATATGTTTGTATTTCCGAAGAATTTTTTGTTACCTATGGTTTCTCTGCAATTACCTTTCTTGTACATATGTTGATTTGTCCTGTTTCTATGATTGCCCAGCTGGCCGTGGTGGTCTCGCGGTTCTAGGCGCGCAGACCGGATCCGCGCGACTGCTACGGTCCCAGGTTTGAATCCTGCCTCGGGCATGGATGTGTGTGATGTCCTTAGGTTGGTTAGGTTTAAGTAGTTCTAAGTTCTAGGGGACTGATGGCAACAGCTGTTAAGTCCCATAGTGCTCAGAGCCATTTGAACCATTTTTTTATGATTGCCCATTTTAGAGATGTCTATTCCTCTTCAACTATCTGCTTACAGAGCTGTTCCTTATCGCATTATCTATAGCCTTGGAGAAACGTATGTTTTCATTCGTTAGTGTTTCAATATCTCATTTCTTTGCGCATTGATTCTTCCTGACTGGTCTATTAAACTTTAACCTACTCTTCATCACTACTTAATCATGATGCGAGTAAAATTCTGCTCCTGGATACGCCTTAAAATCCAGTATCTGATTTCGGGAAGTCTGATTATATCTACTGATCATATCCAACAGATATCTTCTTGTATCTCCTGGCCCTTTTCAAGTGTACCTTCTCTTTTGATTCTTGAACAGAGTATTCGCTATTACTAACTGAAATTTATTACAGAATTCTATAAGTCTTTCTCTCCTTTCTTATTCCTAGTACCAAGCCCATATTCTCCCATAACCCTTTCTAATATTTCTTTCCCTACAACCGCATTCCAGTCCACCATGACAATTACATCTTCATCTCCCTTTATGCACTGAATTACCGGTTCAATGTCCTCATATATTTACTCTATCCCTTCGTCTTCCTCTTACCACTTTACATTTATACCTCAACTATCATTGTCGGTGTATGTTTGCTGTCGGTCCTGATGAGAGCAACCCTATCATTGAACTGTTCACAGTCCCATCCTATTCATAACAAGTTCTACTCGTGTTATAGCATTTGCTGCTGCTGTTGATTTTATCCTACACTCATCCGACCATAAATCCTTGTCTTCTTTCCAATTCACTTTACTGACCACCACAATATCTACAATGTGCCTTAGAATTTCCCTTTTCAGGTTTTCTAGTTTCCCTACCACTTTAAAACGTCTGATATTCCGCGCCCCACCTCGTAGAACGTTATCCTGTCGTTGGCTGTTCAATATTTTTCTCATGGTCATCTCTTCCTTGGTAATCCCCACACGGAGATCAGATTGGGGTAGTATTCGGGAATCTTTTGCCAATGGGGAGATCATTCTGACACTTTTCAAATTACGGACAATATATGATTCTTGAATTTTTCGCTTTGTAGTGAATATTCTATGAGATTTCGGGATTGCAGCCGGATCATGTTGGCTTCTTGCCATAATATCTCGGCTGGCAACCGTCCAGTCATCTTCAGGCGCGTGTCTGCCACTGGAGACTGCTAGTTCCGGGCATTATAGCAAAAACTGGCGCGGAGACGCATGCGCATTGGCGGCCGTCACAAGAGCGTCCTGTATCGGAATCCGAGCCCTCTGCAAACAGTGTTCCATCTGCGGCGCGCAGGTGCTTGCGTAAAGGTGAAACTACATGCTCGCCCTCTGTCGGAATGCGCACTCGCGGCGCTACAGACAAACGTCAGAGTTCACGCGATGTGTGATTATAAATAAGCAGTTTTTTCTGAGAAGAAATTAAACAGCTCACCGTGCCCCAACCCTCGTCAATTTGAAAGCCGCCTTCACAATTTATAAGATCTTGGACTAGATGTATTTCCACAAATTATTCAATTATAGAATCCTCCTTCTCCACAAATCCAGCAGGCTCAATTACTCCTTCCTCCACACCTGTGACCAAGATACACTCCTCCACCACCAGCAATTGCAGTGACACATCCACAACCTCTTAAGGCAATGAAATTCCAGGCCAGGCGCCAGGCTCCAGGCTTGTACATAACTGAATGCCACTCTCCCTGTCAACTCCTCCAAGTACTGGTCAGCCTTTCATCACCTTACTGGTAGACTTCCTGCCCTGCATTACTCCCTTATCCATGACGACGCCCCTTCCCTGACAACCTCAGCAAGGGGGAACTATTTTGCTTCCACCCTCTCCAAGGTCTTCTCCTTTCCTGGTGATCCCAACTTTGATTACTCCCTCTTCCACACAGTCCTTGAATGAACTGGTCCTTCATCCTGCCTCTTCACCCCATTTCCAGTACTTGGATCAGTTACCCCTCAGATTTGAACATTACAGCACACACTGCCAAACTCATACTCCACTCCAAATGTGACACCACCTCTGATCACAATGGTGTCACCTACCGTCACCTCAAGGAATCCCCTCTCCTTAATGGATGCCGTTGCTACCTTTCACATCATCTTCCTCTACACTGGCTTTTACCCCACATTTGAAAGACTTCCCACTCTGACACCTCTTCCTATCGTCCCATCTACCTCACATCTATATTCAGTAAGCTCTTAGAATCCATTCTCTCCTGACATATTCATTACCACCTTAACCAGCACCACCTCTTTAGAGCTTCTGGCCTTCCTCTTCTGCCAATGACTGGCTCCTTAACCTTACCAATCTCCTTTCCCTCCAACTTAACTCCTGTCATTCTGAAGTATTTGTTTCCCCCGACCTCCAGAACGCTATTTGGCATCCTGGGCTCCTCATTAAGCTCCAGACCTATGCCCCTATTATCAGTTTCGTCCATCTCGTTGCTTCCTTCCTCTCCTGCCGCCCCTTCATTGTCACTATCCACAATACCAACTCCTGTATATTTTGTCCCACTGGGGGCATGACCCAATGCTCTGTCCTTTCCCCTCTCCTCTACCTCCTGTATTCTGCAGATATGCCCAAATCTCCCCCACCCATTGATATCCTTCAGTGCGTTAATGACACCACCTTCCTTACATTCCACTCTACCCTTCAAACTGACCTTGACAAGTTCACCACTTGGTGCAACCAGTGGCTCCTTCACATCAACACTTACAAGACCCATGCAGTCATCATAAGTTTTACCAACCCCTCCTTCCAACTCCATGATTTTTACCTTACCATATATGGTCTTCCTGTAAACCTCAGTTCTACCCCGAAATACTTTGGTCTCACCCTCAACTGTCACATCACCTGGACACCTCATCTGCTTATTATCCTAGAAAAGCCCACAACAGACTCCGCTTCCTGAAAATCTTGTCCTGCCTGTGTGGGGACTACATTATTCCCCTATCTTCCATACCTACAAATCCTTGATGTGTCCCATCCTTTGTTATGCCAGCGTCACCTGGATTTCCGGCCCATCCAGATTCTGTAATGCCCTCGAAATCCCCAAACACTGAGCACTTCGCCTCGCTTTTTGTATTCACCTCCTGTCCCCCACACACATCCTATATTATCTCATCCCCTTCCCATATCTTTTCCTGCACCCTTTACATCGCCTGCTGACTCGACCCCCCCAACCCCTGATGCCTCCTATCCTCACTCCACCCCCCCCCCCAACCCCATGCCCTTTGCCACCTTTACCGTTGTGTCCTGCCTTCTCTCCATCTCCATGCTCTCCACCCACTTTACCAACGTACCGTCCAGTGCCTTCCCCTCGCAGATGATGAGTTTCGCCCTGATGTGTATTCCTCCTACCAACTCTAACCCCACTATTCCCCCATCCTCAGGACACTGTCTCCCCTTCTTTTCCCTTCCAATGAGCGGTTTCTTTCTCCCTCCTACGTGCCCTCCCTTCCAGTGCCCTCGTTTCACATCTCTGTACTTCCTCCTGTCTTGCTTTCCCTCTCCCTCTCCCGCCCCACCTGTCTCATGCCCCTTGATGCGCCCCTCTACGCCTTTTATTTTTAACCCACCATCTTCAGCCCCCTCCCACTGCCTCTTCCTCTCTTGCCTCCTCTTTGGCCTCCTCTCCCTCAGCAGGTCCCTCCCAGCAGTTTTTACTCTTCATCATGTGTGACCCGTTTCATGCAGTGGTCTAATTTGTCGTCGCTCTGGTGTGTTTTTAATACTGTGGCCAACTTTTATCTAGTGCGTCTGACCTCCGAGTATTTTACATGCTACACATATCGCAGCTGTGTTTTTTATTCTTATGTGGACCTTTATTTAACTGTGTTTAACAATGAATGTCTCCTTGTAAGCGTTTATTTTAGTCCCCATTTTCTCTCCTCCCCCTCCCCTTATTATGTTCTCATTTTCCCCTTTCTGATCGCATTTCATAGTTTGTTTAATTTTTTGAATCGCTATTTATGTCTCGGCTGAAGAGCAGCAGACTGTGCCACTGGTAGCCCTCCACTGCTCCAAGGAATAAAACTACATTAAAGAAAAAAATAGCAGCCTCCAGTGGCGGCCCCTCACCTGAAGACATACACTCCTGGAAATGGAAAAAAGAACACATTGACACCGGTGTGTCAGACCCACCATACTTGCTCCGGACACTGCGAGAGGGCTGTACAAGCAATGATCACACGCACGGCACAGCGGACACACCAGGAACCGCGGTGTTGGCCGTCGAATGGCGCTAGCTGCGCAGCATTTGTGCACCGCCGCCGTCAGTGTCAGCCAGTTTGCCGTGGCATACGGAGCTCCATCGCAGTCTTTAACACTGGTAGCATGCCGCGACAGCGTGGACGTGAACCGTATGTGCAGTTGACGGACTTTGAGCGAGGGAGTATAGTGGGCATGCGGGAGGCCGGGTGGACGTACCGCCGAATTGCTCAACACGTGGGGCGTGAGGTCTCCACAGTACATCGATGTTGTCGCCAGTGGTCGGCGGAAGGTGCACGTGCCCGTCGACCTGGGACCGGACCGCAGCGACGCACGGATGCACGCCAAGACCGTAGGATCCTACGCAGTGCCGTAGGGGACCGCACCGCCACTTCCCAGCAAATTAGGGACACTGTTGCTCCTGGGGTATCGGCGAGGACCATTCGCAACCGTCTCCATGAAGCTGGGCTACGGTCCCGCACACCGTTAGGCCGTCTTCCGCTCACGCCCCAACATCGTGCAGCCCGCCTCCAGTGGTGTCGCGACAGGCGTGAATGGAGGGACGAATGGAGACGTGTCGTCTTCAGCGATGAGAGTCGCTTCTGCCTTGGTGCCAATGATGGTCGTATGCGTGTTTGGCGCCGTGCAGGTGAGCGCCACAATCAGGACTGCATACGACCGAGGCACACAGGGCCAACACCCGGCATCATGGTGTGGGGAGCGATCTCCCACACTGGCCGTACACCACTGGTGATCGTCGAGGGGACACTGAATAGTGCACGGTACATCCAAACCGTCATCGAACCCATCGTTCTACCATTCCTAGACCGGCAAGGGAACTTGCTGTTCCAACAGGACAATGCACGTCCGCATGTATCCCGTGCCACCCAACGTGCTCTAGAAGGTGTAAGTCAACTACCCTGGCCAGCAAGATCTCCGGATCCGTCCCCCATTGACCACGTTTGGGACTGGATGAAGCGTCGTCTCACGCGGTCTGCACGTCCATCACGAACGCTGGTCCAACTGAGGCGCCAGGTGGAAATGGCATGGCAAGCCGTTCCACAGGACTACATCCAGCATCTCTACGATCGTCTCCATGGGAGAATAGCAGCCTGCATTGCTGCGAAAGGTGGATATACACTGTACTAGTGCCGACATTGTGCATGCTCTGTTGCCTGTGTTTATGTGCCTGTGGTTCTGTCAGTGTGATCATGTGATGTATCTGATCCCAAGAATGTGTCAATAAAGTTTCCCCTTCCTGGGACAATGAATTCACGGTGTTCTTATTTCAATTTCCAGGAGTGTACATCGTAACTTCTTTCCACGCTGCCAGAAAGGAGATATAACGGTAACCATCGATTGCATTTCGCAGACACTTAGGGATTGAGGCGCTACATCACACCTAAATAACGCGAATGCTACTTAAGTTAATTGTAGAAGAAAATACGGCTCAATATGAGACAGTAATGTAATAACCATGGGCAACTGAGGCGCGGTAGTAGGGGAAGAAATGACAAACACGGAGAATATGGGCTTTAGTATTATGAATGAAGGAATAGAAATACTGATTGAGTACAGTAACAGTATACAAAAATTACAAGACGAAGAGGTGAAAAAGTGTGGAGACGAGCAAGTTTTAGTAATGATGAATAGCAGATTGAAGTTCAAAAGAATCGTACGAATGAGTCAGTGTACAATGAAGTAAAATACTGAAGTATCGAGGGATGATGAGATTTTTCTAAGTTCTCAAAAGTAGTGGAAAGTGTGATAGTGAATAACGAAGTAGACAGTCCAGTTGAAAGGGAACGGAGGTCTCTAGAAAGGGAAATCATAGAAGCTGGGCATACAGACACAAAGTTAAGCAATGTAACTACGAAGAAAACTTGGATAACAGAAGAAATGCTTCAACACCTCGACGAGAGAATTAGCTACAAAGATTTTCAGGGCAACAAAAATGCGACGAAATCGAAAAAGAAACAATCGAAGAAGAAACTATCATGGGAAGGACTGATAGGGCATATAGAGAAGTCAGAACATTACAAGCAATGGCACCAACATGAAGAGGCAAAGGGAATACCACTGAGAAGAACAGAGAGCGGATGGATGGAAAGAGTGTAACAAAGGCCTCTACGACTGGAAGAAATTGTCTTATGACGTGGCAGAAGAAGCAATGGGTGTCGATATGGAAGACGTAGAGAATCTACAGAATCATTAATAAAAGATACTGTGAAGTCCTACGATCAAATAAGACATAGTTTCCTCAGACTTTGTAAAATCATTGGTTGAAGTGCCAAGAAAAACACCTATTCAAGCTGATGAACAGAATCTACGACGAAAGAAAATTTAGGCCCTGTTAGATGACTATCAGCTTTGCTAAAGAAAGGTGAAGGCGCCAGAGAGACAATTCTGACGTTGCACTCGATAACGCTAACAAAACTTAAGGAAAATCATGATGCATTTGCAATTGGAACTAGGAAAAACTTTCGACAGTATAAAAAGGCGTAAGACGCTCTAAATTCTGATAAAAATAGGAGAAAATTATAGAGAGAGATGAACAATAAAGAGGATGTATAAGAACCTAAGGGAACTATATAAATGGAAGACCAAGACGAAGAACTCGGCATAAAACGGTACGAGACAATGATGCAGTTCTTCATTCCTACCTTTCGATTTGTAAAACAAATAAAAGAAATGCTCAAGACTATGAATAAAACTGTGGGTTCAATAATATCTAGGAAAAGACGTGGTAATGACATTTCTAACCATAGTGAAAGCGAAACGGAATTACAGGACCTTATGAATGGACAGTCCAATACTTACGTAGAATGCGGAAAGAGAACAAAACGATTAAGGTGAAAGTAATGAGAAGTGAGAGAAATGAGATTAGCAAAAAGCTCATCAAAATTGATGACTGAGATAAAGTGAGGACATTCTGCTACCGTGGAAGTAAAGTAAAATGCGACGCATGAAGCGAGGAGGACGTAAAAAGCAGACCCGCACAAGCAAAGGGAACACTCCGAGCCAAAAGTGGCCTGTTAGTATCATGTATCGGTCTTCATTTGAGGAAGAGATTTCTCAGGATATAAGTTTGAGTCTCATCATTGTAAGAAAGTAAATCAGCGAAAAAGTGAGGCTCGAAGCGTTCGAGATGTATTACTGATGTTGAAAATCACGTGAACTGACAAGATAAGAAATGGGTTCTCCGCAGAATCGGAGAAGAAAGTAACATTTGGATAACAATGACAAGAAGAAAGGACAGGACCCTAGGACCAGTTGCAATACATTGAAGATTCATTGATATGATTATAGAACAGTGGTTCCCAACCTTTCTCAGACGGTTATTCCTGAGTTCAATAAAAAGATATAAGCTATAACCCCTCGTCTCACCCATTTCCCCGCCCCCCCCCCCCCAAAGTCATATCATCAGGATAAGGGATAAATAAAATTTAGAATCAAAAGCCAGTTTCTTTGAATACTTCCGTTTTTAAGAAGATAAAAGATAAACGATGTTTGGTTTTTGTAGCTTTCTTTTTAAACCATAAACTGTTCATCAATGAGACAATTGGTGCTGCTTATTTCTGCCAACCCTTTCCTATACGACGGTGAAGCAATTCTCAGTCATCATGAGTGCTGCCAACAATTCATTTTCGCGAAAGGGGGCTCTCTATCCATATTGAGGGAAGACACTCGGTGCAAAACATGATTATTCTGCACCACTTCTTCTTACTGACACTTATTTCACCCACACCACGCATACCCATTTGAAATCCACCAAATTAAGTTTTATGAACTACATTCGTTGTTTTTAAATCACTTGACTGCAGGACTCCTTGCGTCTGAACTGGCAGAAACTGGAAGTCTTCAGGCTCCGAATGCTTCGAGTCTGACCAATGCTGCTGCTGCTGCTGCTGCTGCTGCTGCTACTACTACTACTACTACTACTACTACTACTACTACTACTACTAATAATAATAATAATAATAATAATAATAGTAATACAAAGACACAAATACAGACATTAGACCATTCTTGCATAGACCACCAAATAACCCACAAGTCGAAACAACTATCAACACAATCATACACAACAAAATAAATGAAAATACAACTATGGAAGAGTTACAACTACTGGGTTATATAGGCGCACTCACTACACTAAATATACACACTAGGCAGAGATCAGAACCAACCAACACACAGAAGAAACCCACAAAACCAGCATGGCAACACAGGCTACAGGTCAGAATAGAAAAACTGAGAAAAGACATTGGACAACTAACACAATTTATAAGAAATGAAACGTCAGAAAAAAACGAAAAAGGTTAGATAAAGTCTCACAACAAGAAGCGATAAAGTAATTAGATGAAAAGAAGCAGAAATTACAAGCATTGGCCAAACCACTTAGAAGATACAAAAAAAAAGTGAAAATAGAAGGAAACAAAACCAAACATTCAACACAAACCAAAAGAAATTTTACCGGACAATAGATAACACACATTAAAATAGACAATCAACCAAACATAAGACATGGAACACTTCTGGACAACATATGGTCAAACCCGGTACAACATAACAGGCATGCACGGTAGATACAAGCAGAAACAGACACATACAAGATGATACCACAAATACCTAAAGTGATAATTTTGCAACATGAAGTCACCCAAGCAATTAATTCTCACAATTGGAAAGCCCCTGGAAAAGATAAAATAGCAAATTTCTGGCTAAAGAAGTTAACCTCAACACATTCACATCTAACTAATTTATTTAACAGTTACATTGCAGACCCATACACATTCCCTGATGCACTTACACATGGAATAACTTATCTGAAACCTAAAGATCAATCAGACACAGCAAACCCAGCTAAATATCGCCCCATTACATGCCTACCAACAATATACAATATATTAACTTCAGTCATTACACAGAAATTAATGACACATACAACACAGAACAAAATGTTGTGGGTTGGCAGGAGAGCCAACACCGTGTTATTAGAGGAAGCCGAAAGGCATGCGTTTTAGCTCACGCAGGCTGGCGTGAGGTCTGGAACAGGACAAGGAAATTAGAATTTAGAAAAACGGACATAGCTGGTGGAATACTTAACTTTAATCCATAAATGATGAGCGTCGCTCTTGACTGTACATGATTCAGTATCAATAGTAACTGGTAATGGCGCCTTGCTAGGTCGTAGCAAATGACGTAGCTGAAGGCTATGCTAACTATCGTCTCGGCAAATGAGAGCGTATTTTGTCAGTGAACCATCGCTAGCCAAGTCGGTTGTACAACTGGGGCGAGTGCTGTGAAATCTCTGTAGACCTGCCGAGTGGCGGCGCTCGGTCTGCAATCACTGATAGTGGCGACACGCGGGTCCGACGTATACTAACGGACCGCGGCCGATTTAAAGGCTCCCACCTAGCAAGTGTGGTGTCTGGCGGTGACACCACACAAAATTATAAATGAAGAAAAAAAGGCTGTTACAAAGGAGCACGAGGATGTAAAGAGCAACTGGTAATAGATGCAGAGGTGACATATCAAGCTAAAACTAAACAAAGGTCGCTACACTATGCATACATTGATTACCAAAAAGCTTTTGATAGTGTACCCCACTCATGGTTACTACAAGTATTGGAAATATACAAAGTAGATCCTAAATTGATACAGTTCCTAAACATAGTAATGAAAAATTGGAAAACCACACTTAAAATCCAAACAAATTCAAATAATATCACATCACAGCCAATACAGATTAAGCGTGGAATATACCAAGGAGACTCATTAAGTCCTTTTTGGTTCTGCCTTGCTCTGAACCCACTATCCAACATGCTAAATAATACAAATTATGGATACAATATTACTGGAACATACCAACACAAAATCACACATTTGCTATACATGGATGATCTAAAACTACTGGCAGCAACAAATCAACAACTCAACCAATTACTAAAGATAACAGAAGTATTCAGCAATGATATAAATATGGCTTTTGGAACAGATAAATGTAAGAAAAATAGCGCAATCAAGGGAAAACACACTAAACAAGAAGATTACATATTGGATAACCACAGTGACTGCATAGAAGCGATGGAAAAAACAGATGCCTATAAAAATCTAGGATACAGACAAAAAATAGGAACAGACAATACAAATATTAAAGAAGAACTAAAAGAAAAATACAGACAAAGACTAACAAAAATACTGAAAACAGAATTGACAGCAAGAAACAAGACAAAAGCTATAAATACTTACGCTATACCAATATTGACCTACTCATTTGGAGTAGTGAAATGGAGTAACACAGACCTAGAAGCACTCAATACACTTACACGATCACAATGTCACAAATATAGAACACATCACACACATTCTGCAACAGAAAGATTCACATTAAGCAGAAAGGAAGGAGGAAGGGGATTTATCGACATAAAAAACCTACATTATGGACAGGTAGACAATTTAAGAAAATTCTTTCTAGAACTAGCAGCAACTAGCAAAATACACAAAGCAATCACTCATATAAATACATCGGCTACACCACTGCAATTTCATAACCACTTCTACAACCCTTTAGATCACATAACATCAACAGATGCGAAGAAAGTAAATTGGAAAAAGAAATCACTACATGGCAAGCACCCGTATCATCTAACACAGCCACACATCGATCAAGACGCATCCAACACATGGCTAAGAAAAGGCAATATATACAGTGAGACGGAAGGATTCATGATTGCAATACAGGATCAAACAATAAACACTAGATATTACAGGAAGCATATTATTAAAGATCCCAATACCACAACAGATAAATGCAGATTTTGCAAACAACAAATAGAAACAGTAGATCATATCACAAGCGGATGTACAATACAAGCAAATACAGAATACCCCAGAAGACATGACAATGTAGCAAAAACAATACATCAACAGATTGCCTTACAACATAAACGTTCCCACATACAAGTATGCACCACAAAATGTACTGGAGGTGATGAATATAAATTATATTGGAACAGAACCATTATAACAGATAAAACAACACCACATAACAAACCTGACATCATACTCACCAATAAAAAGAAGAAATTAACACAACTAATCGAAATATCCATACCCAATACAACAAATATACAGAAGAAAACAAGAGACAAAGTTGAAAAATACATCCAACTGGCTGAGGAAGTCAAGGACATGTGGCATCAGGATAATTTGACATTATATCAATTATACTATCAACTACAGGAGTCATACAACACAATATCCACCAGTACATCAACTCAATACAGCTACATCCAAACTTATGTATACAACTACAGAAATCTGTAATTATTGATACATGTTCAATTACCCGAAATTCCTAAATGCAGTGTAACAAATACCGTACAGTTAAAAGAAAGTCACGCTTCATCAAGGTCCGCGTCACTTCCATTTTTGACCAGACGTAACGTCTGAGACAGGAAAGAGAAATAATAATAATAATAAGAAGAAGAAGAATGTGTAGGTGCTACTGCAATGTAGTAGACATCACATACATTGAGATGACAAAAGTCGTGTCCGATCTTCTTTGCCTTAGTGCAGCAACTCGACGTTCTTTGGACCCAACAAGTAGGAAGACCGCTGCAGAAATATTGCCTCTATAGCCGTCCACAACTGCGGAACTGCTTCCAATGCAGAATTTTGTTGACGAACTGACCTATCAGTTATGTCCAATAAATGTTCGATGGGATTCACGTCGGGCGATCTGGGAGGCCAAATCATGTCCAGAATGTTCTTCAAACCTATCGCGAACGATTGTGGTGCATTATCATCCATATAAATTCCATCGTTGTTTGGGAACATGACGTCCATGAATGGCTGAAAACCGTCTCCAAGTAGCCGAATGTAAGCATTTTCAGACAAAGGTTTGTTCAGTTGCAACAGAGGAGCCAGTCCATTCCATATAGACAAAGGTCATTGCATTTTGGAGGCACCACCAACTTGTGCAGTGCCTTGTTGACAACTTGAATCCGTGGATTCGTGGGGCCTGCGCAAGACTCGAAACCTAACGTTAGCTGTTATCAACTAAAATCGGGGCTCATCTGAGCAGGTCACGGTTTCCAGCCGTCTACAGTCCGACCATTATGGTCACGAGCCAGGAGAGGCGCTGCAGGCGATGTCGTGCTGTTAGCAAAACCTCTCGCGTAGGTCGTCTGCTGCCATAGCGCATTAACACAAAATTTCTCCGCGCTGTACTAACGGATACGTTCGTTGCACGCCCCACATCCATTTATGCGGTTATTTCACCCAGTGTCTGTTAGCACTGACAACTCTAGGCAAACGCCTCTACTCTCGGTCGTTAAGAGAACGCTGCCGGTCACTGCGTTGTCCGTGGCGAGATGTAATTCCTGAATCTTGGTATTTCCGCATATTATTGACATTGTGAATCTCGGAATATTGAATTCCCTAACGATTTCCGAAATGGAATGACCCACGCGTCTAGCACTAACTGCCACTCCGCGTTCAAACTGTGTTAATTTCCATCGTGCGGTCATAATCTGCTACGGTCGCAGGTTCGAATCCTGCCTCGGGCATGGATGTGTGTGATGTCCTTAGGTTAGTTAGGTTTAAGTAGTTCTAAGTTCTAGGGGACTGATGACCATAGATGTTAAGTCCCATAGTGCTCAGAGCCATTTGAACCATTTTTGAGCGGTCATAATTGACAGACACCACACCTGCTAAGTGGTAGCCTTTAAATCGGCCGCGGTCCGTTAGTATACGTCGGACCCGCGTGTCGCCACTATCAGTGATTGCAGACCGAGCGCCGCCACACGGCAGGTCTAGAGACACTTCCTAGCACTCGCCCCAATTGTACAGCCGACTTTGCTAGTGATAGTTCACTGACAAATTACGCTCTTATTTGCTGAGACGATAGTTAGCATAGCTTTCAGCTACGTCATTTGCTACGACCTAGCAAGGCGCCATTACCAGTTACTATTGATGCTGTAAAACATGTACCGTCAAGAGCGATGTTCACCTATTATGGATTAAAGTTAAGTATTCATGTAGCTACGTACTACTTTTGCTAGTCTCATTTCGCTGACCTGTTCCAGAACTCACGCCAGCCTGCCTGAGCTTAAACGCGTGCGTTTCGGCTTCCTGTCATAGTGGATTGGCTGTCTTGCCAATCCACAACAATAATCACGTCCGAAACTGTTTCACATGAATAACCTGAGTACAAATGACAACTCTGCCGATGCACTGCCCTTTTATATTTTGTGTTCACGATACTACCGCCATCATTATTTGTGCATGTCGCTATCCCATGGCTTTAGCAACTCAGTGCGGTTTCTCTTGTGCTGTCAACTTCTGGTCTATTCCGCGATCTACCAACAACTCTGGAAACTCATTTTGATAACATATTTCTGTGTATATGATGTATAGCACGTAGAGCAAAGTATATGTTTAGTGGGTGTATTGTGTGGGGAAAAATGTTGTTCACAAATTCGCTTGACAAAGTAGAACCTCCGGCACACTGTGTCCCTTGTTAACACTAGTATTTTTAAATAAATTGTAATTATTGGTAACTTATGTAATCATTATTGCAGTCTAAGAAAAAAGTGGTTACTGTAACAGTCTTTTTGGATTATGTAGCTTTTCGACCGAAACATAAATGCACCTTTGTTTCTACCCGTCAGAAAATCTCATCTTACCCCTGAGGCGGCAATTACCCCCAGATTGGGAACCACTATTCTAAGAAGAGCTGTAGGAGAAGACAGAGACTGAAATACATCCAAAAGATGATTAACGCCGTACCATGCAACTGCAGCTCTGATGTGAAGAGGCAAAAGAGAGCATCAAAACAGTCGGGAAACTGATAAAAAAAAAAAAAAAAGATATTCCATTCGTTCTTTCGGTACAAAATTATATCCTCCCCAAACCTCTACATCCGAATATCTCCCTCACCCGCTCCTCTATTACCGGAACCACATCTCGCTGATCCAGTATGGTGTTATCTTGATTACCGACCACTCGTCAGGCGTCGAAAAGTAGTCTGTTCCTGTGGCCCTAATTTCCGTTTCGTTGTTTAAGACATCGGCATACTTTATACTGTTTGTACTGATCGATTTTATAAGATTTTCTCAAGCTCACGTTTACATGAATTTATCATTACAGTCTGTGGTGAATTCAACGTTAAATAATGAAACTTTTTATGATTTCCTTATAGAAAGTATTTATCGTTGTAATTATCACTGACGATCTAACTGAGAGTTACAAGTAGCGAAGTTTTTTATTTAATGTGTGATACAGTCGGGCTTCACATTCCACAGTAAAGAAACTTAAATGGTGTGGGTAGTCACTTCCCACAAACTTATCAATAGTAGAAGTACAAATATTTTTCTTTCACTGTACAGTTTTCTTGCTTAGTTTTAACGTAGTTGCTGAGAGGCGCTGCACTACGTACAGGAGTTCATCTGATATTGTATTCTCTTCCTCCAAATGTAGTTTATGGCCACTACTGTTTGAAATTTTATGTTGTGGCCAACTTTATGTGGGAACTCGTCCCGGAATTTATTTTCTCCCTATGCTTCTTGATATTAATGCATGGCACGAGAGTGCTTGCGAGGGAAGTAAGCTGTATCTGTGGTAAGGGATACGAACAAATGGTTCAAATGGCTCTGAGCACTATGGGACTTAACATCTGTGGTCATCAGTCCCCTAGAAATTAGAACTACTTAAACCTAACTAACTTAAGACATCACAGACATCCATGCCCGAGGCAGGATTCGAGCCTGCGACCGTAGCGGTTACGCAGTTCCAGACTGTAGCGCCTAGAACCGCACGGCCTCACGAACAACATGTCGCTTGTTCCATGTTATAAGGACAGATCGAAAGATTTGAGGGGGTTGCTGCAGCTATATGCAACGTAGCGCACTTCAGATACGAGTGTATAAGCACCAGGCAAGGGGTTAATGTGGCATTTACGACTATCTGACTTGCGTTTGCTAAATGCGGAAACGTGTACTATGGCGACGTTATTACCAAATGCGTCCAAATACGACCTGCTTGATGTTATTCTTTTCTTCGCTTCTTAAGGATAAACACCGGTAGCCACCCATCGGAGAATAAAGAATGCGTTTGGGGCAACTAGTCCGTCGAAAACAATCGTTGTGGAATCGTGCGTCAAGTTCTGGGCGCTGCTGATTCTTCATAACGCGTGTCCGAATATCGTAAACGTCGCAACGTATAAGTTACGTCAACAGAAGTGACAGTCACCGGATCACCAGCTGTATAGTTTTATGTTCTCCTTATGCGATTATCACGCCTTCGGTCAGTTAAATCAGGCTTTGAAGGGTCGGGCGGGATGTGCAACATGAAGGACACGATGGCTTACAAACGGTTGTCTTCAGCCTGGCGTGGATGGGATGACAGTCTTGATGCTCACGACGATTTTGCCTGATTAGCGTACTAATTATGGACTGCACGGCCTTCGAACGGAAAGTTTTTGATCGCCTCTTATACTTCATGGCCGCTATGTGGTCGATAATGTTCACTGAAATTACTCGTGCATACATACGTACCACACTGTTTATCGATTATATTGCCCTAATGGTTAGTTTGGAAGCTCTAGCGAGGGATCTTAGGTTATTGAAAGTCATGTTTTATTGGATATTAACTGAACGCATTGCCCAACATACCAAAGTGTCCTGTTTTGGTGACAGTTGATGTCTGTACTTTACAAGTTATGTTTCAGAAATCAAAAGGTTTGCTGGAACGCTACAGTTTTTATTCAGATCAGTTGATATGCACTTGCACTTCTTAATCCCAGTTCTCATATAATGACACAGAGAAAACTAAATCTGGATCACAGGACAGGTACTTGAATCCCGCTCCTACCGAATATGAATCACTTGCCTGGCTCAGGGGAGTGTGTCAGGTACGTATTACTTTCCTTTAGTTACCACAGTTCTAATTGTAATTATATGAGTGAGCAGCACAGACCGAGTATAATACATCACCGAAACGTTGCTGCACCCAGCAGTGGAGTGGGTGGTAGGTTGGGACGTTTGGCTGACCCATAAAGAAAGTCCTCACAATCTGAAGTCCAGTTCTACTCACCACACAGACAAAGTTATGAGTTCCTTAGCGTTTCGAAGAAAGGTGGAACGCGTAATGGGTACTGCCAAGTAGAAACAGTACTCGGAAACATTTGTAATGAAATATCAATATTATTTTACCATGCACCATGCACCATGAAACTAACAAGTTGGGAGTGCGCGTCTCTTATTCCACGGATCCAGATCTACATTGCACACAACTTGTGACCCAAACTTTCCTCCTCTCCGTATATACATAGCTCATAACAGTCGACCACATCCGACATCCGACTGCTCAAAGGATCACTGTGTATTGCTGATTCTCTCTGCAAAGCACAATTAAAAATAAAACTGGCGAATAGCGATGTAGTCCTACAGAAAAACTTTCGAGAAAAGTCCTGAGACAAAATAAGCAAAGCCACCAAGCTCAAAGAATAGTATTTTCCTTTTATAAAACACCAAATAATAAATTTAACAACAGAGAATAGGCGCCTATTACTGGAGTAGCACATTTCTTATCGCCATTGGTCCAGAGGAAGCTCATTTTATAAATCTGCATGGGTCTAAAGCCTGTCCTATTATTTGCACTGTGGCTATCAATCTTTGCTGCAGACTGGATATTAGCTTTGAAGTGAAGTTGTAAGTAACTTGCATTAAAATCAGAAACAAGTGAAGCGTATATTTTCATACGGAAAGATTGTAAAGTGGTTTTGTGGTTTCAGAACAGACAGCAAAATGTTTGTATCCTCCGCTGTTGGGATTAATTGGCATTACAGTCAGTATGCAAACTGCACTCAGGAATTACTGCCGTTAAGTGGGATTCAGCGTCATATAGACAATGAAGTAAGAGGGCATTATCTCTATCTCAGGATTGAATTACATCTACATTAACTGCTTTCGTCGTCGTGAGCATGTCTAGACAAGACTCGCGAGTCTCTGACTTCGCCCGTTTAATCGACAACTCGTCATATGAGTCTGAAATGAGATACAAATGAACTATACCAGGCCGAATGGAGAACGAGAACACGAAGTGTAGTCGAGGACTCGCAGTATTGCTGCCACATACGCAAATACTGTGCATGACGATCGTTATACAGGGTGTTATAAAAAGGTACGGCCAAACTTTCAGGAAACGTTCCTCACACACAAAGAAAATATGTTATGTGGGCATGTGTCCGGAAACGCTTACTTTCCATGTTAGAGCTCATTTTATTACTTCTCTTCAAATCACATTAATCATGGAATGGAAACACACAGCAACAGAACGTACCAGCGTTGACTTCAAACATTTTGTTACAGGAAATGTTCAAAATGTCTTCCGTTAGCGAGGATACATGCATCCACCCTCCGTCGCATGGAATCCATGATACGCTGATGCAGCCCTGGAGAATGGCGTATTGTATCACAGCCGTCCACAATACGAGCACGAAGAGTCTCTACATTTGGTACCGGGGTTGCGTAGACAAAAGCTTTCAAATGCTCCCATAAATGAAAGTCAAGAGAGTTGAGGTCAGGAGAGCGTGGAGGCCATGGAATTGGTCCGCCTCTACCAATCCATCGGTCACCGAATCTGTTGTTGAGAAGCGTACGAACACTTCGACTGAAATGTGCAGGAGCTCCATCGTGCATGAACCACATGTTGTGTCGTACTTGTAAAGGCACATGTTCTAGCAGCACAGGTAGGGTATTCCGTATGAAATCATGGTAACGTGCTTCCTTGAGCGTATGTGGAAGAACATACTGACGAAACTAAAATGAGCTCTAACATGGAAATTAAGCGTTTCCGGACACATGTCCACATTACATCTTTTCTTTATTTGTGTGTGAGGAATTTTTCCTGAAAGTTTGGCCGTACCTTTTTGTAACACCCTGTATATCGTACCACAGCCATGACTGACTAGTTATCAGCTAATATTCAAGGACATAATAGGAACGATAATTCGAAGCAAAAGTATCTAGTAATCATGGTTTCTAAAATGTATACCTTAAGAGTTACGAGCAATGCTTCACCTTCGATACTGTGGCACAGTAAACAGTAGTGGCCCGAACTTGTGGAAGTCTGATCGTTTTAGGTCAGGGCTGTTCTGGGGCCAGTACAAGATTACCCACCTAATTTTCACAGTCTCTTCAGTGGTGTGTGATTTTCCATTTACACGAAAAAGAACGATCCCTTCCATATCGTCTGTAGAGCGAACTGCTCGAGACGTGCTGTAAGGTGTTTGGGGGTTCAGACGTATTGGACAGAATTTACTGCGCATCCCTGCTTCAAAAGTTAACCGTAATCAAGTTCTCTGCTTTCCAGTATACGGTAGCCATAACTTACCCAGCCGATCGATCAGTTTTCAGTTTTTATTTCTTCGGTGAGTTTCTATGATGTCATTCCAGTGACTGCATCTTTGATTCCCGTTCAAAAAATGAACCAATGTTTCGTCTCAGGCCACATTTATTTTTTCAGGAACTCCTATCCCTTGAAGCGGAAGCCCTGCAGGAGTTGGCAGACAACGGTTTTTCTTGTCTCTTTATTCTGGTTTGGTAACATTCTTGGCATCGAAGCTGTACAAACCATTGAGAATCCCAGCTGTTGAAAAATCGTCGTCACACTGCCTCTCCTAAGGGAGGTAATGAGACACGAATCATTATCCGGAGGTCCCCATGAATGAAATCATCGACTCGCTGAATGTTGCTTGGAGTCACTGCACTCACCGGCCTCCCGTTCCCAGTTTCGTCAGTCACGGCGTTTGCCGTTCATCTGCGTTACAGCGACTAAGCCGTCGTCTAACAGTCCTAATACACGCTGTTGCATCATCGTACACATTTTTCAGTCTTTAATAAATCCGAATGGGAGTTTTATCTTCTGCATTCAAGAGAATTCTGTCATAGAACTCTGTCTAATAGGAACACCGATGTCTACCATTTAGTAAGTGACTACAGTACTGACAACTCCCGACACAGAAAGTCAATACTTCAGCGGAATGGGGAAGACCTTTGAGGAATAATATCAAATTAACTTTTTTCCCCCTGAACTTAAGCACAAAAATAGGAGGCATTACTTTCTGACCGACCTTCATATATATGTCTGCATATTATATATGCGTAGGCATATCTGTGCAACTATGTGCCAGTATATATATGTCTATATGAAGGAAGAATAAGACATAAAGACGAAGAACGAAGTGTTTGGATTAAAAAGGGTGTTAGAAATGGTCCAATCTGTACATCGAAGAAGCAGTGAAGGAAAAATAAGAAAGGTTCAAGAGTGGGATTAAAATTGAGGGTGAAAGGATAGAAGTGATAAAATTGTCTGATGATTGCTAAACTCAGTGAAAGTGAAGAAGAATTAAATCTGTTAAATGGAATGAAGAGTCTAATGCAAACAGTTTGTCGATTGAGAGTAAATCGAAGGTAGACGAAAGTAATGAAAAGTAGCAGAAAAGAGAACAGTGACAAACTTATGAGAATTAGCGATCACGAAGAAGACGAAGTCAAGGATTTCTGCCAACCATACTGGACGAAGCAAGTAGAAAATACTAGCACTTGCAAATAGGCCATCCCTGGCCAAGAGACATTTACTAGTATCAAACATAGGGATCAATTTGAGGAAGGAATTTCTGAGAATGAACGTTTAGAGCACAGCATTGTATGGTAGTGAAATATAGGCTGTGGGAAAACCTGAACGGAAGAGAATTGAAGCACTCGCAGCGTGGTGCTACAGAACAACTTTAATAATTAGACGGACTTATAAGGTAAGGAATGAGAAGGTGGTACTCGAGGAAGCTGTAGAAGGATTCAGCTGTAGAGGAAGACAGATATCGGAATATATCCAGCAAATAATTGAAGATATGGGTTGCTACTCTGAGGTGAAATGGTTGGAACAGGAAAGTCATCTGTCTGTGACCACAACGAGCCATCAATAAGACTGATTACCGAGATATGTGTAATCTTACCGTTGGTCGGAGGCTTGTGTGCCTCAGCGATGCAGATAGCCGTACCGTCGATGCAAGCACAAAGGAAGGGTGCTTGTAGGGATGCCAGACTAATTTCTGGTTCCTGAAGAGGAGCAGCAGCCTTTTCAATAGTTAAAGGGGCAACATCGTGGATGGTTGACTGACTTGAAACATCAAGCGAAACGGCTTTGCTTTACTTGTACTGCGAACGGCTTAAAGCAAGGGGAAACTACAGACATAACTGTACCCAAGGGCACGCAACACTGCTGTGTGGTAGTATAGTTAAATGATGGCATCTTCTTGACTAAACTATTCCCGAGGTAAAATTGTTCACCATTCAGATCTTCAGACGGGGACTACATACGAGGATGTCGTTATGAGGAGAAACAATCCTGGCGTTCTATGGATCGGAGAGTAGTATGTAAAATCATTTAAGGGTAGGTAGGTTAGAAAATCTAGAAAGGAAAATGGATAGGTTAAGTTAGATACAATGGGAATCAGCGGAGTCTGGTGGCAGGAGGAACAGGACGCCTGATCAGGTTAATACA